>NC_136494.1:129791758-129834258 GCF_053919585.1 Euprymna scolopes
CAAAATTGACTTAATAGTTTGATAGAAACCGCAAAGGTCAAATCTTTTTAATTTTGACCCCTTGGCAGCCAAATTTCCGGCCATAAAACGATTAAAAAGCTTGGATGAGTAATTTGGTAGAGACCGCAGAGGTAAATTAAAAAAGAATTTTGACTCCTTAACATTTATTGTTTTGGGCTCAAATCAAATTACCAAAATTGATCCATGTTTAAGTAACCGACATCTAAAATTTCAAGATTTTAGACACAAAATTTGTCGGAGGAGTTTGGTAGAGTTTTCAAAAATCAAACCGTTGAACTTTGACCCCTTGACAGCCAAATTTCTGGCTGAAAACCGATTAAACAGATTTTCTCAATACTTCTTATGTCAAATCTCAAGTCTGTAGACTGAAAATTGGCAGAGTTTTTTGATAGGGAAATGTACACATACAAACACACACACAGACGATTTCACCTTACATTATATGAAAGAAATAATTTTATTTTTTTCAAGAAAAGTATATTAAAATTTTTTCAACAAATGTTTCAAGGACAACATGAACGAAAATTTAAAGATTTTTCTTTTTTCATTGAAAATGTTTTGCAAGAAAATGTTTCAAGAAAATAATTTTTGTTTGTTGTAACGACGAAAACAATTATTTTTTAATGGAAACAACTATGATCGAAAACAATTCTTTTTCAAGAAGAGTATCAGATTAGTGATTTTTTTCCATTAACGAAAACGTCGTCTGCTGACAGCTGATTGGCTAATCACATTGACTTTTTCTGGCTGCTTGCCATAATCTGCCGAAAGATGCTGACATGGCCTCAGATCAGGTTCTGGATCACTGCTAGAAATATGTGCGGTTTCAGCATAAATGTACATAATATATTGACATGTTGAAAAAAAAGTTGTTTGATAGGGAAATGTACACATACGAACACACACAGACGATTTCACCTTTATAGATAATCAAAATGCTACTTTCTTCAATAATTCCTTAAGGAATTCAGGATACAATGAAAAGATTAGATACAACCATTATGCTCCTCCTGCTGGCCGCTTTAAATCTGTAATCACACACAAAATGGCTCACAAGAAACCAGTTCAATTAACAAGATCTTCTGCTATCAACAGCAATGAACCACTCCACATATATAATCCAAACCAACATACTAATCGTAATACCTGTAACCCACCCAGACGCATAAGGAGAAAGAAAAATATTTGGTTTAATCCTCCATTTAGCGTAAATCTCAAAGCCAATATACCTAAGGAACTCTTCAACATTATACAAAACTCTTTCAAATACCCACACAAATATAGTTCTATTTTCAATAAAAACTCAATAAGGATTTCTTATTCAACCATGCCTCATTTAGCACAAACAATCTTAACATCTAATAACAAAAATATTAAATCAGCCCCAAAAAGTCCCTTTCCCAATTAAACCCAAAAATAACTGCAATTGTAATAACAAACATCTTTGCCCACTCAATAATGATTGCATCCATAGAGACATTATATATTCATGCACAATTACATAGCTTCCACGCAATCCTCCCATAACAGACACTAATATTTTGTCAAGTTATCCCTCTTCCCATCCTCCATCTGATATAGTTACTAATCCAATAAACCATTCAAGCAGCCCCTCTATTTACAATCATACAGCTATCAATAATAATAGTATTAATAATATTTCTCCTAACAGCCATCCTAATACTAACAATCCCCATTATCCTCTCCCAAAAAAAACAGTCCTCCTACAGTCATTGTCCCGCCCTTTGTTCAATACAATGAACAAAATTCAAACTATTTCCCCAGTACAAATCAGCAAATTAATATTAATTTCAGACCTCAAGCTGTTAATAAAGCACATACATATATCGGTGCTACTTCAACATTAATTAAGAAAAGAATATCAAATCACACTTCTTCTTTTAACAACCAAAATTCTAGCAATAATCAAGGAACTTCTCTAACCACTTTAATTAAAAAACTTAATTCTAATAATACCTCCTTCTCAATTAAATGGACTATCCTAAAAAAGGTTAAATCTTATATCCAGGCTCTAAGTCATGTCGCCTCTGCACAACCGAAGCTATAACTATGATTACTTCCCCACAAAGTAACAATATAATAAATTCTAAAAACGAACTGATCACCTACTGCAAACATAAGTCCAAATTTAAGTATGGTAAATTTAAAATTACATAGCTATTAATTTAACCTTTCATATATATATATATATTTCTATGACATTATCGTTTTTTCTACATACTTTCTTAGCAGTTTATTACTCTGTAATTTTTTTTGTAATTCTTCATTTCTTCTTTTTTGGCCGGTTTTACATCTGCAATCTCCATTTTAGTGTTTAAATATTCCTATCAATCAAATATATCCATCTACCTACACATTTATTTTCTGCATGTATGCTTACTTATATTTTACTATGTGCATTTACTTCCATACTTATTTGCCTTATTCCGGGATTTGTAGATACCGGTCATCCTCTCCCCTTAATTATTTTTTCAAACTCTTTATTTATTTATTTACTCATCTATTTACTTATATGTATGTATATATATATATATGTGTGTTTGTTGTGTGTATATATATATGTATATATAATTGTATGTATTCATATATATGTATGTATGTATGTATATACATGTGTATGTATTTCACTTATCATTAATTCATTTGCTTCCTTTAATAACTCCTGCTGATAATTTAATTCTTAAGTAATAACTTGTATATTTCAGTTGACCCCTTTTCTGCTTTAAATTTTGGCGCCTTTTGAATGTCATTTTGTCTGGGTCATTTTGACATTGGCTTTTCTATTCTAATATTAACTCAATCTCTATTCAATGTTTTTTTTTTTTACTCATTCTCCCAAAATTAGCCCAGCCTTCACAGTCAATTTAAATTCTTTTTTCTATGCACATCTTTTCCTTGCCCTCATTTGTGAATTATTCCACAGATTTCTGCCTTTTGGATTACTTTGGAGCATCTTCCAATTACGCGATTCCCTTGGATTTTCCGTTATTGGATATTTTACCCTTCACCAGACTATCTATTCACGTGAAATCACCCTTTTCTTTACCATATTCCCTCTCCTTCACTATTTGTTATGAAGTAAGATCTATGACTAACTTGTAGAGCAAAATCCGATCCTGCATTTTGCTAAATCCTACCCTCTAATGAGAAGGAAAGTATTTCTTCGAAACTCCGCGGATTAAAGACTATCCACTTATTTAGTGTTTCTTTTTCAAAATTAAATATGTTTTCAACTCTTTTTCAAAGTGTTTTTAATATGTTTTATTAACTACTTGTTCTTATTATAAGCTCTATTTCCTATTTGGTTTTATTGAGCTTTTACATCTGGTTGAGATAACTTTATAATATTAACTCTTCAATATTTATAATATACTTTAGTTTTGCCATCTTGGATTATTTAAGTAAACTTAACTGTAATATATATATACTAGCAGAAGTACCCACCTTGACTGGATTCAAAAAGAGCCGGGTTTGTATTACTGTACACATAGATTCGAAAAAGTTGTCAAAAAAACAAATATATAACAAATACATGTTATCAAAGGCAAGATAAATTACTTATCTACCAAACTGGATATATTTTTCGTGTTTTTATTCAATGTAACATGTTTATTCAGCTCGAAAAGCATACATTGTTTACCGATGTATTGGAAAATTCAAAATGGCGCCCGACAGTATGTAATGTGAATTATCGAATATTTTGGCTAATGGACAAGTCTCTCTTTATTTCATGATTTAATCGTTTCTTTAGTTTCTACTTGGGTTGAAAACCAAAATTTAATCATCTTGCTATTCTCACTATGCCGCAATACTTAAGATAATTCTAAAACCAACTAGAAATTCAGATAAGCGAATTATCTTTAAACTCTGACAATACTGATTAAAATGTTGCACATTAACGTGTAGCAGATACTGAAATAATTTATTAAATTGAGCCGTTTGCAAATTATTTGTGCTTAATATAAATAAGGTAAAAGCATTGGAAAATCTATCATTCTAAATAAATTAGTTTGTCTTGTTAGTTAATAACTTTGAAGTTATTTTATTTTTTTATCAAAGAAGTCGCCACACATCAAGGCCCGGCGGCCACTCGAGGATAAGGGTTAATGAGTGTACAGTAGTCAATGAGACAATATCGTAGTAATCGTTAGTAGTGGAAATTTGTTAAATTGGATCACTTAAGGGGAACGGCTCATCAAAAACTTGTTTACATTGGACTTGAAGATGACCATGTTGTAAGCAGCTGGAAAGCAGGCAAACGGAAAAGAGTTCCACAGGCAAGCAGTTCTAAGAAAGAAGCTTTGTTCATGCGATCAATGTTTAGTATTAGGCACATTAAAAGAGTGGGGAAAATTATTGATAGTGGTTTCAGCTAGATGAGTGTTTTTTATGAAAGTTTGGCGAAGGGGGACCATAGATTGGAGCTCAAACGAGCACTTGCCATGAGAATAACGATAAAGCAGAGACGGGCTCGCAGCGTCTCTTCTGTGGGAAAGAGGTTGCATGGAAGAGAAAAGGGCATCCCCTACTAGGCTACGAAGTCTATTTTGAACTCTGTCAAGGCAGGATAAACTGCTTCGAGCAGCTCCTGTCCAGATGTTGCAACAGTACTCCAATACTCATCCTTGGACGTACCTGGCTCTTATACAGGTAGAGAATTGCATCAGCAGTGAGATATCTACAGGAGCGATAGAAGAATCCCAACATTTTTCCAGTGAGCTTGGCAACAGATTTGATGTACGAGTTCCATTACAGATCGGTAGTAAAGATCAGACCAAGAGGCTTGTTAAAACATGGAGCCTCCTCAAGACGAGAGCTATTCATTTCAACTGAAGTTATAAGATGTAGGAATATAAATGGATCATTGCAAGTAAAGTCTTGAGCACTACTCTTTTAGGGCACCTGTGTAGCAGTAGTAGTTACTATATCAATGTCTCAAATATTTGTTTGACTTGCAAGTCTGGCACTGATTGGAGCAATCATTAGATTGTGATTTAATAAAACATTATGCGTACCAAGCATTGGTTCCTGAAAGCATTTAAGGTAGGGCACCGGCACTCTCTAACTTCTTTAAATACGAGAAAGCCCAGTTGTTTAATCAACCAATGTCTCTCAGTTTAATTGTTAAACTCCTTTCTTAACGTGAAAAAACCCCTGACTTTAGACTCGGGCTATCAACTTTGACACAAAGTTTGTACTATCAGAAATAGCCACACATCAGGACATAGACTTATTCACAATACTATTTCAACACACAAACTTACTTCCAAATAGCAATAGTAAACTATGACGGCCTTTAAACTAACTTTTACCTTTATTCGTATGTACAAACTGTGTAATAATTTTTTGTTATCATGGATATTCAATACAGTTCAATTTTTACTAACACCTGTTCATCACATGTTTTACGAAAATACCTAATAAAAATTATATTAATTTTTATTATTTGGGCTACTTTTCTCATCTTGAATCTTATTTTCACAATGTTTTGGGCGATATAACCTCCGACCTTCTTCAGGTGTTTCTTGTCAAACTCAAAAATCTCTAACTTGATCCTTTATTTAATCCGTTAGGGTAAGATGTTTTCGTTCTATCAGAAATGATAGGGTAGAAATCCTAAATAATAAGCAATTGTATTTTCGAATGTTGCCGCACTGTCATAACACCCTTTCATTAACGATTCAATCAATATTTAATCCGTTAGGGTAAGATGTTTTCGTTCTATCAGAAATGATAGGGTAGAAATCCTAAATAATAAGCAATTGTATTTTCGAATGTTGCCGCACTGTCATAACACCCTTTCATTAACGATTCAATCGAATCGTTAATCTCCAGAAGAGTGTAACTTACAATTGAATTTTCTACTACATCACGGGCCTTATATTCATCTTATATTCATCTTATATTCTGCACATATACACCCTACAATATATATTACAATTACATCCCATAACTATTTGATCAATTCCAGGGATTTCTGGATTGATAAAAGTCACATAGGTTATATTTATTTTTCTACAGATCCATGCCGATGAGTCTACAATTGTATTTTATTAAAGGTACACAATAATTTGTAAATAATTATCAAGCTTTATATTCTTTTTTATATCAATTCACCCTAAACAAGGCATATTGCTACTGACATGTAAGGTCCTATTTATAGGGAAATTCTAAGTGGGGAATGTGCAGCGCGATGCTTGTTCACATTAAATTTAAATTTCTGTATTTTAGTTATGCTATAAGAAACATTTTAACTCCCCGACCCCTCCAAAAAGATGCTTACTGTTTAGGATCTTGTATTTTGTATTCAGGTTAGTTTGCAGTGTGCAAAAAATGTAAGAAAATGAAGCCAGATGAAAACTTAGATACAAAGAAAATATATTTGTATGGTGAGGTTATTAAGATTGTTTAGAAGTTTTGTTACCTTGCTGATACCATTGGAAAAGAAAGAGGAGCTAGAGTAGTTGCAAGAGTTAAGAATGGGTGGCATAAGTTCAGGGTACTTTTACCATTACCAGGAGTTGATTAAGAGGAGAGTAGAAGTCATGTATATGCAGTGCAAGGATCTATAAAAGTGAAATCTAGCTAGAGAAATTTCTAACGATCGTCTAACACATGTCAGCCTGTAAAACGGACGTGAAACTAAATATGATGATGTTATACTCTTCTTAGATATTATTCTTACATTCACACGAATCGTAAGATGCATCTATTCAATCTATGTGTTAAGTAATGAAAATGTTCTCTGACGCAATCCCTTACCTGTATAATGAGTCAGATGCAACCAAAGATGGAATACTGTTGCCATCTAGAAAGATGTCGGTCATAACACCCTTTCATACCAATATAGAATCCAAAATCGACTTCGAAATCTAGTGAGGCATGTTCTCTTATCTTGCCTAGTCCTTTTCCCGAAGGAGTAATATTGTCAATCTTTCTTTACTTTATCTTTTCATAGTAAGTTCCCGACTGAGCTCTAATTGCAGATTTCTATCCTGTAAAATAATCAAAAGAACTCATCACTATTACTACTGTAAATAAATATTCGTTTTTTTTTGTCTGTATACCTAAAGCTAAACAGTTTTCATGAACAAAGAACTTCCCTTTTGTTGGACATAATACAGCAAGGCTTCTTTCTAGTTGACTACTAGTCATTTTCAAGTTCAATGTTATTAAATTCATGTTGAACTGTCCTCTTAAACAATCAATTTCTGCCCATTGCAATCATCGTCTTTAATCCCCTCAAAATATTATCTTATCATCTAACTGGCAAATCATTATCCTCGAGTAGAGATAAACGTTAACTATTTAGTTTAAAAAATCGTAGCAGATTAATGAACTAATATAGTCTTTCATGGTGATACATTTTGAACTTAAGAGCTATTTCAAATTTAAACATGTTACCATTCAACCAACTTGGACAGATGTATGTTATGATTCAACCAACCTGGACAGATGTATGTTACCATTCAACAGACGTTTACTGATGTATTGTACTATTCAACAGATGTTGATTGATGTATGCTACCATTCAACAGACGCTGACTGGTGTATTCTACCATTCAACAGACGCTGACTGATGTATTCTACCATTCAGCAGATGTTGACTGATGTATGCTACCATTCAACAGACGTTGACAGATGTATGTTATCATTCAACAGACGTTGACAGATGTGTGCTACCATTCAACTGACCTTAAATATTATGAACAAAAGAAAATGCTATTTCCACTTACAGCATAGCAAACTAAAGAAAACGTTATTTCAAATCAATGCATAACCAACCAACATATTTTATTCTGAATTTAAATAAACCAAAGAAAATTATACTTCAAATTTAAGCATGAGAGATCTTACAGTTGATCGGCAGAAACTCTGAAATGCATCTAAACTATTATTTAAAACATAGGCTTGACAAACTGATGAAAATGCTATTTCACACTTAAGCATGAGAGACTGCCAACTAACGGATAGAACTTTTGATAAAGATGCTGGACTAAATCTAAATATAGATTTTCAATATCTTCTAGCATCAAACTCCAAACCTAATAATTGATTGCTTGTCGATATCTTTGAGATGGATAATATGGAACAGAATTTAAGTGGTGTTCAGTCATATGGAAAGAAGCTGATAGAATATGAGCAAGAGATCTTCTAAGAAAACTTTGAAGTTCTTGCAAGAAAAGGTACTAGATGTTTCTGATAAGTTATGTTGAGTTCTGTCGTCATTCTTCTTCGATGGCAGGGATGGAGCTGTTAGGATGTGGAAAGGAGGAAATTGGAAAGTAGTTATAGAATTGACATAATCCTCTTCCCTCATGTCTGAGACGCTACTTCCCCAGGCTGATAAAGATATGCATAATGCTTCGAAACTTGATCATGCAGCAGAAACGTTTTATTATCCATTGTCCCTTTGGAAATATACATGCACAATTTCCTTAATATCGCCCATTAAAATTACATTCATTTTATTCACCTTTTATATATATATATATAAGTAAAATGTTTTAACAATTAACTAAAGTCTTCATAGTTGTTTCAGGACGTTTCGGTCAACTATTCCTCTGGCCTTCATCAGGTTGTTAACCACAACAGGATACGAATGCTGAATTTTCAACTGTACCTTCAATAATTACTGCCTTCCATAGTTGTTGTCGTCTTACCACGTTTTGGCCAACTAATCCTCTGGCCGACTTTAATATACCATTTGGTAGAGACCAGACGATGGAACACCAGATAAGAATGAAAAACTTGGATTCATAAAACCAAAAAATTCAATCTTGATTGCTCTTCAGGGCTCGTGGCACAGTGGATAGAGGTGTTGAATCTCTATGGTTTCAGATGAACATTGTCTGAAGATAGTGGTTTCAATCCTACCCAAAGCTGGCCAGAGGAATAGTTGGTCAAAACGTGGTGAGTCGATAACAACTATTGAAGGTAGTAATTACTGAGAATACAGTTAAGAGACTCAGCATTCCTATCCCGTCGTGGTTAACCACCTAACGAAGGCTAAAGGAATAGTTGTCCAAAACATTGTGAAACAACAACTATGAAGATGAGGATAACAGTCCACAAACCAATAAATACATATATAAATTACTCATCTGAAAGAATTCCAATAATAAAATAATTAATTATAGTGTATATAAATAATGCATATAAGTATATATGTATATATAATACTATAAAAAAAACAAACTTGTGTATGTATTCATATATTTTTAATCTATATTTTTCATTTTTGAATATAAAGATGTTATATAAGCAAATATTAATGTACATATATGAAAAATATATTAATAACCGAAAAGGTGGGGCTTTGTTAAGTAGTATAATTGATTTACCCGAACCATATAGAATTCAGCAGTTTTGTAAATAACAAATACGTTTTTGGCAGGGGTGGATAAGGACAAATGACTCCGGTAAGAAAGACATTGTTTAATAACATGAATAGTTATTTGCTCTTGTTTTTTTAACAGTGCTTCATGGTAAACAACTGATGATCCCTGAAATGTTAGAATTAAACAAATTGATACAATGATTGCAAGAGATTAATAGATTTACTAGCATATATATATATATATTCTAGATGAACAGCGGTCCCAGAAGAAGTCAAATTAATTCCCCAAACAGATCAGTTTTACACGTGACAATTTTCGGCTTTTCTTTTAAATGACACGTCAGCAGGCACCAGTATTGTCGTGAAGGATACAGAAAAAATTGAAGTTACCTTCGCCCATTTTCTACTAAATTCTTTTTCGGGGCTCTGATCAAATCCAACTTCAATATTCTCATAGTGGATCTTACATCCATTTTCTTGACATTTTTGGCCAGTTCCTGCTATTTTCCTTCTTTTTTCTTATTGGTTTATGTGATTCGTCTCATGACACCGACACTTTTCAGATTGTTTTATTCTTTCTGAAAGCAATGTCAAATCGGGTCTTAGCGCTGTATTTGCTGTGTCGAGGGTATTATATAAACATACCTAACTTTATATCAAGAAAAATATATTTGAACAAGTATATTTTATTTCAATCAAAAAGCGTACATTAATAAATAGCATAGGTCTCTGTTTGCACGAGACACTCATAAAAACGAAATTCAACTTTTGCCTTAGTTTAGGTTCTTTGTGTTTTGAAAATAATAGGAATTAAAAATAAGACTAGTTATAATAATATGGAGTTTAGGGCTAGAGTAAAGGTACTCAGAGGTCATATTCATTTCAAGGACACGTTGTGCTATAAGGATTAAAGACAACAAATTTAACAAAATTTATTTCTACTTAAATTCCTTTCAGCCAATCAATGCTGAATATATCTTTAAGCCAGCTAGACTAAAATGAATATTATAAAATTAACAATAAAAAAATTAATATGATCTTACAGTCTTTTGATAGGATGGTACAGGTTTCATCATTCAATTCCTGCCAATGGTGGGGTTTCTTGCTAGTTTATATATATTTATATAAAGAATGTTTTTACACAGTAATTTAGTTTAGCTTGGTTTGATTTATGACATATCCCCCATCTATGAGTTATTTAATGCCGATTGAAGTTGTCAAATGGAATCCAATATATCGGATAAGTATTTTATATTCTTAGTAAACATAATCTGATAGGTCCCACTTTATCAACTAAGCTGCAACCCCTGTCCCATCGCCACAATGTTGCATCTCTGCGTTTGTTTTACAAATATTTTAATGGAATATGTTTTGATGAACTCCTTCTACTTGTGCCCCCTCCATGTACACATCCCCCAACAAACCCACTAAGCAACAAAATCACATTGTTGAGGTCCCCAAATGCCAGAAAGCATTTTTACCCTAATAGTTTCTTCTCTCGAACAGCTAGACTTTGGAATTTCCTTCCTGCTACCTGCTTCCCTGGCTGTACTGATATGCAGAAGTTTAAACGTAATGTTTTGTTAATCTTTCATCGGCATGGTCCCAAATAGTAGCTCCTTATACCCAAGTGGGTTTTGGGGTGAATGTGAGTAAAAAAAAAACAAAAAACAGAAAAAAAACCCAACTCCTAGGCAAACATTCTTTTTATAAAAATTACTCTTAGAAATAAATTTTAGTGAGAACATTACTCTTAGAAAATATTACTTCCTGAAAACACTATGTGCACTGATGTATACAGGATGGAAATGTTGATAGCGTAATGATTATCAGCACAGATTGGTGATAATGTATTTTCTTCTCAAGCCATTTGCAGGTCGGCCATTTTGTAAATCCATGTTTTGAAACTATTTCACCCACAAAGAATTTCCATCTACTCAATTCTTGGTATTAAAATCACAAATAAGCTCTATTCGTTTCGAAAATCAATTTACTTTGAAACTCACATTTTAAAAGCACTGCCATAATCTTTTGTAGAGTGGGAATGTTGTATTTCATTGGAAAATACAGATTCAATCTCTAAACCAGTGAACATATGCTTTCAATTTTTATTTTCAAAATCTAGCTACAATGGATACAGATTCAATTTACGTCAAGAACTATATTTCGACTGAAATAACATTGTCCACTAAAGACTAATGTATAAACACACACACACACATATATATATATATATATATATATATATATATATATAACAGGAATATATACTGTCTTACAATAATTGAAATATATGTATTAGTGAAGCCTAGTTCCAACTTAAAGAAAGCTAGATGCAAGTAAAAGAGACTTGAAAAATACGAATTTCCTAAATGCTCTATTCTCTTATATATTACAATATGACCATTCCTTTAACTTTAAACAATCAAGACTCTTTAAATTAATTCTAAATAAATTATTGAACTAGCATGCATTATACAATGTAATGGCTTCTATAACTTATCTCTTTTAATCATGAAAATAATACGAAGCAAATAAAATGCAAAATTAGATCCAGACCACATTGCTGATAAAGCTTTGTATGTTCACACATTTATATTAAAAAGTAATAATAAAAAGACTTAGTACCTTTTTTATTTTTTGTTAACATCTATATCATTTAAAATAAAACAAACATTTATTCCACTCATAAACTACGACATATTTGAAATTTTAATGCTAACACATTTTTTAAAAGAAATTCTTTTCACGTCATAGACATGCCACATATTTATATACAATTTTTATATTTAATTTCTAGTTTTTCTTTTAATCAACGATCTTGAAATATTCTTAGGTAAATAATGAGAAAACGTTGATAAACGTCTAAACAATGTTTTATTTTATTTTCTTCTATCGATTTTGACTCATGAGGCCCATCACAACAACTAGGTTGTTCAGAAATCCACATAGATCATTTGTTTATAGCCGTAAAGGCTTTGTGTAAAACCGACCATACATTTTGTATGTACAACTGCTAATCTCAGTCGATGCAGTAACTTCCACAAGACAGAGAAAACGCCAGGCATAAGAGTTTTCCTTCCCATAAATACATGATTAAACGAAGACTGGAGACACATCTCTCCAATTTCTATTGTTTCGGTAAAATGTTTTTTCAATTATATTTCCCATGTATATCAATCCTTTTGTTTAGACGCTCAATGTATGTTAGATATAACAAGAGAGCATATAAGACCTTGAGAGTAACAACCCAACAAGTGCCAAAAATGACTTATGTATACCACTGTGTTCCTAAAAGCCTTGTAGAGGACTAGGATATATATATATATACATCCTAATCCTGTTACAAAAGAAAATAATGAAACGGATGGAAAGAAGGAAACACAAACTTAATTGATGGATAAGATAAACGTCGTTTATTTACTGTTGAAAGAATGAATGTTTTAGATATAACATGTGTTCATGTCCGCGTTCGGGTGTAACCATCATTTGTTGCGGGACTGGTGGTATAGAAGGAAAAAGGAATGTGTGTTCATCTCGCGTCTGGGTCACTATCGTTTGTTCGCGCGTGGGAAAGAGAAGTGAGTAATGTAGTGGAATGAGAAATGGGAATGATAGTCCAGCGTGTAGACAAAGACAAAGGATAGAGGGTTGACATCAGTTAGCAGTCAGCTATGCGAAGGTATTCTCATGGGCAAGTTGTATATGTAGAGAGAGAAAGAGTTAGAATGTCAATCCAGTTCATGGAGAGAGAAAGCGTATAAAGTGTACATACGGTCTGTTAGCTTTTTGTCCCACATAGTAGCAAGTGGTGTGAGGCACGCATGTGCATGCCGAAAAGGCACGCTGTCGGTCTGTAAACCGTCCAGCTAGGAGGCTGGTATGAAAAAGGCTGGAAACAGCTTGTCTCTTGTTTTTATAGTCGTTTCCAGTGGTCTTTTTGTGCATGTGTGGATTTCCTTTGAAAGGGGAAGTGACGTCGTCCATGTGTGCGTTCGTTGTGTGTGTGTGTGTATACATGTGAATGTGAGTGTATGTATGCGAACGTTAATATATGTACGTGTGTGGACGTGGGCGCGTATGTTTGTGTGCGTGTATGTATATGACAAGTAATATAGCTTGAAATGTGAATGCATGTTTTTGTGTGAGACTAGAAAAGGCTCGCGCAGCCTCCTCAACCATATGGAAGAGAAGACATGGTCGAATTTAAACAGAAACATGGGTGAATATCGACTAATGTAAAGTCTACTCAACACACGCTCCATCTGCTTGGAGTACACATTAAAGTTTTTCCACTCGTAGTAATAAGACATTTAAAATCAATTTTACCATGAACTATCTTGTAGAGCTTAGCATTATCTGTACCCGTAATGGTTGAATCTCGAAAGCACCCAGAGAGAGAGAGAGAGAGAGTTCTTATTTCAACTATAAGGTCAATAATGCCCTTTGTTAATGTTCGATTTTCACCTGTAGCATTAGTGGCTCGTTGCTGGATACCAGACTTGGGTAGACTATTTGACAAGCGACACAATATTCTCGGTGTCTGGCCACAGGGAATGGCAGCCATGGAGATAGGGATGGCAAGCGCCTGGCGGCCAATGAGAGTGCATGGGACAAAGATTTTCAGTCAATCACAGTGCATCCTGTTGTTTGCTTGCTCAAAGTCTTTGAAGTTAGCATGCACGAGGCTTAGGATTCTTCTGTGCATTATTGTGATTTTTATCAGGTTTTTCACCCTTCACTGCAAAATGAGTGATACAGAAAGTGACATTGAACAATCAGGACCATCACTTAGCAGGAAAAGAGTGAGAAAACTAAAAAAAAATGAAAGAAAATGCATGCTAAAATGAAGAATTTTGTCAAGGAGTAGGTGAGTCATACATACGTATGACTGCCCATAATATAGGGCTGCCATGCTAAGATGAGTGTTTTGACAAAGCGACCCGGCCAGTGATAGAAAAAATTTTTTAATGATTTCTGGGATATTGGTGATTACGCATTGCAAACTGCGTACATCCAAAACCTAATGTATTTGGTGCCAGTTAAATGGAGGCATAAATCCAAGGATGCAACAAACCCCAGCCCAGTGCATGCAATGAACTTGCAGTATACTGTGACGCATTTTTCGTGTTTGGAATCAGGAATGGCTGAAATATACCATGAACTCAGCTGCTGATTGATGAGGTTTTACCACCTTGATGTGAGATGCAGTGTACTGATTTAGAGCCAGCTTAACCCCACCCCCACTCAAGGGGTTAATGTCATTAAAATTACAGTTTTGTCATTGAACCAATTTGTTATCAACTAATTTTCTTAAGATTCTTTGTTTTCTTAATTGTTGTTTTAATCTTTGCTTATAAAATTATTCCATGTAAAAACCTTCAAAAACTTTCTCTATTTCTTAAATTAGTGCGTTAAGAAACGTTCAAACAGTGAAACAACACAGAAAGACAAATGTAGTAAAGCTCCACCAGCAATTTTTTCCAGCCATTATACAAGGGCAAAATCTCCACACAGGACTTACGTCAAGTCTTCCCTTAATGTCACCAAACTGTACCGCATGTACCTGGATTGGATGGGGCTTGAATATCCAGGTGAACAGAGGGTGAAGGAGAGCTACTACCGTAATGTGTTCAACAGTAGCTACAATACCAGTTTTCAGCCCCCCAAAACAGACAGCTGTTCAACCTGCAATGAGCTGAAAATCACTATAAGGGTAGCTGAGGAGGCCAGGGATAACAGCACGAAGCAGAAAAAAAGAACAACTTGAAAAGCATAAGGAAAAAGCTGCAGAAGGACAGAGATCGATAAAAGACTACAGCAAGAATGACAATGATTCTGTGTGTATAATCTGCACAGATCTGCAGCAAACTCTACCAATACCGAAACTTTCAACCAGTGTAGCCTATTATAAGCAGAAACTGTAGATTTATAACCTCTGTATTCATTACATGAAAGTAAATAAATTGAGATTTTACATATGGGACAAAGTGATAGGTGGCAGGGATTCATCAGACATCGCAAGTTGTTTGAAAAAGTGGATGGTTGTAGGTGTCAGAATAAGAACATGAACACTATTATTAACTATCTGCGTGAATTGCATAGTGGTTGTCTGATGGAAGTAGAACACATCAGGTCACAGTAGAACACTTATTAGGTCACAGCTACATGGCCTATGACCGTGTTTTGGGGAATATTTAAAAAGCTATTCGCATTTGTGCTGATGTATATACGTTCAATGACTATTGTAATATTATTAGGAATGCAGTGCATGAAGGCTATGGTGTTATTGAAATGAAGCGTGATTGGTTTTACAATTTTGATGAACATTGATACATCAGTCACTGTAAACCTAAAGAGCTTCATAATTTTAAGGATTGCAGAAAATTTGTTTTCTGCTGAAATAACAAAGACGGTTATCTTTGTGCTATGGACTACACTGGAGTTCTTGGTAATGTCAGGTTAATGGCTGGGAAGTCAGCCTGCAGGCCTTCAAAGTTTAAACTGAGTGATATGTAGCTGACTCCAAAATACCAGCAGCTCTTGAAATTGAAACATGACAAAATTAACGAATTACGAAGTCTGCTGACGTCCATTCCTTCTTCCCATAAGAATTACTTTTATCAGCTTTTTCGTGAGCAGGAAGACGTGCTGGAAAGACAGGAGCCTGAAGCAGCTGATGATGGTGACATTGACAACGTACCTAGCACTCGACTATTCTGCATGACGATGTAAGTGTGTTATGTTTGTTTTTTTGTTTGTTCATACATTAATATTATTTTTTATTTCTTTGATTTTATTATTATTAACTCTGAGTATTAACTTAAAGTACTGTTTAGTGTTTTATTATGAATATTTTTTACTGTGATAACTCTTTTTGCAACAGTGTCTAGACTGATGTTCTGGACAACAGCAGGTACTTTGATTACTAACTTTATTGTTGTTCTGTTTTTTGATTATTTTTTATGGGTAAACGTGAAAGAACATGCAGATAGCTACTTTCTGTCCATGTGTCAGCTATCTCTGTCGTTGGGTATACTTGGAATAACTCGCTGTGAACACAATGTTTGTAGGTGGCATCTGAAAAGGAGAAAAATGCTGTTAATGCTTTTGACTTTCAAAATGCCTTGGTTCTAATGCACGAAACTATGCTAACAAAGAAGCAGACGCGTTAAGCTACACAATAAAACAAACCTGACAAGAATATCTTTTACAGTTCAAATTCTATAGCATTTTGAAAGTCGTTAAAATTTAACAGCGTTTTTCTCCAATTTTTAATTTTGGGCGCTTGTCAGATTGTTACTCTGAACACCTCATAGTGCCGCAGGGGTTTATCCTTGGACCTCTATTATTCCTAATATTCATAAATGACCTCCCTGACAAAATTGTCTGTGAGATGGGTATATATGCTGATGACACCACGCTCTATAACAGACATGACAGGAAAACAAATGAACACATATCTAAAGAAATGGCAGAAACACTAGAGAATGACCTCCAAACTGTAGTGGAATGGGGACAAAAATGGATGGTCACATTCAATGCTGCCAAGACTAAACTGGTTTCATTCAATAATTACAAGAAACCTTCTCTACCACCAATAGCAATGGCCAAAGACTTTATCTGAAAGCACATCTTTTAAACTCCTCGGCCTAACGTTCACAGGAAACATGAGTTGGAACAATTACATTGAGAGCATTGCCAGAACCGCTGCGAAAAAGGTAGGTTCTCTCTACTGTGCTAGAAAGCTACTGACACCTGAAAGTATCCTGTACCTCTATAAGGCCACCATTCGCCCATGTATGGAGTATTGTTGTCATATTTGGGCTGGTGCATCTGCTACTAGTCTCTCACTCCTAGACAAGGTTCAAAAGAGAGTCGCCAATCTAATAGGTCCTGAACTATCATCCAAGCTTCAACCTCTGTCCCATCGACGCAATGTAGCATCTCTCTGCCTGTTCTACAAGTACTTTAACGGTGTATGTTCCGACAAGCTGCAAGCACTTGTACCCCTTCTACGTAAATACCCCCGACAAGCAGTACAATCCTACCCCTTCACAGTAGAGATCCCTAGATGAAAGAGAGCCTTCTACTCCAGTAGTTTCTTCCCCAGAACTGCTAGATTTTGGAACTCCCTGCCAAGTTCCTGCTTCCCGAACTGTACTGACATTCAGAAGTTCAAGTGTAACGTGAACCGACATCTTGCTGCCCAACTTCCCACCTAGTACCCTTGTAGCCCGTGTCCCTAATAGTAGCGCCCTACATCAAAGTGGCAATGTGCCTTGTTTGGGGTGAAAATGTAATAAAAAAAAAAAATAACAGTATAGTTATATTCCAAGGTGCAACTATTTATTTTTCATGCAAAGCAGCTCCTCCAGCATGTCAAAATTTTAGTATATTTTTTACAGATCCGTTTCGTTATGTAGAAACAAACAATTATTATGTCAATACCGTCTCTTTTCGTGCATATACTCTTCAGAAAAATTAGAAATTGTTTTCTTAGATAGTTCATATGAAAGATGACTGCCGGAACAGATACACAACGTTTAGTTCTATATGAACTTTTTCTTCTTGAGCATTATATTGCCATGCATTTTTTTTTTTTTATCTTGCATGAAAAATAAATATTTAGATCTTGGAATGTAACTATACAGTTATTCTTACATAGATGTTATTTATTTGTTTTTGTTTTACAATACATTTTGAATGAATTCAATTATTTATACAAAAGTGCATTTTTACCTAAATGTGAGTTGGGAATAATTTTCCCTTCTATCAATTTGGTACCCCCAAATGGGGAGCAGCATATTGTTTTTAAAATATAATTATCCAAAAACAATACATATGCTGCTCCCCATTTGGGGAGTGCCAAATTGGTCAAAGGGAAAATTATTCCCAACTCATATTTAGATAAAAATACACTTTCGTATAAATAATCGAATTCGTCCAGAAAGTATCGCAAGACAAATAAATACCATTTACGTAAATTGCGATATATTTAACAGTTGTGTGAGTTATTCTTATATATATATATATATATATATAATAGAGAGAGAGAGAGAAATTGTAAATGCAGATGTGCATACTATTTTGTCAAATTGATGCAACCATTTAAGATAACTTATTTAATATGTTTAGAAGAGAAAGATTTAGGTCGTTTGCACAAATGGATAATCTGCCTAGCAGTTGCATTGACCAAACTATATCAACCTAGAGGTAAGCAGGTAACAGGAGCTCCTTATGTTAGATTAATACTGTGAAGATCTCAATATTTAACACCTGGATAGAGAAATCCGTGACATTAACATTGAACAATTAGTCAGTTTTTCATTTTATTACATTATTTGCTCTTAGCAAATTTTATTATGAATAAAATACGGTTCACCTTTGAAGAGATTTTATGCAAAGAAAAAATTTTTTCTAGTTTTTTAAATCATTAATTTCAACTCTGCAAATTCGATTTGAAGTTTGGTTGAGTCAGATTTTGCCTATGACCTCAAATGAATTTACTTCAGTTCAATTTGAAATAACCGAGTCAAATTAATTACATTAGTCTGCAATGTTTTGTTTTTATTTGTTTTGCTTTACTTTTATTTTTTTATTTTTCAAATCCAAATCATTTAACGTAATCTGAAACAGCCAATCAAATTATATCGGAAATAGATTATGATGATAAAGCTGTAAAAAGTTCTTTTTGTTTCTACTCACATTCACCTCAAACATAGCACATTTCCACTGAGATGTACGAGGCTACCGCGAATTAGGAATCATGTTTACAGGGACATTCTAAATAGGGAGTTGAGCAGCGAAATGTCTGTTCATCTTACATTTAAATTTCTTCATGTTAGTATGGCCAGAAAAGCAGGAAACAGCGAGGAAATTCAAAAATCTATAAGTTTGAGGGAAGAAACTATCTAAGTAGAAGGTTCCCCAGCATTGGCGGCCTCTACAGTTAATAGATCAGACTTTGTTGCTTGTTGGATTAGTTGGGAGTATTTACATCAAGAATGCACCTGTGCTACAAGTTAGTTGGAGCACATTACAGGGATGCAACATTGTAGCCATGGGACAGGGATTGGAACTTGGTTGTCAATTCGAAACCTATCAGATTGGAGATTTTCTTTTAAACTCTGTTGATGCACTGACCTATATGTAGCAACAATATTCCAAGCATAGCCGAATGGTGTCTTTATGCTACTTTTTATTTGTAGTGTTCTGCAGTGTATTGTAAAATACACCTTGCAGATTTTATGTAATTCGTCACCAGTGATTTTGGCTTTGAAATCATCAGAACTGTTCCATCAACAACTTAGCTTACTAAGATAAAACGATTTATTTTGTCTATCCATCTGAGACAGGGTCCACAAAAGCGCATTCAATCTAATAGATCCGGAACTAACAACCAAGTTTCAACCCATCCCATCGCTGTAATGTTTCATCCCTATGCCTGTTTTACAAGTATTTTAATGAAATGTGCTCTGATGAAGTTATTGCCCTTGTACTACTCAATGTACATATCCCCGACAAACCCGTTTAGCAACAAAATCCCACCAAATTGACTGCAAAGGTCTTTAGATGCTGGAAAGTCTTCTACTCTAATAGTTTCTTTCCTCGAACAGCTGGATTTTTTAATTCCCTTTCTGCTACCTGCTTCCCTGATTGTATTGACATGCAGAAGTTGAAATGTAATCCAAACTAACATCTTACTAAGTTCCTTATATAGTTCCCTGTAGATATGGTCTGAAATAGTAGTCCCTTACGTCCAAGTTGCAATGTGTTTTGTTTAGTGTGAACAAGAGTAAAATTTACAAAAAATTTAATGGTGACATTAATCTTGTATTTGCAACAGTTCATGATCTTATACATAATGTGATCTTTGTGTGGCACATCCATAAATAGCAAATACGACGTTTTATAGTTGTGAATTGAAGATTACAGAAAAAATAATCCAAATCCAAATATTAGTATGGAGTTCGGGATCAAGGAGCGTTCAATAAGTAATGCCCCTGACTCACTTTTCATAGCAGTAGAGCCATGAAACTTTGGACTGTTATTAGTCAAAGGAACCACACAAAATTACATATTTCCTCCATCCTTTAATGCAGCACAGGTGACCGTTTTAGTAGAACACTCCAGATTAGTCTTTCAATCACAACATAGCTTCGGAAATCAAAGCTGTATCATCTGGGAAACGCTTTCCTTTCAAAAACCAATATCATGGCAGGGAATGAGGTTATCAGTCATCTCCGGGCAACAGTGTGTCACTGCCAATAAATCATGTAAGAAAAAAGTAAAAAGGAAGTACTAGAAAAGAAGGGTTAATTTATCGATTATTTTTTGTACAAAGAATACTCCGGAACTAGTGGAAATAACATAGGAATATGTGTAAGTAAAGGGGAAGGAAAGTATGCCTGCTGCAGAACCGCAAACCAGGCAATGCAATTGTTGACAAAATCTATAAGTGAAAGAATGCATTCTGTAGGCATACACACACCCGCAAAAAAAGAATGGATTCTGTAGGCATACATAAACCCACAAAAAAAGGATGCATTTGGTGAGATAATAGAAGCGTGTAGGCAAGAAGTTCAATAATGGTTTTTAAGGTCAGAAATATCTTACAGAGATGAGGCGATGCCTAGGTATTCAGATATTCTGACTGAAAATCAGAAGTCATCAAGGTAACTGAAGTAATACGTGTAATAAGGTGTAGAATAAATTAGTTTTATTGCATAACTAACATAGCTACACGGCGTTGCTCGGATCCATAAAAAAAAAAAAAATAGAAGAAATTGTAATAGTTTTATATTAAAGTTTTCCTCTTTCAACCTCTCTATCTTTCTCTATTTCTCCTTGTCTCTCCCCACTTCTCATCTCTCTTTTCCCGGACCAGCCCATTCCTCTCTTTTTAATGTTATGAAATAATGATGATGTAACTCATTTGCTATCTGTTGTAGAAGTAATGCAGTAATCTGACAGTATTAATAATGGCAATAGTCTAAAGAGATCTAATACATACCATTTACCAAAAATAATATAATTTTCATTCCGGATAATACTGAGTAGAACAAATAATCCCGGTCAGTTCCTAATTTCTTATCTTTCCTCTATTTCAATATATTAAGAAGATATGGGATGTTGCTGAAGTTAATAGTCTGAAGAGATTTACTATATCTCCCTTACCAAAAGCAGTACTAAAATCTTACAATTTTTAATTGCAGGTAAAACAAATTCTCTTAGTCACTTCCTTATTTCATGTCCCCCACCATTTAGAGTGTGATAGTTACAGCCAGCTGTCCCTGTCGTAAAACACATTTCAACGGTGATTGAGCAGCATCTTTTATTATCCAGGTTCCCAAGTACTTCAATGACAAACTTATTTGATGCTGTTTTAGTTTGCTAATACTAAAAGTTGAAACCAGACAAATCCATCGAGACCAAAGAAATCTCCTTGCAGGCATCATCTCTTTCTTTCATAAAAGAACCATATTTACTTTCCTTGCTTACTTTAAATGCTTATGTTTGGCATCAACTCACCACGTGTCGAGGCTCCATTCACAATCTTTTAGACAACACCTGCTATGTTACAAACTTATATAAACGAAACTTCTCAATGCATGGTGCTTGAGCTTATTAACCATTTCCAGACAGAAACTTTTAGGAAATATTACTTATTGTAAACCATGTTTTTTTTATAGTTTTTATATTAGTTTGCTCGAAAAAAATAAAAATAAATAAATAAAACTGGTCAATAATTCAGCTCACTATCTACATATCTAGAAAAGTGACAATGTGTGTGTGTGAGAACACTGCTCAACCTATATACTAAACGAATTTGTGATCTACAGACTTGAAATTTGGTATATAGAGTATTCAGACATGTAGAAATTTTTTTAATCGATTTTCATCCGGAAAAAAGCGTTGATAAGTCAAAATTGAAAAATTGGTACGTTAGAGTCATCAGATTTTTATATGTTTGTTATATTTCACAAATGTGCATGTGTGAACCGTTCGCATAACAGATTCCTTATGTTTAGAATAAGTAGGGTTGAAAATACTTTTTAAAAAACCTGTCAAACTGGCCTAGTGGTTATCGTACTGGACTCACTGTCTTTAGATTTTGGTTTCGATCTCAACTCGAATATTTTTTTTTTTACTTACAAAAAGTGAACTGCTTAGAAAAAAAACAATACTCGCATGCACGTCACAGTTTCTGTATGAATTAAAATATAATATTTATGCCTAATGTGCGACCGGGCAACGTCGGACGGTTTGCTAATATGTAAATATAAGTTATTTCTACAGTGTTATATGTTTAATGAATGATGTGGCCTCTTTAATACGTTTTTATATATTAAAAAATAATTTTTTTTTTAATATATTTTTAAAACAAGGCACCTTTCTTTTTTTTCCTTTCTTAAAGAAAAAAAAAGAACTCGCAATTAGAAAATCTTGTGTGGAAGAGAATAATTGTTTTTCTCATCATGTGAATAAGAAATTTGGTTGACAAGCGAACCAGCTTTGTAACCGTTGCGGATCATCTAAGGTGAGTGAATAGCGATAATTGACATATTTCTCAGAATTTGAAAAAAAAATGGAATAGATTTCATTTTGGAAAAGTGTGTGTTGGTGCGTCTAGAAAGAAGAGAAGTAAAGGATACAGTGTGCCCTGTCTAGTTTGGTTTTGTGTTCAGGACAAATTGTAACTAACCTGTAGTTGAGACTCTAACATGACACCGGATTAGAATCGACCTGGGAGTAATTGTAACTAATAGGTAACTTCATTCCCTGAAACTTCAAAAGTTGAGGCCTAATCGTCGAATGTACTTCACCAAATCAAACAAAACAAGATTGATATGTTATCAAAGCAGAATCGGCAGTGAACCAGTCTCCTGCTCATCTAAATATCATCAAATACTAATGATAAAGAATAAATAAAACTCATCAGTGTATATGCAGAATAAAATTTCCATCCTGTCAGTTTCATGCTGAATGCAGACATTAGA
This sequence comes from Euprymna scolopes, assembly GCF_053919585.1. Lineage (NCBI taxonomy): Eukaryota > Metazoa > Mollusca > Cephalopoda > Sepiida > Sepiolidae > Euprymna > Euprymna scolopes. Next base: position 129,815,144 of record NC_136494.1, read on the forward strand.
AATGAATAATTGCATTGGACAGAAAACTTCAAGTTACCATGAAGATTTTTATTCCATATAGACAGTGATCAGATGTATATACACACACGTCATAATGTTTACAAGTATAGATGCAAAATAATGCACATTTATGTAAAAATATGCACATCTATTTAATACATAAAAGATATTTATAACGTTGATTTCTTAAAAGGAATAGGAAAAAAAATTCCTTCATTTCGGTTTAATGAGAATTTTGTCTGGCAAACTTGGTCAATGTATTATTAGTTTGGTCAATTTTAGTCATAATGTTCAAATAATAACATTTAAGCACTTCTGTCAGTTTTAATATAACAGTAATTATCTACTAGCAGGAAGATTCGACGTTGCCCGAGATTGAATAAGGATTAACAAATGTTCAACAATTCCAAAAGTTTTATTGTCGTAAAAATCGGTGAAATTGTTGAAGATTTCGAATTAATGATGGAAATTTATTGCAATATTTTTTTCTCTCTCTCTCCCTCACACACACAAACATTAAAACCAAGATATAAAGATTATGTGCAAAATTTTGATAAAAATCCATTACTTGATATTATTTCTACAAAATATTTTAAGTTTAATGTTTAAGTTTAATGGGGTTCAGAAGAAATTGAAATTCAAAGAATCCTGTTTCATTGATGTCTATGAGTCAAATTTAATGCAAAGCTGAAATATTTGAATTTTTAAATAAGAAGAAGCATGTTATGCTCATAACTAAAAGTCACCTAAAGTCCTTTAAAATTCTCTAAAGAAATAAAACTTCACAAATATTTATTAATTGATGTCTAATACCTATATTTAAAATGTAACAAAAATTGGAGATAGATAAATTTTCATTAATAGCTTCAATCTGCCTTTTTTTTTTTTACAAAGGCATCACCACTTATCAAGGCCAAGAGGCCACTCGAGGATAAGGGTTAAATAGTGTACAGTAGACAATTGGACAATAAAGTAATCGTTAATAATGGAAATTCGGTTAATTTGTTAATTTATATCGAACGGCTCATCGAAAACTTGTTTACGTTAGGCCTGAAGATAACCATATTGTAGTCAGCTAGAAAGCAGGAAAACAGAAGACAATTCCATAGGCGTGCAGTTCTAAGAAAGAAGCTTTGTTCATGGAATCTACATTTAGGTTTAGGCACAGATAAAGAGTGGGGGAAATTTTTGATAGTGTTTTCTGCTAGATGGGTGTTTCTTGTGAAAGTTTGCCGAGGGGGGGACCATAGATTTGAGCTCAGCCGAGCACTCGCTATGAAAATAACAATAAAGCAGAGACAAACTCGCAACATCTCTTCTGTGAGAAAGAGGTTGCAGGGAAGAGAAAAGGATATCCCCAACAAGGCAAGGCTACAAAGTCTATTTTGAACTCTATCAAGTCCTTTCTAGCAGCTCCTGCCCAAATGTGGCAACAGGACACCATCCTTGGATTACCTGGCTCTTATATAGATAGAGAATTGCATCAGCAGTAAGATATCTACTGGAGTGGTAGAAGGATCCCACCATTTTTCCAGCGACCTTGGCAACGTATTTAATGTATGTGTTCCATTTCAGATCAGGAGTAAAGATCAAGCCTAGAAGCTTGTCAAAACATGAGGCCTCCCCAAGACGAGAGCCATTCATTTCAATTGATGCAAGATGGGGATCAGAGCGTTTATGATGTAAAGATAAAAGTTTGGTTTTAGATGAATTAAAAGTAACAAGACACACCCCTTTACATAAAACTAAACTAAATTGTTTCCCACGTTTGATAATGATCGGTTAATTAGTTTAAAATCGAAGCCTGTAGATGCATATATATATATGTATGTATATATATATGTATGTATATATATATATGCATATGTGTATGTATATTTATATATATATATATATATACATGTGTGTATATGTATTTATATCTGTGTATATGTATATATGTGTCTGTGTGTATATATGCTTGTGTGTGTATGTATATACATATATATATGTTTGTATGCATGTATGTGTGTATATGCACATATATATGTATATGTATGTGTATGGCTGCGTATATATGTATGTAAGTGTATGTATATATATGTGCATATGTGTACATATATGTATGTGTATGTGTGTGTATATGTGGATGTATATGTATATGCGTATGTATGCATGTGGGTATGTATATGTATGTTTGTGTATTATGCATTGTGTATGTATATGGGTATATATGAGCGTATGCTTATAGATATGTATGTATGCATGTATATATTTATATGTATGTATGCCAATGACCGTCTTGTGTATATTTGTATGTGTGTGTGTATGTATATATATGTGTGTGCGTATTATGTATTGTGTATGCATGCATGTATATATGTGTGTGATATGTGTACATATGTATGTGTGCGTGCGTGTATATATATGTATGTATACCAATGACCGTCTTCAGTGTCATGTCTGCTTGAGCATGTGAATTCGCTGGCAGGACTAAATGTCATTTTCGGGCTCATGAACTTTCAGTGTCTGAGGGAGTGGCACTCGTCTGACAAGACGTTGCAATCATCATCATATATATATATATATATATATATATATATATATATATATATATATATATATAAATGCCTAGCATATTTATGAGATAGTTCGGTCAGTTCTCAAGCAGACTTGAAAATAAAACAAAATGCATAAAAATAAATAAATCTAAAATTTTAATCACAAATTTTAAGTAAAAATCGAGTTTTCTAATCTCCAATTTCAGTGATTAATGAGACTGGGTGTGCTGATTCACAATCATTCCCCAAAACACAGTTTCAAACCCGAATCAGTTGAACGCGACTGGAAAACACCTGCACTCAAGAAAAACGTTTGATATGCAAAAGACACTCATATCCATCTTCTTAGTTTCAATTACTATTTTATCTAATGTAAGTTATAAGTAGAGGAATTGCATAAAAATCTTACAGTGGATTATCTTATTCTTTTTACTTACTTTTTTTTAAATAAATTAAATTATTTAATTTATTTATTGCTAGAGAAACCTGTGGAAATTTTACAGTGGCATCTTTCATATGTAATATATTGCTACTGGGCATTCTGTGGACGTCCAGTGCGAATGAAGACTCCACAATATTATTGCAGCCTTTTTGTTAAAACTGTAAAAATATTTATCTGAGTAATTATGCACAGATATTTGTATGTTACCTACCGTGTTCTGTGCTATAGGAGGAAATATGGTGAGTTGATGGCCTTCGTCACATAGGGTAGAATTAGCTGCAAAGTTCTTGGCAAATAGTTTGGCCGTGTCTGATGCTGATGAGATGACCTCAGAAAAAGGTCTAGAAGGCTTGCATACTGACCCGTAGTATCGGGCACACGGGTGGGTTCGCGAACAATCTGAGTGAGGTCATAAGCAATGGCAAAATCATGACAGAACCTCCCCTCATCATCAGTCTTATTTGAGTGGGTCAGCCATTCCACGTTATTGACGTTGGAGTCCCCACAGATGTGAATGTTAGCCGAGGGATGTGCAGACAGGATGTGGTCTATTTTCTCAGATATACTCTTAAAGATAGTAACTCCACTGTTATGGGGCCGATAGAGGGCAAATATAAATGCAGTGGTATAAGCAAGTGCAACCAAGAAGCACATATAAGGTATATTAGGATCTTCTCTAGAGATATCCTTGCCACATGGGAAGCCATCTTTAATCTAGGCACATATTCCATGCCCATGACGGTCTTGGGGGTCAGATTTAGATGTTAAGTTAGAGTATCTGTTAATTATGAACTCATCTAGGGAAGTGGTCAGCTCTATTCCAGTTTCGCTTAGAAAGAATATGTCCGGTTTCATCTCCTGTAATTAGGTTTCAACCTCTGGAAGGTTGGAATGTAGACCCCTGATATTCGAGAAAGAGACATGGTAATAGGGGTCTATGTTGGAGGATGGTGTTCTAGGTTTATTCGAGTTTTTTTCTGGAGATATTTCATGTTGAGGTTTTGGGATTTGTGGAACAGGTCGGCATACTTGGTTAGAGCAAGGATAAAGAGGGAAAGTAAGAGAGAAAAGGACAGGAAAAATAAATAAAGGGTATTCAGAGATAGTGCGGGAAATTTATTCACTGAGTCCCGTGAAGGTTATCCCACGTGGTTCATGTTAATAAGCCAAGAAAAATCAGGACATGAAAAAATAAAGACAAGGAAATACTTTTGAGAATAAAAAAAATATTGACATTTTATTGAGGGGAAAAAGAAAGTATAAGGGTTGGGGAAAGAAGGCAGCAAAGCTGCAAAGTTCAATTATTGAGAAAAAAGTTTATATGTTCAATTTACAAGAGAAAATACAGTTTATATGTTCAATTTACAAGAGAAAATGCAGTTTATATGTTCACCAATTCGACTGCCAAAAAATGTCCTTATGGCAAGCACTAAAGGCTTAATTAACACTAGAGAGAGAGAGTACAGAAATAAGAGAAAATTAGAATAAGAGAACTTACTGCGTAAAACAATGATTTCGTTTTTTTTCCTTTCTTTTTTTATCTTTATATATATGTGTGTGGGTCCTTTTTTTTTACATATATATTTTCTTCACGCCACTTCAAATCGATCTGTCCTCACTTCAGTGACAGAATCCTTGAAAGTTCTTTTGAAAATAATCCTTGAATTTGAAAACTCAATGTTGTTTGGTAAAACCTTCGTTCGTCCTTCTTGTCAGATGAAATTCTCACTGGTTACAACATGGAAAGACATTTCGGTTTCCACACGCCGACATTTAATCGCATCTCGTGCGTCAAGTTTATAGATCAATTCTTCTTAGAATTGATTCTTTCTTTTCTTTTCGAGTCAACCAACTTGATTCGACTCTTACTGAAACTCATTATTCATTCCTATGAACAATGAAATAACTTTTACTATTTTTAAGACTTGAATGTCTGAGTAGGACCAGAGCTCGTAACTTGCGTGTTACCCTCGTGGAATCTCTGTCCAAAACTGACTTTCGCTCCGCTCTCTAGTGCACTTGTTGAATTTTCGCGGGAAAAATATCTCTTAGTAGAACCAATTGTGGCGTGATTCTTTCAGCAGCAGCAGCAGCTCGTTAAAAAGACGTAAAGTTAAAGAAGGAAAGAAGGGAGGAAAGATAAAAGACAACGACGAAAAGAAGGAAGAAATTAAATCTCTGACAATAGGGCAAGCTTTTTAATCGGTTTGGGTCGAAAATTTTTAGTTACCAATATATAAATGTATGTATGTCTGTTTGCGTGTCTGCCTAAAACTTTCGACAGAGGCGACGGATTTTTACAAGATCAATATCGTTTTGAAGTTCGATCTTTAAGACGACAAATACAGAAAAATTGGCCCAAAACATTAATATCTGCACCTTCAACTGGGCACTTTTCTACGGGGGGCGCTTTTTGCCGAGATTTTCGAAAGTCATCCTCTCCTTTCGATTGTCTAGCCTTAATTTAAACCTACATCACTTCCGGTTTGGCGATGGTCGTAACAGCAAAGACGTCAGGTTTTTTCCTGTTCTTTTCCTCCTTTGCGATACAGGTTCGAGCCTGCCTTCCTACTACCACTTTTTTTTTTCTTAACACACACCTCCAAACACCCGGGCAACGCCGGGCTGAAATGCTAGTATAGATATATATATATATATATATATATATATATATATACATACACACACATTCCTTGGATATGGATCTAACTTGTGTGTGTAATGGTGGATGTATTTAATGGTAGAGGAATTGAAAAAAAAAAAGGTCGCATAATGAGGACGAAAACATACCGTTATATATCAGCGAAATAAATGCAATTTATTTACATAAATATACATGAAAAAGCGATAGAAAGAATGAGAGTTCATTGAGAGATAAGTAACGTACTTGTGAGGTAGCCAGGAGCATTGTGGCGGCCCATTGCCACCAGACCGGTGTTTGTTGCATCTTGACTGCCCGCAGGTCTGGCGCGAAAGAGGAAGAAATATGCGGAACAGGAAGTGACGTAGCTAGGTCGCTCTTCTGAGTTAAAGGGCGACAATCGAGTTAGGCTGGGAGTTTTCAACTCCCACAGCACCATCATTAAGGACACTAACTTCTAACATCGCTTCTTTCTACTTGTCCCATATCACTATGTCAAGTTTAATAGCTTCTTTTTTCTAGGTATGTAACTGTAGGAATCGCATAGTCATAGTGGATATTGTATGACTTATTTCCAACTGTTCTTTCTGGTATATGTTCCAAGGATTTCCTGTTGCATTTGATGTTCTACGTTTTATAGAGTATTTGGTGGAAATATTTACACACTCCATTGTGTCACATATAATAGCTGTGCCCCAGCAGAACGTTGCAGCTGGATGTCAGGTGGATCACACACTACTTCTGTGTGGCAGAACCTGCACTTGTTGAGACCAATCATCTTACAAGCATTGGCCATCTATCTTTGGTTTTAGGCAACGATTATAATCATCTTCTGATCACAATCAAACGATCCGCTTTTTAGCCAGACTGTAACGCCTTTCTTATCTGTATATTCCTGAGTTTATTCATCTAGAAAATACTTGGCGCACTGTTCGTTGGTCTATTTTTCCAGTCGTTTTGCAATGGGGGAGTATTTTTGGCGACTTTTTAAAGCTATTTTCATAGTAGGCTCGTTTTATGTTTCTGTCTCATCTGTAAGACAAGCCTGTCGAAATGTTTAGCCAGTTTCGTGATTGAGGTTGTTTTGCTGGCTTTTGTTTCTTGATGTTGATGTCCCATTTTGAAGTTGGGGTTCTGGGAGCTCATCAGATATTGCTAGGTGCTTACAATAGTGGTATGATGTCATGGTTAATTTCTAAGAGACCCATACATTCTGCTACTCTGAGCAGACACAGCCTATGAAGACATTGGTTTCTGTATATTACTCTATAGTGGCTAAGTAAAAAAATAAAGTTGGTTGAAAACCTGGTTATGGCAGGTTCGAATCCACTTTGTTTCATAGACAACATTTTCATCAACCCACACGTGACCTTGTGTCGAACATGAAAAGGAGATTGTAACACACAAAAAAAAGGAAAAAGTAATAAAAAAAGCAAGGCAGCAAAGTGATTCAGTAACATGCAACAGCAGTCTCCACAGATTCTCATACAACCGTCTTCAAGGATACTCATAACCGTCTGCCTGCATTCTCCTTTTATGCAGTCGAGCAGCAACATTTTGTGTCACTTTGTGAGACTGCTTAGTTATAAAAGCTGCAGGCGCTGCCATCTTGATTCTTTTTTCCTTCCCCCAACAGCTTGAGTCCATATAACGTGCGGACGCTTTAACGGTAAGCCACTTGCTTGGTTTTCACAATTTTCCTTAGAGAGATAAATAAATACTCTGTACGATGTCAACATTTTCCGCCTAGTATATAATTATGCATACTAAAATACTTTATCTAATATTTTTATTCTTGGGATTCTGGGATGATGATAATCTGATGAATAATAAGGTAATGTCTGTGAGTATAGTCTCATGATAACAGAACAGCTATTACATTATTTTCTCCTGCAAAAGTGGATGCATTACCTGGGAGAATTGTCCTCATTCCCATGAAAACGGAGGAGATAATTCCTAGGAAAATGATCTTATGATCTCAAAACTAGTACTACACCACTCACTCACATTAAAAGATGATATAATAATAGAATTAAATCAGTTTTTTTTTCATTTGTTTAAAAACATGTAGCCATAATAAATTTCTTTTGTGATTCGATGTTTTTTTTTTTTGGCTAAGATCAAAGTGCAAGTAATAATTCAATAAAACCTTTTCAAATTTGAGTTTATCTTAAGTAGGGCAGCCCCTGGAGTGAATATGGTATTGTGGCAACTGAGATATTTCTAGTTAAGAGTAGGATAGACAGTTTTAATTATTGGAAACCAAGGATGACCAATGGCACCCATTATCTCCACACTCTTGAATGGCTGTATGTCTAATTTGTTTATCATATAATTTTATATTTTGTGCAGATAAATATTTTCAAAGTGCAAGAAATGAGTTTGTGTGTATGAAAAGGAGTCAAGTATGATTACGTAGCATGCAGTTTCTGGTCCTGTCAGACTCCAACCTTTAGCCGCTTAATTAGTCAAATAAGTGAGTTACTCAACATGCCCCCTTTCTTCTTTTTTTTATCTTACTTAGATCCTACTCTTATTTAGAGAATGTCGTACTTATTTTCAGTTATGATTAAATATTTTTACTCTGATTTTACTCCAAAATCAATTTAAGCATTTCATATTACAATAGTAAGCAGTAGATTTGTTATATATTGCGGCCCTACGTCGGTAGGTAGAGTTTGAGTAAAGTAGTATAAATTTTAAGATCATGTCAGTTAGGTGCATTTTCAGTATGGCCTACCAATGAATGGAAATATGTGCAGTGTACCCAGTAAGTCAAGAAATAAAGGTCAAAAAGTAACTCCTTAGACAAAACAGCTAAATGCCGGTGTTGATGATATTGTTTCAAACTCGAATCAGTTGAACAGTGTTTTTGGGAAGTTTAAGTCTGGGTGACGGAGAGACAAGACGTGTACCAACAATGTAGAAATCTGGGTAAATTTCGGTCGAGTCCATCTGTCGACAAATTCTAAAGTTGAAACGAAAAAAATTAATTGTAGTTTATATGTTATAAAGAAGGAAATAATTTTAGACAACTTTTTGTAATGTTTTTATGTCTCTCCCCTTGTTTTTTCAAAGAATCTCTTTTATCAATAAACCTCTAAACTGGCAGCAGTCCACTTGTGTTTTCGTACATGTTGTTTATTCGTCTAAGGAACAGAAGAGCAAGCCACCGTCCGATCCAACAAACAAATCTGCGGCCACAAACATATAGAAAGTGACACTCGAAAAAGAAAAACCAAACCGCATGTTAGAAAAGACTTTAATACTAATTGATTTGTGTAACGAAAACGAGCAGGTGCAGCCGAGTGCGCGTTTGCTGATCACACAAACACGCGTGTGTAAAAGACTATGTTTGCCCTTTCATCCTATTCATATCCAATGTGAATAATAATCGAAATCATTTATCAAATCTTACATCTCACCAACCATCCATAATCCTAACTGAGGATAAAGATACATTGTTATATATTTTTTATACAGGAGGGCCACCATTTATCAAAGCCCGAATGCCATTCGAGGATAAGAGTTAATGAGAGTACAGTAGTCATCAGGACGAGTGTATTAATCGTTGGTAGTGGGAATTTGGTATAATTTGATTATTTAAGGGGAGCTCAGCAAGAACTTGTTTACATTGAACTTGAAAAAAAACATTTTAGTCAGCTGGAAAGCAGACCAGTGGAACAGAGTTCCACAGGTGGGTACTTCTAGAAAAGAAGCTTTGTTCATGGAATTCATGCATAGACTTAGGCACCAATTTATATATATCATCGTTCTTTAAACACAGGAGAAATACAACAGTTTTATTTGGATTTATTCCTGGAATGTAGGTAATTTATGGAAATTAAGACTACGAATATAAGACTGGGTAAGCAGTGCTAGTTTAATGTAAACTTTGTATATTATTTATAGTTATCTCATGAAAGGCGACATCATTAAAAACAAATGTAAATTTAATTCTTCTCAATGCAAATACCAAACGTAAAACTGAATATGATGATGAACGATTATCATAAAAGATGATGTATTAGGAAAATATTTTTTCGATTTCCATCGTACTGCAGAAATAGATGTATGCAAATTAAGATATGGTATTGTGTTTGGTGAAATCGTTTATGAATTTACAAATTTGATAACTTTTATATTCTTTCATTTCCGAACCACATAAACTATTTAATCATGTTAAAACGCAACAGTTTTTTCTATATACTATAGGTGTGTTTGAGACAATGGACGACTAGAAAGCACCGATATATTGGTAGAGACACCTGCACCATGATGATTAGTACATGATTAAGACACTGGAAAGTCTTAGCTGCAGATCAGTGCTCCTTGAATATCTTAAACGCCATGAGATGTGAGCTAAAGAATTACACAATGGAGATGTGAAATCAGGGGCTAGAAGGAAGGACTATAGCAGGCGTTTAGGCTAACTTAGTCCAAACAATAATATTTGTTAAATCTGTGGCGAGTTTCAGGTAAGGCAATGCAGACTTTGGCAGGAGAGATGAGCCTTGGAGTGATGATTATAAAGAAAGTGTATAAAGAACTTGGTAAAATTCAGTTGTAAAGTTACATTCTTCTGGAGGTTGATTGTTCAATCTTTAGTGCAGGTTACACTTAAAATTAAATTGTGACTTACTTGGGACTTCAGTATGTTAACCCCGGGGATGCTTTTGTTCGAAATTCTGTGCAGATTCTTGAATTCGACAAAATACACATGAAAGGTTGGAAATTACAGTGACTGAAATGTTGTGAAAATTACACTCAAGATGAGAACCGTAGTCCGAGTAATTCAAATGATATGAATAAAATTAATACTTTTACCAGTCAAGGCTACGGAATAAAAATAATCTATACCGTAGATTAAATAAATTGTTCAGTTTAAAATTCTCCAGAGACAAGTTTCTTAAATTCAGAAAGATGCACCTATTCCAGATTCCATAATTTATGACTGAATAGTAGTGTAAATTTATGCTATTCCTAGTTATTATTAGTTGTAGTATGAATTAAACCTTCAACCTTAGGAACGCTGTCACACAGACCTAATTTCAATTTGAAATTTCGCACTACCATAAATGTTCTCAAATTCAAAAAGATGGCAGATTATTATAACGTTGTGAATAAAACAACAAATGTAAATATAGTCCGGACAATCAAAATAATGCAATAATTATCCGTATCTTAATATTTTTGAAAGATAAAACTAAATGGGCGTACAAATAATATGGGTACTGATCCAGTACTTAACCTAAGACCTTGTCAAAATCTTCCATCGGTTTACGGTAAGCAGTCAGAAAAATTACCAGAAAAAACTGACGCGAACACTGTCAGACAATAAATTCTAAACGTTGAAAACAAAACTTTAACACAAAAAAGATAAGACTTAACATAAGTTTCATTATATGAAAGAAATAATTTTATTTTTTTCAAGAAAAGTATACTAAAATTTTTTTCAACGAATCTTTCATGGACAACATGAACGAAAATTTGAAGATTTTTTCTTTTTTCATTGAAAATGTTTTGCAAGAAAATGTTTCAAGAAAATAATCTTTTGTTTGTTGTAACGACGAAAACAATTATTTTTTAATGGAAACAACTATGATCGAAAACAATTCTTTTTTCAAGAAGAGTATCAGATTAGTGATTTTTTTCCATTAACGAAAACGTCGTCTGCTGACAGCTGATTGGCTAATCGCATTGACTTGCCATAATCTGCCAAAAGATGCTGACATGGCTTCAGATCAGGTTCTGGATCACTGCTAGAAATATGTGCGGTTTCAGCATAAATGTACATAATATATTGACATGTTGAACCCCCCTTCCCCCCCAAAAAAAAACAATCAAATTAGATACTGTGAAACATTCAGTGGTCATAAAGAGAATATTTTTAGAAACCATTAGTCAGTCGAATTACTGGTTTGTTGTGCTTGCTTAAAAGTGCATACAAAACAATAAATTAAAATCAACAAAATTTGTCTTTGAAGAATATTATGAAGCTTAAATAATTAGCAATTATTTCATGTAGATGTCTAAAATTGGCCAATAGTCATGTTGATGCCAATCAATTATAAATGGCGTTCACTGATTTAAAATAGTAATGCATTGAAATGTTTGCCTGTCAAAAGATTCGACTTTCTATACTAGTTTATCCTTACCACACATAATTAATAATCTTTTGACTGGCAGTAATTATCATTTCCTATACTGATGATTGCGTAAGTATGTCTGTAGGCATAAAAATAATTGTTAATATTTATTTGAAAATATATTATCATTATAAAAAGTCCTTTTATGGAATTAAGAAAAAGTAATCAACGTAGGTGCAAAGTGCAATATTCCGACTTTCTGTCGTTGAATACTCTCTGACTGTTTGTTGTTTATGCCCGCCGATTTGGCATTTATACATACTTAATTTTCCTCGATTTCTGTGTTAATTGCTGGTGGTCTTGTGGTAGAATAATGACTTTCAATGGGTAGTAATTATCACTTCATACACTGATGATTGCGTAAGCATGAAACACTAGTGTCTATAGGTATAAAAATAATTGTTAATATTTATTAAAAAATATTATTGTATACAATTTATATACAGAAGAGCCCTCCTTTATCTCATTTATACAAATGATAAATAATATCAAATAGAAGTGCTGACAAATATACAAATCAGCATACTTATTAAAAAATACACAAAGCTCAAATCTCTGGTTCTTCAAGAAAAACATACACAGCAAGAACTCACATCGCTACAACCAGAGTAATTAACTTTCCTTTCTAACCGTACCTAAAACAAAACCGAATTTCCCTGAACAAGGTTTGTTTCCAAGAATACCCCATCAGTGGAACAATTCGGTTGTTTTTATTATTGCCATCTAATGTATGGTCTCAATATATTCTCTTTAATTTCAATTTTTTCTTCATTTTACCGCGTTTTTTTTTTTTTTTGGATTGTTTATAATTATCAGTGTTATACTAAAGCCAATTTATAAAATTTGAGACAGTTTCGTTTCTCTTGGATTTGTCTGATGTACTTTTTATGTTTTATTCTATTTCTATTTCAAATTATCTATTAGTATTCATTAATTATGTGGGTTGGTTTCTCCATTCTAAGAGTTTTCTTATTATTTCCCATAATTTCATCAATGCTGTTCATTATATGAGACCAATCTTTCCTTATAGTTCATTTGGAGATTGTTTTTAATGTTTCTACAAGTATTAATATTATAAGTTTCTTCATGTTATATATTCCTTTCAGTTCTCTGGTTCTATGTATTTCGTTCCTTTTTTTATTCATGCCACCTTGATCTCCATCTTGTCAAGTTTTATGACGGCAAAATCTATGATTTGTCAGATGTTTTTAGGTTTTTTTTTTTTGTTCTCGTTTGCCATTATCGCGTTCAGTCTCCTTGCTTGGATGAGTTTATCCATTCTATCATCAGTTTGTGTCTGTAAAATTATCAAAGTGTGGATAGTTCCCAGTGGAATGCTTATCCCAATAGTCGAGTTGGATTTTATATTCTTTTGAGGCCAATTTGCTACATTCACTTATGTCATTAATCGCTTCTTCTTTTTGATCACAAAGTATTGCAATTATTATTATTATTATTATTATTATTATTGTTATTATTCACAATCAAGTGAATATTTAATGAAATCAAAAATGTAATTGCATTAAATAAACCATAATTTTAAAATTCCTATAGAAATACAGGGTGTTTCAAAAGTCTTGGGAACATAAAGATTTTTAATAACTCAAAAACTATTAGGAGTTAAAAAATGAAATTGGTACCGTTGGAAAGGTTAAAGTTTCAAGTTTTGTAGGGAATCTTCAAACTTGCTCAATATGAGCACCATTCGTCACACGGCAGACATCTAGTCGATAGTCCATTTCCTGCCAAACGCGTTCCAGCATCTTGACGTCAATGGTTCCCACAACTGCCGTTATTCGAGCCTTTAGTTCGTAAATATCTCTTGGAAGGGGCGGCACATAGACTTGTTGCTTGACAAAGCCCCAAAGGAAAAAGTCACACGGGGTAAGATCTGGAGACCTAAGAGGCCAGGGCATGAGAACGTCATCACCTCGCCCAGATCTCCCAATCCATCTACCAGGCAGCCTTGTGTTAAGAAACTGCCTTACTCTAAGTCTCCAGTGTGGTGGTGCACCATCTTGTTGAAAAATGAAGTCATCAGATTCTGCTTCTTCCAACTGAGCCATTAACCAGTCTTCCATCATGTTGAGATAGGATTCACCAGTGATAGTTGCCTCTTCAAAGAAGAACGGTCCATAGACACCTTTCTTGGAAATTGCACAAAACACGTTCACTTTTGGTGAATCTCGCTCGTGCTCAAGAAATTTCATGAGGATTCTCAGTACCCCATATGCGTGTGCTATGCTTGTTAACTTTGCCATTCAGATGGAAGGTCGCCTCATCGCTAAAAACAAGCTGGTCATCAAAGCCGTTATCTTCCAACTTCTCTTGCATTGCAATGCAAAAGTCACGGCGAAGTGGCTTATCAGTGTCCTTCAACTTTTGGACCAACTTGAGCTTGTAAGGTACCATTCGCAGTCGTTTCCTTAAGACACGCCAGACAGTTGCTGGAGCAAGCTGAAGTTCCCTGCGAAATGCACGCTGAACACATGTCCACGATTCAGTCTTTGCAAATTGGAGGACGCAAAACGCCTTGTCTTGTTTAGAGAACGCCATTACTGCACATGGAAAGATAAGACGAAAATCATTAGTATGACCAAAAACTTGATTAAGCAAGCTTTAAAATGACACCAGTTTCATTTTTCTACCTGGAATAGTTCATGAGATATACGAATTTGTAATGTTCCCAAGACTTTTGAAACACCCTGTATAATGTAATTAAGAAATTATATCTACTAGAATACATTTTTGTTGCTTCATAAACAAAGCAGCAATTTATTGTCGATAGTTGAGAGAAAAATGAATTACCTCGTAGCCTATTAAAATTTGAAAGAAAATTTAGAAGCAAACTGTCAAATACAAAGAAATGTATGGCTTTAAAATTTTTAACACATTTTTATGTATTAAAGGATTGAAAATTTTTAAAGCTGTTTATGTTCAACACTATTAGCATGGATTAAAACATTAACAAAATTATTTATAGTTTTATGATTTGGTTTTATTAACAATTTAATGACGAAATGATATCGTAATGATTAAATTCAACTTTCTAAATCCTATTTTATATTCTGAGAATCACATTAAACTGCATCTGGTGGTAAGGCCATTTTGGGAATAATGGATAGTATGAAGTTCTTCGTTAATTACTATTGCTCACAGGTCCACTCTGTCACAGAGTGGCAGTACATGTCAGGATCGCATCTGTGGATTAAATACAATCTGTCCTGAGAAAAGCAGGAAATTGCTTTCAGTGGTATATACATGTTTTATCCTGAAATGCTAATAAAATCAAACGAAATGAATAAATATTTAAGGATATTTATGAACTCTAAAACATATGTTATTGCTTAAAAGAACTTAAAATGAGGAAATTCGGCATTAAATAACTCTAAATGGGTTGATGTGCCGTTGAGAAAAGTCTTATTTCAAATGTAATATAAAGACAATCAAACGGCATAATTAACAAAAAAGAAGAAAGCGAAACAAAAACGAAAGTAAAAAGATTCTCGGGTAATGTGGGGTCGGTAACATCTATATAAATAAAACAGTACATGTATGTGTGTGTGTAAATATCTAACAGGTAAACTATAACTAGTGGTCGCATAACACTGAAATTCTCAGGAAATAATATTTATGCACTAGGTATGGTTTCTAGCGAGTAATATCTTTGTTTACATACACGTATATCGTGTACACAGACCGGCAAATTTGCATGTAAAATGCTAATTCCCCGTAGCCGACATTTTCGCTGTATGCACATATGTGAGATTCGCAGTGATTCACTTTCCGTCAAGCATGGATCGGACGTGATCAGCAATCATCGGTTTAAGACGAGCATTGTTCAAATGTTGAAACGTTAAATCAAGTTTTATTTTATTTTTTTAAATGTAAGGTTTTTATTATTTGGGTGATGCAGGGCATTTTTTCTGTTTATTTATTTATTTAATTAATTCAAGAGCTTGTTGCTCTTCGATTTAGAAATCAATCGTGTTTGCAATTCTTACACCTCATTTGTTATGATAAGTTTCTTCTTACATTATGAGATGGTCTGTCCGGGGTTTTCATTTCTTTTTAGTCGCGTGTAAGTCTGTCGGTCGGTCGGTCGGTCTGTCTGTAACACTTTTGTGCTTGGCCTTTTTGGTTAAAATCAAAGGTCTGTTGTTAATAGATGCTGTTCTTAGATTTTTAAGCTTTTCTTGGCCTTTTGGCCAAGATCAAAGTGTAGTATCTTTCCGACAGATACTGCAAGCAAAGACCATATGTGGGGGCAGCCCCACATATAAGACCTTGGTCATTGTAGGGGAAACCCTTCATACTAATCGTCACTATCCAGCTCCCCTACTCCCCGAGGAGTTGGTCCCCATTTCCCTTCACTCCTCACATTAAAAATCGTTCTTGTGCCTAATTTGCTCTGAGAGAGAGCAAATAAATACCCTTTTCTTGGCCTTTTGGCCAAGATCAAAGTGTAGTATCTTTCCTAGCAGATACTGCAAGCAAAGACCATATAGTTTTTTCCATATAATTATCTACAACTACTCAAAAAACTATTTTCAATAATTGTGCTGAAAAGCAAAATTAGCGTCCATTCGCAGCTGAACATTTTGCTAACCGCATTTAATTTCCTCTGATTATATGAGCCATTGTTGAAAATCAATGGATTAAGGAAATTAAAATAACCCCTTCTATATATTCCTTTTGTCAAACAATAAATTCTTAAATCGAATATATGTCTCTATATGTTGTTTTTTTCAGAATTTAAAAATTTAACCACGAAACTTATATATTGCTCTATTCTTAAATATTGAGCTTTTCCTTTTTGGCTAGGATCACCTTGAAAGTATTACTTGAAGTAATATCTATCATGATTTTCATCTGAATTCTATCAGTGTCTTATCTCGCTTTTATATATACAGACAGACATTTTCATTTATGTGTATATATATATATATATAAAAATAAAAATGTCTGTCTGTCTTTTCTTTATGGTAGTTAAGGAAGACTATTATACAAAAAGGCATTACTTTACATATTCACACTTTTCATATATACATATGCACATAACCTTATGAACAGTAATTTAGGGCCCGAGCTAAGCTGAGCAGAACTGCTAGTTTTCATACAAAATAGAATTTTTTGTAACTAATCTATATAAATAAAATAGTAGACGTATGTGTGTGCAAATATTTAACAGGCAAGCTCTTAAGCTACTGGTCACATAGCACTGCAATTAACAGGAAATAGTAATTATACACCCAGGATGATTTATAACGCATAAAATCTTTGTTTGGAACACAAAATGTTTTGGTTTCGATTCTAGCTGATGGTAGTAATGCATATTTTTACAACTTTTGTCATCATGTCTTTGTATTAATAAATGCGAATATCTGCATGGTTTTAAATATAGTTCCACGTATGTTAAGAGATGCGTGCGCGAGCCTTTTCTAGTCTCACACAAAAACACGCGTTCACATCTCAATCCATATTTCTTGTCATATACATATGCGCACACAACCATATGCGCACACGAACACATATTCACGTTCGCGTACATACTCACATTCACGTGTATACACACACACGCTAATGTACACACATGTATGCGCACACGTACGCACACATGGCAACGTCACTTCCCCTTCAAAGGAAATCCACACATGTGCAAAAGACCACCGGAAACAACTATAAAAGCAAAAGCAATAAGCTGCTTCTTTCTTTTCAGACCAGCTTCTGAGCTGGACGGTCTACAGACCTACAGCATGCCTTTTCGGCAGGCGTGCGCCCGCGTGCCTCACACCACCCGCTACTATGCGTGGGACAAGAGTTAATAGGCAGTACGTACACCTTATATGCTTTCTCTCTCCATGAACTGGATTGACATTCTCCCTCTTTCTCTCTCTCTATATACAACTTGTGCCTGAGAATACCACAACGAGATGTGAAACAAACAAGCATGATGACCCTACCTTTTTGAAATTGTTTTGAGCAAGACGCGCGTTTTATTTGATAAAGAAAAAAAAACGAACATTTCAACAAAGAAAAACAAGTGAACTACTACCGACAAGAACTTCAACGAACTACAATGATGAAACCCCTTGTCAGACTCGTCAGAAAAATAAGCACGGAGCTGTCGACTTCATACCGAATTTTAAAAAAGTCGAGCTAGACAAACACTTTTCATTGTTTCTTGACATTACCCTGCAACAAACACGAGGAGCAAACTCACATTCTCTCCCGCACAGCAGACGTAACAACAAAGAAACAATTACAGGACATCCCTATCAACACATAGGAAGAAGTTGAATCAACGATACGAGTTGAGATGCACCACGCATGCTGATAAACTCACAACTTGGAAGTTTCGTTGACAGCCGGCAACAGCAACGAATGCGCAACTAGCACCCATCCAAACAATGTACACACACGCCGCAGACCCACTTGCGAAGACACTGGCAACTACACACACCACGTCAATACAAAAAATTTTTCTTCCGAACGAACAATTCACTTCACTGTCCAAGCAACTCGTTGCACATGTCAGCACACAACAAAAATCAAACAAATGTCACCCTAAAAAAAGAGTAAACGCATTTTCTACTCGTAAGTAAATACTTTTTTTTTACGAACACACTCCGTTTTTGACGTTTAGCTAAACAACCACACCAACAGCAAAAAAAAAAACAGGATGAAAAGTCAATTGCCGAAAACATTACTTACAAAAAAAAATATATATAAATATATATACACTGCATATATTTTTTTTCCTAGGAAGGGGAGTATTGCGCGAGCCTTTTCTAGTCTTACACAAAAACACGTGTTCACATCTCAAGCCATATTTCTTGTCATATACATACGCACACACACGTACATATATTCACGTTCGCGTACATACACTCATATTCACATGTATACACACACCCGCTAACGTGCGCACACGTACGCACACATGGGCAACGTCACTTCCCCTGCAAAAGACCACTGGAAACAACTATAAAAGCAAGAGCAATAAGCTGCTTCTTTCTTTTCGGACCAGCGTGCCTTTTCGGCAGGTGCGCGCCCGTGCGCCACCCGCTACTATGCATGGGACAAGAGTTAACAGGCAGTACGTACACCTTATACACTTTCTCTCTCCATGAACTGGACTGACATTCTCACTCTTTCTCTCTCTATATATACAAAGGTAATATACAAATATCTGTGCATGAGGTCGCCAAGCTAATCAAGAACCTTGATTCCAGTAAACCAACTGGCCCTGACGGCATCCCAATTATAGTGTTAAAAAAGCTTCAACCTGAACTTGCTCCCATACTCACAAAACTGTTTAAGCGTTGCCTTAAGGAGACGTG
>NC_136494.1:129841758-130176758 GCF_053919585.1 Euprymna scolopes
ACTTGAAACCACTAAATTCATTGATCTGTAATCTAATTCATTTCATTATCTTGAAGTGTATATATATATGTATGTATGTATCGCTTGAAAAAACAATAATTTTTATTTATTATTTTTAAAACAGTAATCTACGTACACGCGTGTTTCGAGGTCGTTACCTCTCGTCAGCGTAGTTCAACTGTTTCTAGGGATCGAACCTCAGACCATGTTTACCACAGTCCGGTGCCTTAACCGTTAGGCCACAAACCCTAGATTAATTTTACTGTTTATTTTCATCACTTATAAATTTCGATTTGTTATTGTTTTTTCAAGCGATACATGCATACATATATATACACACAGCCACAAAGTAGTACTTGACCAGTTGTAATCATGTCACCCAGTACGGATGATCCCTAAAAGGATGAAACACTAGTGTTTGTAGGTATTTAAAAAAATTATTATTGTAATAATTATGTCAGCTCCTTTTAAGAAACTCGGTTCTTATAGTTGAGCACCTTAAAGTTGAAGTAGAAAGTCGGTTACCTAAGCTCGCATGCATAGGTCATGATGTTATAGCCATTAGATCATTATGGACGGATGTTATGACATTTTAAAAATAAATGCTAAAATTTCAACAATATTTCTCGCGGTTGAGATTGGCCATAAGGTTTGTTCCTCGCTAATGGAGTCAGAGATGGTCTTGGATCCAGGTTCGAATCTCCCAACTGGTAGTAATCATATCACTCTACACTGATGATTCCTGAAAAGATGAAACACTAGAGTCTGTAGGTATTAAAACAATTATTATTGTAATATATTATTACTGGTAGCTAAATTGAATATTGAAATGCTAATATTTTTGGTTGTGACGAAACTACATGAAAATTTGCTGGCTTTTTGAAGATGAGTTTCATGATTAAAATTGTTTGACAATTAGTAAAAAGAACCTATATTTTCAAACCATTATAATATGGCCAAATTTGCCTACATTTGTATATATAGTGTCCTGCAGACCAGCTTCAGTTTTGTTACTTCAGTCGTCTTCCCTGTGGCCTACCAGGTCATATATATATATATATATATAATATATATATATATATATATATATATATATATATATATATATACACAGTAAAGTGAGAACCAAAACTAGGCAAATGTAAAGTTAAATATTATTAGATTTTCTGAAAGAGCAACAAAACAGAATATAAATAGCATATTTATATTAGCATGTATGACTGACTGTCCGTATGACCTTTTCTCAGAAACTATGCGTCTGATCTGGTTAATATTTTGTACGGGTTATTTCTTATAATAAGGTACAGTGAACTATATATTAAGGCATTATAATCAATATACGGATAAGGTCCCTTAAAAAATTTTTTTGCAATATTTAAACTTATTTTAAATTTAATTGAAATTAAGAAAATTACGTGATTATATAGTGAGCAGAATATTCCAAGAAAAACTAACGAAATATATTCTGAAAATAATTTCATAAAAAAATTATTACTTTTAACATTGAAGGCATCGATTATGCTTGCCATGTTCAAACAAAGTTAAAAAAAACGGAGTCTGTATAATTACTTATTCTTTGCAATTATAACAATGGCGGCTATCAAAAAGATATCTTTATTTCAATTTGTGAAAAATTAAGCAGAATTATAGATAAATGAAACTGAAAAAGAAATTCGAGTAGAAAACCATAACAGAATTCTTAAAAGACATTGATAAAAACTTGATTAATGTACGATACTAAAATAAAACCTAAATTAATAGTCTACAACAAATACTAGATATTGTAATCTTTTGGCAATCAGATTGGAACAATCAAAGTTAATATCTCAAGACGGATGGATTCTGACCAAGCTTTGGATCATGCATGGAGGAGGGACACATCCGTTGTCGTTTTTTACAAATCAAATCTTTTCCTCTCTCTCTCTCTCTCTCTCTCTCTCTCTGTCCTCATATTTTTGCTAGTTTTAATTCATTTTCAGATTTGAACAAGCTGAAAATGGTCCATGTACATCGTTTATAAATATAGTCCATAAACATAGTACATAGCTAAATATATCATCTGTATGTTTTGAGGTTTTATCCTTTGCTCATCACACACACACACACATTAGAATTAACTAATAGTGACTCGGATCCAGGGTTCAATCGTTTGGTCACACTGATGATTGTTAGTAAACATGAAACATATGTCTGTGAATGATAAATATCTATTTTGAAATATATATATATATATATATATATATATCCTCGGTTAATATAATTCAGAGATCAGGCATCTAATGAATTTAAGAAGGTTTATACAAGAATGCTCAATACTAAGGTAGGGCAGCTTACACTTTTTATTTATTTTTACATAAACATTTAGGAATCGCTACGCATTCATGAGTATGCATCATTGAACTAGTTACAACTAACTGGATACATCATCAGATCCATTAAGGACTGGACTTTTGTAAAAGCAACATCGCCTGAGGATGTCTCTATTTAGTTATAATTAGTTAGCTGAAACATATTCATAAATGTATAGCGATACCTAAACCTTTGTGTAAAAAATAAATAAAACGTATATATGTGTGCGTATGTGTGTGTGTGTGTGTGTGCGTGTGTTACAGTAGATCGATCAGGATAACATTAAATTCCTCCCTGCAGAAAAAAAATTGAACCGATCAACATTTATCAATGCAGTTGATGTCAGCACAGTTAGGGGATGGGTTTGTAGATTTCAGAGTGATGACAGAGATGTGAGTGACAAAGTGTGCTCTGGATACCCATACACAGCCACCACCCCAGAAAACATTGTGTGCCTTGACTAACTCATCCATGCTGATTAGCAGATAATGATGAATGAAATGTGAGTAAAGTTGAATGTGGGTGTCAGTGCACGAGAAACGATGCCATCATCCCTAGCATATAGCAAAGGGTGTGCTAGGTGGGTTTCATGAATTCTCATGCAGGATCAAAAGAATCACTGACAGAATGTCAGGACTTCTTGCATCAGTATGAAACTGAAGATAACGGATTCTTGGACCGCATCATCACTGGTAATGAGATGTGGTGCCATCACTATGAGCCAGAGTCTAAATGGCAGTCAGTAGAATGGTACCAGTCATGCTCTTCAGCAAATATGTTCAAGACACAAACATCTCGAGACAAAATGATGTGCACCGTCTTCTGGGACAGGAAAGGGTGTCATCCTCTTTGATTTCTTGAAACCAAGGTTGACTGTCAACTATGACCATTACGTTAAAACATTGACAAAACTGAAGGCCCAGCTTGTCCGTGTAAGGCCAGAGAAAAGGGAAGCATTCTGTAACATGACAACGTCAGGCCACACATAAGTGTGTGATAAAGTTCAGCTGAACGGTGCTGTCTTACTCATCCTATAGACCTGATATGGCAGTGTAAGACTTTCACTTGTTTGAGGGACACATTACATGGACAACATTTTCCTGACAACAATACTCTAATTGTAGCCATTAAAATACACCACCTTGGCACATGCTGCATCAAGGCTCTAATTCATTGCTAGCAAAAGTGCATTGAGAATGGTGACGACTATGTAGAAAAATAAATTCCGGGGCACAAGAGGTCACTCGATTTAATGGAACCACTTCCGTATTCATAAACATTTGAGTGTTTTCCAATTGAGCTAGGCGACTTTTGAACTGGAATAGAGGGTTTCAGAAGGAGAGATTCTCATGTCAGTAGAATAGGGGGTATTTTCTGGTAGTTTGGTGGCTTTCTGAGATGTTGTTACGTTTGACATGTTTTTCCTGTATAGTCTTAATAAGTAGAAGTATTAAAATTCCTTTGTTCACCATGTGCTAATGGTTCAACCAAAGTCAATTTCTAGCAACAAAAATTAAGCTCCATTAATAAATTCAATACAGTATACTTAGCACTGAAATGGATGTAATCTCCTTATTCAAGAATATACAGACCTTCCCAGCAAAGTATCATGAGAACATTTTCAGCTTCAAATCTCAATACAGACAATAAACATGATATTCATTAGAAAATGTTTCATGCTATAAAAACACACTAAAAACACACGGCTATAAAATTATTAAAAGAAACAATATAAAACTGATATATTTTTATCTTAAAGATTACTAAAATATTTTATTTTGTAATATGGCTAAAATAGTTCATTTCTTTATAATTCTGATGAAAACAAACATCTATCATAGTTTTTGGAATAAGATTTTTTTTTTATCAAAACAGAATAACTAACCTTTTTCTAAATTTAATCAAACTCGTCTATAACCTAAAAAAATATTTTAAAAAAAGCAGCTGCAGATTTCAAGTTCAAGTTTAAAGACTAGGAAAGATTAAATAGAACAAAGAACAGACAAACCTAGTAATAGAAATAATAATAAAAAAATAAAATACAGAATAAAAAATACATAAGCATAATAGTGCTTTAATCACCCCCCCCCCAAAAAAAAATATTAATAATAAATCTGATGAATTATGTTTCTAAATTTTTGAGATGAGGACACAATTCTTATTATTTTGATTATTCGGACTACTGTCCCCATCTTGAGAACGATTTCAGAGTTCAGCAAGATATATCCGAAAATGGTTACATCGTTGTGAAAATAACATTCACAATGGGAACCAGAGTCCGAATAATACAAATAATATGTATAATGAATTAGACATTTTGATTATATTATTATAATCCAGGCACACCAAACTATAAACAGGAATACTAGACACTATCCTCGAGTGTCTAAGATCTCTTTGTACAGGGGTTTGGCAGGACAACCTGGCATGAGGATAATTTTCCTTAAAAGTAAACCCTGACTAAATATTCAAAATCATGTAGTATTCATGACCTCCTTTGTATGGCTAACTATCACTGGCTTTTACAATGAATAGTGCACTTTCTCCAGTGTTGTTGCCTCAACTAAAAGCATAAAGCTGGATATTCCACCAGACTAAATGAATTCTTGTCCTGGAGTCCAGTAAGACCAAGGGACCACAAAAAAGATATACGATAACATATTTAAAAGGTCAATTGGGGAGAGGAAAATTATGTTCCTAATTTCTTTACTAACTCAGTGTTTGAGAGGTAAAAGAGAGCTGTAATAGATTAAAATATCTATGTATTTCATAAAGGGATCAAGTGTTGTCCCCAAGAAGGAGGCCCCTTTGATTTCTGAGAACTTCGACTGAAGTAAAATGAAACCAAAAGAGAATAAGAATATGAAATGCACAGTAAAACTTGATTCTTCCCGTTTACTGCAGTCAGATCAGAAAATACAAGAATTCCTCAGAGACTATTATTTTGTTAACACCAATTTTAGATATTTCCATGTGATATGTGAAATAGTACTTACAACCGTGAGGCGTTAAATTGATGAATAACTGCAAGTTCAGCTGAAGCGAAAAAGCTGCAGAAATTCGTTTCTTTAGTGAGCAAACAATATTCATTATCGACAGCTTAAAACTAAGATTTAACGGCTAGATTTTCTAAATCACCAAATCAAAGGATCTGAGAAGACTTGGAAAGGGTAAGCAGTACATTATAGGTCTTCTTAGCTTCATTTTTTTTCTCACTTATTTCTAATGTTTGTTGAATTAAATCATAGCAATAGTTAGTAGCAGTTGTGTGATAGTCTGGATTAAAAACATAGAGTTAGAATTAAACAGAATTTTCCATTAAAAACGAGTTAGAGTCACTTGTTCAGGCAGTTACATTACAGATAGAAAGTTACCAGTGAGATGTGGCGAATGAGCAAATGCTCTTCTTTTTTTTTTTTAACAGAATCGTCAATGAAAGAAGTAGGGTCTTGGATAGATACTCTCCCCATTCATAGGGAATGGGCTGGCATATTACGTGTACATGTATGTATACTATACAGAAAGAAAGATTGGACTATTCTTTTTTAAATAACGCTTACGAGAGCTGTTATTAAAAAGAAGAAAATAAAGTTTGCAATAAAGCAGAAAAAGAGAGGAACTGAATCCACAAAACTCTTTGCATGAGAAACTGCCATCCAGATAATTAAATAATAGTATTGTAGTTTCACAAATTATTTTGAACAGTAACAACCTATTTTGAAAAGAATATCACTGCATGTATTCCTTAATCTCGCTCAAACTTAAATAATTCTTACACTTTTTTGAAAATAGATATAAAACTAGTATTCGTTTCATAATGTATAAGTTGTTGAATATTAAATGCTGAAAATCATAAAAAATCTCAGTAAAAATTAAAAACAAACATGAAACTATACCACATAAAAGACTATTCATCAGCCCAAGCAGTTGTTTTTTCTTTCAAGAAAGTCACCACTTATCGAGGCCTGAATACAACTCGAGGATAAGGTAACAGAGTGTATGGTTGTTAGTGAAACAACAGCATAATGATTAGTGGTGGTGGAAATTAGGAAGAATTTGATTAAGAGAACAGCTCAACAAGAACTTGTTGACATTAGACTTGACAACGACCATATTGTAGTCAGCTTGAAAGCAGCCTAGCAATACAGAGTATAACAGGCGGGCAGTTCTAGGGAAGAAACTTTGTTCATGAAATTTTAGTTTAGTTTTAGGCAGAGATAGAGAGTTGGAGAAATTGTTAGCAGTGGTTGTAGCTAGACCAGTGTTCTGAATGTTTTGCATGGGAAAGATTGAATTTCAGTTGCGCACGTGTCATAAAAATAACGGTAAAGCAGAGATAGACTTGCAACGTCTCTTCTGTGAAAAAGAGATAGCAGGTTGGAGAATAGGTTAGGGTTAGAAAAAGGTTGCAAGAAGGAGAAAAAGATATCACCTACTAGTTTTCGATGCCAGGTTTGAACTCTGTCAAGGCAGGGAAGGGTGTTCCAAGCAGATCCTTCCCAGATGTGACAGCAGTACTCTATTCTGTCCCAACATGGCTGCTCACAACAGAAAAGCTTTTCTGGGACAATATGTTCGATAATCGAAGTACAATCTTTGTATAGAGGACGCAGAACTTATAGAAACTCATTCTCATCATGCTCACATCTATTTTTAAAACAATAGACTTTGGTATCACTTTGAACTTTTGTCCCCGCTGGTCTTTTACAAAAGTTATTCAAGCATCTGATTTACCTATTCAAAACTCTGTTAAGAAAATTGCAACACCTGACTAGACTGAGTCTATTATGGAAATGAAATCGATTAATGCATTCTTATAAACCTGATCTTTTAAATCTATGAAAAAAGAAAGAGCAGTTTTTACGTTATGTTGACTAACTGCGAATAACAATTTTCCTTGTAGCAAGGAGATTGTGGAGAACATTCCTTTTTTCCCTGCTTTTCCTTCCACTCTCATTCGACAAAACATCTAAACTGTTCAATTATACTAAATAAGGCGTTTTTGATAGTAACGAGTCATCATTTACCAATTCCAAAATCTCTCGATGATAATTCTTTTCACTGTTTTGACTCAAGTATATATCCGACACAGTTAATCAACCGAGAACCACATCACTCTATATAAAAGCATATAAGATATCAACGGATACAAACCCGAGAGTCCAAACAATGAAAAGAATATGCTGTTGTCCTAGCCTTAGTAATGAGTTATCACTTACCAATTCCGAAATCTCTCGAGGATAAAGCTTAATGAGATTGGATGAAGAACAATATTATGAAAACGATGGACGAAATGGAAAAGATTTAATTGGTTAATAGGACGACTTAATAAGTATTTGTTGATAGAAGACTTGAAGACGAAAATGTTGTAGTCTGCAGTCTCATTATAACATGTTTCATAGATTGAAAACATTTGGAGAAAAAAAATCTGTTCATGGAAACTTTGGTATTA
Organism: Euprymna scolopes; assembly: GCF_053919585.1. Classification (NCBI taxonomy): domain Eukaryota; kingdom Metazoa; phylum Mollusca; class Cephalopoda; order Sepiida; family Sepiolidae; genus Euprymna; species Euprymna scolopes. The sequence continues at coordinate 129,849,560 of NC_136494.1, forward strand.
GATGTACAAAGGAAGAGAAGAAAGTGGTAGTACAACGTTGAATGTTCTGCAGAATGGAACCAGAGATTAAAGCCTAATCAAGCATCTATAATGGAAGGATAAAATCAAGAAAGACTAGAAAAAGCTAAGGTTACCCGTCTTTATGTTTTATTGCATGTTAAGTTTAGTTTTTTATTGATATGAATTTTATTTAAAAAAAAAAAAAAAAGACCGATTAAATGGCATTTATAGTATGTTTACTTCACCGCAAATGAACATTAATAAATTTATTGTAATCGTGCCAAGATTTTTGTTTAAAAAAATCAAATGCTTGCAAAAATGCAGACATTACTTATCTGTATTTTGTAATATAAATTTTTGTCTTTTCTCAATATGTGATTGCTAAAAGCATTTTTACAATTTAGAACCAACTTTTTTTTTTCATAAACTTGTTTTGCTTTATAAAAGTGTTTCATTAACTTTCAGACAATAATGATAAAAGCGATTTTATAATAAACTTCATTTTGAAAACAACTTTCAATCAATGTGAGATCAATATTTTCATTTGATTTCCAATCAGGAACATAAATACAAAAAAAAAAAAAAAATGATTTCCGTTCGAATAAATGAGTTTTCTCAAATTTTTGCTTTTGAATTACTGTAGAACGTGAGCATCACCAAATGTCAAATTCCTCATTAAATGCCGTCTTAGTCTTAGTCATATCCTTCTTGTAAACTCCTCAAATATCCTAGCTCTAAGCGAAACTAATATAAACTCCTAAACCATCTTTAATTGTTTTCATATGCCAGGATATCTTCCACTCATGTCCAAAAAAGTAAGTTCAACATAATCCATCACAAATGACTTATAAATTTTCAAGGGAAAGAAAATCAGGTAAGATTCCTGTCACTTAGTCAAGATTATTACACTAGCAAACATTTTCTAACATGTATAATGATTGTATTTTTGAAGGTACACATTTATTCTATACTAGTTGGGTGTGCCCAGCATTGCCCAGTAGTAAAATATGCTTGACCGAGCCAATTCTTTATTGAATTATATATATATATATAGTACTGATTTCAAAAGATAAAAAAAAAATAACTTGTGTGCCATCAGCTAGAATCCAAACCGCTTTCCCCACCATTTGAGCTAATGGCAGATAGATAAGATTTAAAATTAAATCATTTCAAGCTACGAATGAATTTGCATACGCACAAAAGTAATAGAAATATGTTGGAAAGTTAAAATAAGCATTTTATATTTCAGCTTGCTGCATATTTCTGTATGTATTATTCATCCATCCAAACAAAGGTTTTACTCGTTATAAACTATCTTTGGTGTATGATTATCATTTCTTATTAATTTCAGTGTTATGTGACTAGTAGTTTAAGAGTTTATCAGTTAAATATTCACACCCTCACATACATAATCTACTGTTTTCTGGAAATGGGGGCAACAGGACATGGAGCAGAGTAGTTTCATGACGTTAATCCAATTTCTCATCCTGCTTCTCTCTTTCCTTTGTTTCTTTTTGCCTGTAGCCCTAAAAGCCATAAAAAGATACATAAAAAATACATAAAACTACATTCTGACTACAAAGTCAGTACAATCAAGTCATTGCTAAAAAAGCATAACAAACATTGTTTTGCAAAAGATAGTAAATGTTCCCACCTAATCTGATGAATTCCTATATAAACAACACATCACTAACCAAATAAAGCAGTTCAGATACATATCCACATCGATACACGGCAGGATGCCAAATGCCCAGAAAACACATTGCAATGTTGTTTTGACGTGCTCCGATTCATTACGTTTCATATTCCTTGAGTCGATGACCTGAATTCCCTAATATGTATCATTGATATTATCATCAAATGCTATTATCATTTTGTACTCACTAGGAGTTTCACAGGGGCCCTCAGCAAAGATTTACCTTCTAGAACAAATTGTGATGTTCCCTGAAGTCGAAGTCGTCGTTGTCTTCTTCTTCTTCTTCTTCTTATTATTATTATTTACTCACTGGGAGTAATCACTGGGGCTAGGACAACAGCATATTCTTTTCGTTGTTTTGACTCTCTAGTGTGTATCTGTTGATATCTTATATGCTTTCATATAGAGTGATGTGGTTTTTGGTTGATTAACTGTGTCTATGTCGGATATATACTCGAGAGTCAAAAGAATGAAAAGAATATTCTGAAATCACACATGCAATCATCAAAAATTTCTCTTTGAGAACAACTTGTGGTGTTCTCTGGAGTCTGAGTCACAACAAGTCTCCCCAGATTTCCAGTACTCTCCACCTCTTTCGATAACGTTCGTAGATGCATTTACATTATCACAACAGTCGCTTACCATTGAATTCTCGTTGGCAGTAACCATTGGTCTTCATTGGAATCTGGATGGTAATAAGCCTCTCCAAGGTCCCAGTCCTCTTTACACTCATCTAAGAGAGGTCTTTCTCGCCTAGGTTTTTCTTTCTTTCTTTCTTTTTATTATTATTATTATTATTATTATTATCATTATCTATCAGTGCTTACTTTTAAATCAGTTAAGCTAAAACTAAAAACAGAAGATAAAGTATAGGTATACAAGCACCCTAGGATACTCTATACAGTTTGAATGAATACGTGCATTCTCTGAGACGTGATTGGTTGCTATTCTATGACCAATATTCGCTTATATAAATGTTGCTTCATAATAGTAAGAGTTTTCAAATATTGAATGCAGAGGAATTTCTGATATGAAAAATTTGAAACAGTCGTAGTCAGCCATCGAGTATCAAGTATACTGTGCGATGAAAAGGGTTATCAGGTCTTGTTGCACTTTGTTTTAATCTTAATTGAAATAACTAAGTGACCAGAATTTTAATATTTCTAATAGTTTTCTTGATAAAAACAAATACATAACTTTTATAAACAACTGCATATCAGAGATGCACAATTTTTCCATTGAAACTTTGTATTTGCTTTAGTTCATTTATGAACATTGAACAATACATTCAATTTACGGCAATTTGATACCATCCTATTTTCACATATCAAGAGGCATTATATTAAATTCAACACATATAAACAATATCTATATATTAATACGATAGCGTGTGTGTTATTTTCTGTGTCACACTTTCTTTTTTCTTTCGGGTCGTTTGTTAGGAACTTCCATTTCTTGTGATAAATAATTTTACCAAAAATTCTTCATAAGTTTCGGTTTCGAATATAGCTGAAGGAACTCAAGTTATATATATATATATATCTTCATAAGTTTTGGTTTAGGGTTCCATGCAAACTGATGCACCCAAGTCATATGGATATATTTTATTTTTGAAATTACAATTTTATATTATATAAGAATCGACAAAAAATTTACTATAATAATATCTATTAAATCAGCATACGTTAAAATATCATATTTAAGCATATTTTACGCCCATGTTATATCGGGCATCCCTGCTAGCTTATATAAATACTTTTGCAGTTTTACCAAAAGAGCTAAAATAATATCAGGGCGTCTGTATTTATGCTGAAGATCAACAGAATGCCAACATCAAATATTACATATGAAAGAGTCTGCTGTGGAATTTCCACGGGTCCCGCAATGTAGAATAATATTAAAATATAAAAGTGATATTATTTTATATTTTTTAAGTTGCAATAATGAAAACCTGTGATTGGCGTGTTTTGAGGAGTTTTTCAGACACATAGTATCAACTATTATTCATCATATAAAACGTGGGAACGCACCAACCGATAAATATGAACAGGACTTGTGATGTTAATCAGATACCAGTGAGAGATACGTTTTCGACCATCAGTCTGACAGTCATGCCCATTTCTGAATAAGGAATTACCTTGTATTTGTCATGCTGAAGTGTGATTCTGGGTAGTCCTAGGAGATCGAACATCTAGTTTTCAGGTGGAGTAAGTTTATTGCTTACTGCTTGAGGCGCCCCTACTGGGAAATGCCGACAGAATTGCTCAGGCAATTTCTAAAAGGTCAGAGTGCTCTTCTTTAGGGGCGCTGGCTTGACTCTCTCATCTTCTCACCTTGTGTCATATCTTCTGGTAGTGGGAAGAAAGTAAATACCTACATTTGTATTTCTAGACGTTAAATGCAAGTTCTGCCTTATTGAGAGGAAACCAAAATGAAGCTGTCAAAGAAGAATAATGCTATGTAAAAATATCACACAATTGAAGAGTTGACAAAATAATATTTATTCAAGGTTCACGTCAGAGGAACAATAAATAGGAACAAAATGCAACTGGGGATCGCTTGTAAATTTCATATTCCCAGGAAACTTCCTTTTTAGGGGGTAACTGGTTCAACATGCCTAAGGTTTGTGCCACTTCGGTACGGTATTGGTAACAATAAAGAAATGTAATGAGAATAAGTAAAGAACAAAGAAATTTAGATGAAAAGAGTGACTAGTATTTTGTTTTTACTATTGTGTCATTTCATTGTATGATTGAAGGCCTTTTTCTAAAACATTTAATGGTTCCACCTATTTTTACCTTCAAATGTGAAATTATAACTGAAGTCAGTTTCATGTTATATGCATCTCAACCTTTATTTAACTCATATATGTAGTCCTAACAGGTACTACCAGACGGGCTTAAAATATATTTATAAATAATGATAACTAAGAGATTACATTACACTCTCAAAGCATCTCAAATTACGGCCTCACTACCGGACATAATTTTACTCAACATCCTGATGAAAAACTTTTAGAGTTAGAGCCTTACTCTTGTAAGAAATTATCCAAAGGACTAAAATTAGTTTTTCATTCAACCATTTATAATGTTATTTATCTTGACAATATGATTGGAAATAATTTGTTCTTAAATATGATGTCATCATTTACATTAAAATAAAATGTTTCTGAATTTTTTAGCTGAGAATTGATAATTTATATTGATTGGACTATTGAGACTTCCATTCTTATTTTGTTCCATTTGAAATTCCATGTAGATACCGAAGTTTGACAGAAAAATTCCCAGGTTCGACAAGATAAACCTGAAGAAGGTCGAAGGTTACATCATTCAAAATGTTATGCGAATAACACTCAAGATGAGAACAGTAATTAAAAAAAAATACAACTTAAAAAAATATTTCAGTTATCATCAAAAACATACATTTACAAGAATTTGTTTCAAAATAATGTATATAGAAAAATAGCTGTCATTGAAATACTGAAATAAGTATTCGTACCTAAATATAACTGGATTTTTTAAATTTACATTCCTGTTGGAAATACTTTGAACGTGTTTAAAAAAATAAATTTAAACAAAGGGTCATCATTTAATGCATTGTTAGTTTGATTGTCAATGCAAACATCACCTCTGCTTAATGTGAGTTTAGGCAGTTAATAGTTAATGGCATGCCAAGTACAATTTATCAATTTGAATAATCAAAAAATATTTATATTTTTTTTAATGGAAATCATATCAAAAAAGGCATGCAGCCACATTATACATATTTATCTAGTCGGGTTTCTTGCTCAAACCAATGCGACTCTCTCTCTCTCTCTCCAGATTCCCCTGTCTTCCATCAGCTGCCTCAGATCTTCAGGATCACTGTTGACATCATGTGCAATTTGCTGGATGTACATGGATTTAGATCGTTTTATGCTCATGCACCCGTGCTGTGGAATCTACAGCAATACATTTCTCACTAGCTCTTGCTTGCTCCCTTGGCAGTGACCAACAAATCATAGACGTCGCTCCCTGATGGTATTTGATATGGCAGGTAGGTTGCCATAAAGTTACTGCTTTGTGCGATTATCTTGCCAAGATATATTTAACACTGTTCATAGCATACGGGTGTACGTGCCGTTTAACTTTCTTTCTCTGAAGAACTACCTTTTCAGTTTGTCAGCCTTGAAGTCTATACTGAATGCAACTTATCCAATGCCGTCCATGCTTTCGCTTTATGTAAAGAGTTAAAAAAATACTATTTTAAGGTCAAAACAATAAACAATGATGAGAGTAAGATGGATAAATTCCTACTCAGGAAATAGCAATTGTTCCCCCTTTATCTCTCTTCTCCAGTCAAAAACGGAAATAAATTTTTTTCTCGTGCGCTTGGAAAAGCCATTACAAGATGGAGGAGATTAAAACAGTATTAATACAGCTAATCAAGGCCCAGATAGACCAGCAGCAGAAGGCTGAGGAAATTTTAAAAGAACGTGATAAACAGCTCCAGTTACAATTTCAAAAGAGGCCATAAGTGTTGGAGGAGAGAATGCTACTTCAACAACAGAGACAAGAAGAGCTATTGTTAAAAATATTCTATAGAACGAAACACAGGGACGACAGTTTTGCTTTTTCCCATAGTACAATATGGAACGTTATAGAAACGTTCAACTACCAACTGGAGTTGGATGGGACGTTTGACGTGGAGCAACGTTTAGAAAGTTCGCCTATTTTTGAAGAAATTAGAGACCACAAAACACAGCAAGTTTGTGGATTATATTCTTCCCAAGAAGACGAGTGAATTGGAATTTTCTGAAGCGGTCAAACTGTTATCCGAACTGTTCAGCCCGAATTCTATACTCTTTCATAAAAGATGGAAGTGCTTGAACCTGCAAAAAAGCGACAACAATGATTACCTAACCTTCACGTCCATGGTAAATAAACACTGCAATGACTTCCGTCTATCTAACTTATCGGCAGATGACTTCAATTGTTTAATTTTTGTGCAGGGTTTAGTCTCGTCCAAAAACGCTGAGATTAGACATGTTCTCTCTAGACTTGAGAGCGAACAGGGCCTCACCCTCCAGAAGTTGGCCGAGGATTGTCAATGGGTAGTCTATGTAAAGAACAACTCGAGACACGCCGAGGAATCAGGCGCAACATTCATTAGAAGGATGACCTTCAGACAGGAAAAATACTCACCCCAAAAAAGCAAAGCTGGAAGGAGGAAAACTCAGGCTACACATAATAAGTACCACCCAGTCATAAGATCCGAATCTCCTACAAGCCCATGCTATCGCTGCAGCAGGAAACATTGGTCGAGTCAATGTTTTTACAAGCAGAAGTACTGCAATGAATGTGGCAGGACGGGCCACAAAGCGATCCAGTGCAGGAAGAACAAGGTCAAGAACAGCATCCAACAGATTAGATCTGACTTGGATTTGGAGAAGAACCGGCGCAAATATGTCACAGTTAACTTCACAAATAAAACTGTGCGTCTACAATTGGATTCTGGATCAGACCTGTCCATCATTAACCTTAAGACGTGGAAAAGGCTAACGAAACCAACCAACAAATCAGCTCGAGCTGTGACAGGCGATAAAGTGGAATTTGAGGGACAGCTCACACTCCCGGTGACCTTAAATGGTGCTATTAAAAAAGTGAAAGTGTATGTACATAGGACATCCGAAAACCTGTTCGGTACTGATTGGATGGAGCGATTCGAATTGTGGGACTAACCTATGAATAAATTCTGTCATAGGGTAGAAAACTTATCTACAGAGGAGCAACAACTGAAGGATGAGTTAAAAATAGGGAATTTCCAGAATTATTCTCACCAGGACTAGGAAATGTACAAAGGCTATAGCAAGATTCGAACTAAAAGAAAACACTCTGCCCGTTTTCAAGAAGAAACGAAGCGTCTCATTTACAGCAACAGAGAAATCAAAAAAGGAAGCTTCAACGGAATCTGCCAAAGAAGGCAAAACTGAAACTGCAAAGCTGGAAGCTAAAAAACCCGTGCCAAAAGAATTCCCCAAGCCAAAGCAACCTAAGGAGTACTTGTCTTCGAAACAAGTTAGCCATGCAGATAGCCTATCTAGGCTGATACCATTGAAAAGGATCCGTTTGAAGATTCCATCATTACCACTCTTCGTACGGACGGAAAAATAAAAACGATGATGGGCAGCACAATCAGAGAACTCCCAGTGTCTCTACCAGAGATTAAAAGCGAAGCATTTCACCAATTTCTACACGTGTATAGGATTACATTCAACCCGAACACACAAACAGCAGTCTCGCCTGCAGAAACGATGTTTGCGTGGAAAGTGAGATCCGTTTTTGACAAACTCTTACCCAAACAGTCAAGGCCACTAGTGACCACTTATGTACCCAGTAAACGTTTCATATCAGGTGAAAGAGTGTTTTTCAAAAGTTATAAAACCAACACATCATTCTGGGAGGCTGGTACAATTCTTAAGAGAATCGGTGACATGGTATGTATCATCCAAGGACCAACATATACCCACAAATGTCACCAGAACCAACTATGAAGATGTCGATCAGTTGAAACCAGCAACAGTCCACCATTAGAAGATGAGCCGATAAACACTGTATTACAAACTTTTGATCTTGAACCTCCTCAACCAACACTAGAACTACGGTGGTCGTTCCATAAGAGAAAGTTTATTGAGCCATTGATGGTAAACCCTAAAAGGAAGAGGTACTGACAGCTTGTATGAACAAAACGCTTGGGAGGGGGTGTTGGAGACGCCTCCCTATGGGATTAATGAACTATCTCATGACGCCACTTCTATTGGTGACATCACTTCCGGTATCGAGTACCGATGCCTGGTAGTCAGAGATTGTCACGCGGCCAAGCAGGTCATGTACAAACGCCCCACCGTTGAGGAATGGTATTGCTCAACTCGCGTTGTCTGTAATATAGGTGAATACATGCTCGTTTCCTAACAGTCCTGTGTTTCCTTTCGTTTATTACCATTTAACCCCATAACATATACTATTACTAAATAATGAGGGAATAGTTCCTATTTACTGTAACTACCCACGGGTCAGAGTTAGACACCAGGGTGTTTTTCTAATGTGGAGAAAGAAACAAAGATCAAAATTGTCTCAGTCGTGAAAGATTTCTCCTTTACTGACAGAGAACAAGAAATTGAAGTGCAGCATCTGAAGAGATACTACACTTTGATCTTGGCTCGAAGGGGATAGTTAATAAAAATGAAAACCGGACAAATGTCCAAGGAAGCAAAGAAGGAAATAAAAATCTTTAACTAAAGAAAGGAAGAAATTTCAAGAAGGAACTGTTTTTTTTTTCAAATGAAAGGAAAGAACTAAACATAAGAACAAGGAATAATAAAGAAAATCAAGATGGATGCAAGAAGGAATAGTAAAAATCAAAATAAAGCAAAGTTCCAACCTCTGCTGTATCCCTGTACTTGTTTTACGAGTACTCTGAAATGTGCTCTGATGAACCTAAAGCGCTTGTGCCCCCTCGACGTACATACGCTCGACTAACTCAACAAGCATAAAATCCTATTCCTTCACTGTACATACTCCTGACTAACCTGAAAAGTAGCAGAATCACACCCCTTCACTGTTGAGCTCACTGGATGCTGAGAAACCTTCTAATTAAATAGTTTTTTCTCTCGGACTGATAGAATTTAAAATTCCCCTCCCCCCTGTTTCCCTGACTGTATTACACACAGAAGTTTAAATGTAATGTGAACAAATATCTCACTACTCAACTCCTTACAGTCCCCTGTTAGACAATCTCAAATAGTAACTCGTTACGTTCCAAGTGACAATATGTCTTATTTGGGATGAAAAAAAAAATGGTGAAAAGAAAAAAACGAAGAAAAAAGTCATGAAACGAACAATAGAAAGCAAAGGATGGGAAGAAGAAATAGAAACGAATAAGAATATAATTGAAAAGGATAAAAACGTGAAATGAAAAAAATGGCGGATATAAAGAAAAAGAGGAAACAAAAACAATAAAGGAGAGGAAAGCTAATAAAAAATAGCATCAAAGAATTAAATAAAAATGATTGTAGGAAATCATAAAAAAGAAAAAGAATTGAATAAAGATGATAGAAAAAAAGATGTTTAAGGTAGGAAATATAAAATAATTAAGAAAGAAACGTAAATTTAAAAAATAAAAATAAAAAGCAAAAAAGCTGTAAAAATACACCGAAAAACACTAAAATTTGTGGCTAATATCACCATCCGGAATCAAAAAATAGCATCAAACTAAAATAAAAAGTGTTACTGTTACACTTATTTCAGTTCCTCCCAAATATCTCTCACTAAATGGTTTCCATGGTTCCATTGATTTCCAGGATGCTCATTAACTTAGTTGTTTCTATCTAAATACCGCCACTATTGTCCATGTCTCTAATTGGCAAATGAAAGCTAAAAATCAGAAAGAAGCATAATAAAAAAAAATAAAATTTGATATTTCGGCATGATGATTTTGCCAGTCAAAGGAGACGCCATTCAGTACAAAACTGTAATACGATGCAAAATAGTTCCAAAGAGTAAAACAATACGGAACAACAACAACAACAACAAAACTTCAAAGTGCTGCAAAAAAGATGGGAGCATTTAATTGAAAAATGCAAAGAGCATGGATAGATTAGATTTTGTTTCATCAGAATATACAGATAAATATAAAGACTAGTAGTATTCAGTGCAGGGAATATTTATTTCATTCTTACCAATTTCACATGTGTTCAAAAAGAAAATGATTAGTCTCGTAGAAAACAATTGCATATGTTGTTGTGTATTGGCATGACCAAAACATTGGAAGAAAAACAAAGGTGTATTTTTTTAAAAACGAATTAAAATCTATAAAAATCCATTATTCTTGAGCAATTTTTTTCCAGAAAGATAAAACCATGAATTTTATCATATGAAAAGTAGAATAATATAAAACTTTTCTTTTATTTTTATCAGAATTTTTAATTTTCCTAAAAAAAAAAAAAAAAAAAAAAAAAAAAAAAAAAAAAAAAAAAAACCCTTCACCGCCCTTTTTTTCTCGATGAATTACGTTTAAATATTTTTAAAAAAGTTTTTCAATCAATTAATTTTTTTGTCTAAATAAGATTTAGGATGATTTACTATGAGAATATGCAAAAATATTATAACATAAGTACCTGAATTTCAAATATTTCCATCTTTTCTCTCGCTCTATGGATTTCGCGTGGCAAAATTTAAAAATCGAAAATTTAATGATAGTTTTGGGGAAAAAAATACGGTAGCCTTTACAGGACTAAATGAAGTTCATTTAGTCCTGTAAATTTCCATGTATTTTCAACGTTTGTTTTTACGATTTAGTGAAGAATCAACTTTATAAGGGTTTTATTCTTTTTTCATAAGCGATATATATATATATATATATATATATATATATATATATATATATATATATATATATATATATATATATATAAAATAAGAATTACAGTTAAGTTTACCAAAATGATCCAAGATGGCAAAACTAAAGTAAATATTAAAGAATTAATATTTATAAAGAAATCTCAACCAGATGTAAAAGCTCAATAAAACCAAATAGGAGATAGAGTTTATAATAAGAACAAGTAGTTAATAAAACATGTTAAAGACACTTTGAAAAAGAATTAAAAACATATTTCATTTTAAAAAAGAAGCACTAAATAAGTGGATAGTCCTTAATCCGCGGAGTTTCGAAGAAATACTTTCCTTCTCATCAGAGGGTAGGATTTAGAAAAATGCGGGATCGGATTTTTCTTGCAAAAGTATTAAACGAAACTACAAGTAAGTCATATATCTTACTTGATAACAAAAAGTGAAGCAGAGGGAATAGGGTGTTTTCTCGTGAATGGATAGTCTAGTTAAGGGTAAAATATCCAATGACGGTAAAATCCAAAGATGCAGAATCCAAGAAAGTTAGTTTGGATTTTACTTGTGCGCATGGAAATTTAACTAACTTTCTTAGATTCTGCATCTTTGGATTTTACCGTCATTGGATATTTTACCCTTCACTAGACTATCCATTCACGAGAAATCACCCTATTCCCTCTGCTTCACTTTTTGTTATCAAGTAAGATATATGACTTACTTGTAGTTTCGTTTAATACTTTTGCAAGCAAAATCACATCCCGCATTTTGCTAATTCCTACCCTCTGATGAGAAGGAAAGTATTTCTTTGAAACTCCACGGATTAAGGACTATCCACTTATTTAGTGTTTCTTTTTTAAAATTAAATGTTTTTAACTCTTTTTCAAAGTGTTTTTTTAACATGTTTTATTAACTACTTCTTATATATATATATACTAGCAGGGCTACCCGGCGTTGCTCGGGACCGTATAAACAATGAAAAAACAAAAGCAGATATTGAATATATGTTTTATTCTTAGGGGAGAGGAATCTTTCATCTCTATGTATTATTTGTTTTATCTACCCTAGGACTGGTATTGTTCATGTTTTATCCCTAGTGTAGGTAATTTACAGCATGTACATGAAATTGTTTTACCTTAGGGAGAAGAGAACAGGTAATATACAACATAATGTGTCTATATTACATCCCTGGCAACGCCTAGAAACCAGCTAGAACATGTATTTCAGTCAATCTTTATTACATCTTGGGCTATGCCGGGAAACCAGCTAATCTCTATTTAGTGACTTGACCACCAAAATACCTCCCTAAGTGTGTCCTTTCTTTTGAACTTATTAGATATAGGTATCTAGAAATGTGTGTGAAATTTTGTTGAATGCATTGTTCACTATGATTTTCTTATTGTTCTACACAATATCAACTGTAGCGAAATAAAACAGTAAACTTAGTGTAGTGTTAGAATAAAGAGCAAAGGAAAAAATTAGAATCATATTCTGTAATTACAAATCTAAATTTGCTAGCGTGTACCAGTATTTGCCAGGTTGTGGAAATTTGGAATTTATAACATATGTAGTGGCCTTTTCCTAGATACCTATTTTTATAATTGTTTCAGTACATTGCTACAAAATGTGACATTTGTTGGCGTTTGTAAAAAAAATCATGAATGTGCTTATATTCCAAAAAAGAAAATATCAGTGCACAGTATTGAAAGTGTTTGAGATTCAAAAGTCTGTAACATTTCTACTAACTTCATAAGATGTCATGTGAGAAACTTAATTGAATATCAAGACATTATCTGAAGCGTTTTTATTTTGGTGTAACGTATGTGTTTACAGTGAACCTTAACTTTTAATAAACAGATTGGTATGCAATGACATAGGCTAGGAATCTTAGACAAAATATATATAAATTGGAAAAATGTGTGAACAAATGAAAAAAAAATGATCCGCTCTACTTGATGACATCAAGCACAGTAATATTTTAGTGAAGAAAATATGAAATTGATGTTCAGTGATTAGTTTGGATGAATGAGAAAATGTAATTGTATGATGCATAAAAAATAACTCATTTGCTGTATTTGATATTAAGCAGCAAAAAAATAGTGATTTGAATATTTAGGAAAACATCAAATCAGATTATGTAAAAAAAAAAGATGAAATTAGAAAATATATATTTTCTGTTTATGAGTTTTGCCAATTAAAATTTTGTGGCAGAAATTGGGTGATTACCATGCAATTTTATTTTGGTAAAATTCTTAAATTATTTCAATGTTTATTATAATTTCTTATTAGTGACTTGTTATCATCAAAATCCGCCCCAAAGAGTGTCCTTTCTTTTATTAGGTATCAGAATAGGTATCCAGATTTCTACTTCTATACAAATATGATATTGTAGTACAGTAAATGTCAAATTGTTTTTCAAGTATTAGTTTGTAACGTTTGTACTGACTTCATCAGATGTCATGTAAGAAACTGAATTCTATGTAAGAAGACTTTATCTGAAGTGTTTTTATTTTGGTATATCATGTGTGATTACACTGTAGTAATTGCGCTGAAAGCATGTTAATTACAAATGACAAAAGTTAAATCAATTTCTGATTCAGCTACATAATATAAACTAAAGGAAATCAAATTTGCAAAATAAAAGCAATATGTAGTTATGGGTTAGTTTGGAGTTAGAATAAAAAGCCAACAAAACAGTTAGTTTGTATTGTGTAGATTGGTCATTTCTGATAGTATTGAGAGTCGTCAATGAAAATCTTAATTTCTGACAAAATACTGAATGTTTCTTGGATACCCATTCGTAAAAAGTACCTTTTTTGGAAAAAAAAAAAAAAAAAAACACTCCCCGGATCACCTTCACCACCTTAAAAAAAAACAACTTTATTCTTCAAAAAATGTGCACATTGTTAGTGTAAAAAACAGATTCGCACCACTTGATGAAATCAAGCATAGTAATATTTTAGTAAAGAAAATATGAAATTGATTTTCAATAATTAGTTTGAATGAATATCAGAAAATGTAATTGTTTGATGCATAAGAAAGAACTCATCTGCTGAATTTGATATTAAGCAGCAAAATATTTCAAAACATAAAAGTGTGAAACATAACATGAATACTCTCCATTGTCACTTGAAAACATTGGTCTTGGTAGGCAGTTTATTAGATGGTGAAATAGTGGTCTTGGTATGGTGTGCTTAATATTATTGTATGCAAAATGTAAAAACACAAAAGAGGGTACAATCAATATTGAAAAAGTAACATCTGTCACAGAAAATAGTAATTTATAAATATCAAAAGAAATATTATTCTGTACTTAAAATGTTAAACTTACTGTTAACAATAATTTAAAATGGTGATCAGGATGAGTCCAACAACTTAGTCCTTGAGCTTTCTTATTGGTCATAGTAAAAAGAAATTGTAGTCTTTCAAGTTTGTTGGTCGCATTGGGATTCTTGGAATGTATCAACAGATTCCTGCATATGAATCTTTGTTAATTCCACACAATACAAAATATATATACAAAACAAAGTAAAGCAAAGTATAGGGTTAGTTGTGTCCTCTAATTATCAACCAAGTATATGTATTGATAAAAAGATAAAAGCAATTGAAATGTTTATTACAATGTATCAATATTAAATTTTTATCATGAACAAAAAATCGAAATAATGATAGATATTTTGTGCTTATACGAAACTGGAATCAAGGATTGTCACCTGTGATTTTATATATGTCAATAGTGCATGCCACTACAAATGATATTAGCCAAATTAAGTTTTGTTTATTTCACCCATTATAAAATATATACACAAAATGCAGTAAACAAAATTTAGGTTTACTTAATGATAAGTTTAGGTTCGAGAAATAAGCAAAGAAAAGAAAAAAAGATACATTTGTTTATAGTGTGTAAATTGTAAGTTTGTAAATATTTAAAACTATCCACACTGGTATGTGGAAATTCTAGATACCTATTGTTATAAAGTTCCAATTCATGTTTGATATATCACTCTACATGTTCCCTGTTGCACCCCAAAGATGTAAATGATTATCGAGAAAGTGAAATGAAACAGTATTTGAAATAAAATAGAAACAAATGCTGATGTTTACTATATAAAACACTGTGTTCAATGGAATTGAGCCTTATACAATATTGGTGGAATAAAAAAATCCATTTTTTTAATTCAATTTAAGAAATGAGCAAAAATTTGATATTTAAAATATTTGGCATGAAGAAAAAGAAATATAAGATAAAAGGTGATAAAGCAGTAAGAATCATATGCTGAATTCAATTAAAAACAAATATGATTGTCAAAGAAATATCATGAAAATTTTGTAAGTGAAAAAAATTATTTTTTGATATATTTGGTTTCGAAGTATTAAGAAACATGTACAACTTCATTTTAAAGACAAAACGAAAACTGTACTAATGATAATGACAATGGTGAAAGGAAATTGGAAAAAAATGTATCAGAGGTAAAATGTTGGTCACATATACGTTTGTGTGGTATGCATGAAACACGTGTAGAAAATTATATTTTCTGATGCTGAAAGTAAGAAGAGAAACATTGTTAAAAAATGATCTAAAAGGCAATAGTAAAATCCTCATTTTTAGTGTGGGATATGTTGTTTGTTTCAATTGAGAAAGGAAACTTTAATTTATACAATTTGATGTTATAGATCACAAGTTTTATTACAATAAACATTGTGTTCTTTAATTATCAACCAAGTATATTTATTGATAAAAAGAGAATGTAATGGACATGTTTATTATAATTTATCAATATTAAATTGTTATCATGAAAAACCAATGGAAAGCGTGAATGTTATTTGGTGTTTTTAAAAAACAGCTACCAATGATTGTAACCAGTGATATTTGTGTATGCTAACAGTGCAAATGTGGTGGTGAAATGAATTTTTGTTTATTCTTCACAATATAAAATATATACACAAAACTAAAACATAATTTACGGTTAGTTAATGATAAGTTTAGGTTAGAGAATTAAGCAAAATTATAGATACCTATTGTTATAAAGCACCAATTCATGTTTGGTATATCAATCTACATGTTCCTTGTAGCACCCCAGAGGGGTAAATGAGTGTCAACAAAATGAAATAAAACATAGTATTTGAAATAAAATGAAAAAGTGCTTGAAAAGTGAAATATGCTGATGTTTACTATCTAAAACATTGCGTTCAATGCAATTGAAACTTATACTATATTGGTGGACTAAGAATTAAAGAAATAAAATTTCAGAAATTAGCAAAAAATTGATATATAAAATATTTGGCATGAAGAAAAACAAATATAAGACAAAAGGGGAAAAAGCAGTAACAATCATGTGCTGAAGTTCATTGAAAATAAATCGTTTGTCAAAGAAATATAATGAAAATTCTCAGAGTGAAAAAAAAATGGGATTTTTACAAATCTGGTTTCCAAGTAATAGGAAACATGTACAGCTTCATTTTAACGACAAAATGTAAACTGTAGTAATGGTAATGAGAATGTTGAAGGAAATTGGCAAAAAATTGTTAGTCAAATGTTGATCAAATATTATAAGTTTGTGTGATATGCATGAAACGTTTAGAATATGATCTGCTCTCATGCTGAAAGCAAGTAGAGAAACATTGTGAAAAAATGATGTAAAGCTAAGCTAAGCAAACGACCAGTGAATGGAAATGTTTATTATAATGTATCAAGATGAACATATTATCATGAAAAAGCAAATCGAAATAGTGATAGTTATTTGGTGCTTATACGAAACAGGTATCAAGTATTGTCACCAGTGATTTTATTGATGTTAACAGTGCATATCACTAAAAATAATGATGGTAGCGAAATTAAGTTTTGTTAATTCTACCCAATATAAAATATATACGCAAAACAAAGTAAACAAAGTTACGGGTTAGTTAATGATAAGTTTAGGTTCGAGAAATAAGCAAAGGAAAAGAAAAAAAAGGTACATGTGTTTATATTGTGTAAAATGTTAGTCTGTAAATATTTCAAACTATCAACACTGGTATGTGTAAATCCTAGATACCTATTGTCATAAAGTACCACTTCTTGTTTGATATATCACTTTACATGTTCCCTGCAGCATCCCAGAGAGTTAAATGAGTGTCCACAAAATGAAATAAAACATAGTACTGGAAATAAAATAAAATAAGAATATGTCTGAAAAGAAATAAATGCTGTTTACTATATAAAAAGTTGTTTTCAAGTGTCAAATGGAATTGAATCTTATACAATGTTGGTGGATTATGAAATTGCATGAATGAAATAACATTGGAGAAATAAGAAAAAAGTTTATATATACAATATTTACAAATGTAAGATAAAAGGTGAAGAAGGGCCAAATCCGAGATCTATAAATCGTAAATTTTCAAAGTGAAAACAGTTTTTTTTTTTTTTTTTTAGATCTGCTTTCCAAGTAATAGTAACCATGTACAGCTTCATTTTAAATGAAAACTGTACTAATGATAATGTTCATGGTGAAAGGAAATTGGAAAAAAATTAAAAATGTCAGAGGTAAAATGTTTGTGTGGTATGCATGAAACACGTGTAGAAAATGATCTCATGCTGAAAGTAAGAGAAACATAGCTAAAAAATTATGTAAACGCAATAGTAAAATCCTCATTTTTAGGAACATAGTGTGGGGTATGTTGTTTGTTTCAATTGAGAAAGGAAAGTTTAATTTTTAGAATTGGATGTTATAGATCACAAGTTTTATTACAATAAACATTGTGTTCTCTAATTATCAACCAAGTATATTTATTGATAAAAAAAGAAAAGTAATGGACATGTTTATTATAATTTATCAATATTAAATTGTTATCATGAAAAACCAATGGAAAGCGTGTTGGTTATTTCGTGTTCATAAGAAAAAACATCATGGGTTGTCACCAGTGATTTTATGTATGCTAACATTTCGCTGCAAATGTGGTAGCTAAATGTCTTTTTGGTTATTCTACACAAAATAAAATATATACACAAAACAAAGTAAAAGAAATGTCAGGGTTAGTTAATGATAAGCTTAGTACCAAGAAATAAGCACAGAATAAGGAAAAGAAAGATACATTTGTTGATATTGTGTCGATTGGTGAATTTGTTGGTTCATTTTGTTTTATGACATATCAACACTATATCAGGTTATTTCATGCCCAATCTAGTGACATTTTTTTTTCCTAGAATATATTTGTTTATTTAATGTTGGTTTCTATTTAACTCATAATTGGGACCCTAACAGGTACTACTACTCCAGATCAGAGTGGACCTGGTAGCAATAGCAATTAAATGGTGGCTTCACACTTCACAAAGCCCCATGTTTGGATACAGTTTATGGTCATATCCAGGACCTGGTGAATTTGTAAATAATTGAAACGATCAACACTGGCGAGTTAGAATTCTACATACCTATTGTTATAAAGTACCAATTTATGTTTTACATATCACTCCACAACGTTGCTGCAGAATCCAGACAGTTGAAAGAGTCTCAAGTAACTGAAAAGCTATTTAGTACTCTTAAATAAAATAACATGCATAAAGAAATCCTAATATAAGACAATAGATGAAAAAGCAATAAAAATTTTGTGTGGAATCAAGTGAAAACAGTTTCTTTGTCAAAGAAATTGCATGAAGATTCTCAGAGACTTTTCCTTCCTCGTTCCCTTCCCTTTTGGTGGACGGAAACTTTCACAGTGGCTCAGAAGGTGGGCTGAGCACACTTCCTACAAAGGTGGGATGGGTAAATTTCTTTTTCATTTGGTTGCCTGGAGGACAGGCTTAGGCGCCCCCCCCAAAAAAAAAGGGTTGGAGCCAGGGAACTTCTCCTCCCAGAAGGGGGAGGGGGGCCCGGGAAGGCTTCTCTTCCCATATTTTTTGTTTTGTGTAAGGTTGATCTCTTTCCAAAGGGAGTAAGAGGATATCCCTCTCTTAGGAGGAGAGCGAAGGCTCCCTGGGCCTCCCATCCTCCTTCTGAGAGAAGTTCCCCGGCTTCCACATTCATTGCTCAGCCCGCCGTCCAGGCAATCAGAGTCTGATTGTCTGCCGTATATAAAAAGGCGATTTTAGCTTGTCAGGCGGTATGCTCTGCGTAGACCATTTTTCTTCCACCTGTTGACCTTCCCTCCCTGTCATACAATACGCTTAAACAGGATATTTTAATTTATGCAGATTCCATATAGACTTTTAGTTTCCCAGGGTGTATACCCTCCGTTGACCATTTATGTTTAAGAGTTTTCCTTGCCCCTTCTCTGCCCCAGAATGGGAAGGGAGCTCTTTCCCACTGTATGGGGGGGGGGCGGCTTTCTTTTATGGTTATGTGGGGAGCCTTACCTTTACCCCCCTTAAGGTGGTAGGTTTTTTTTGTAAAATTGTTAGTCAAATGTTGATCAAATATTATAAGTTTTTGTGATATGCATGAAACATGTGCAGAATATGATCTGCTCACATGCTGAAAGCAAGTAGAGAAACATTGTGAAAAAATGATGTAAACCTAAGCTAAGCAAACGACCAGTCAATGGAAATGTTTATTATAATGTATCAACAATAACACATTATCATAGTTATTTGGTGCTTATACGAAACAGGTATCAGGGATTGTCACCATTGATTTTATTTATGTTAACAGTGCATGTCACTACAAATAATGATGGTAGCGAAATTAAGTTTTGTTTATTCTACCTAATATAAAGTATATACACAAAACAAAGTAAACATCTGCTGAATTTGATATTAAGCAGCAAAATATTTCAAAACATAAAAATGTGAAACATAACATGAATACTCTCCATTGTCACTTGAAAACATTGGTCTTGGTAGGCAGTTTATTAGATGCTCAAATAGTGGTCTTGGTATGGTGTGCTTAATATTATTGTATGCAAAATTTAAAAACACAAAAGAGGGTACAATCAATATTGAAAAAGTAACATCTGTCACAGAAAATAGTAATTTATAAATATCAAAAGGAATATTATTCTGTACTTAAAATGTTAAACTTACTGTTAACAATAATTTAAAATGGTGATCAGGATGAGTCCAACAACTTAGTCCTTGAGCTTTCTTATTGGTCATAGTAAAAAGAAATTGTAGTCTTTCAAGTTTGTTGGTCGCATTGGGATTCTTGGAATGTATCAACAGATTCCTGCATATGAATCTTTGTTAATTCCACACAATACAAAATATATATACAAAACAAAGTAAAGCATAGTATAGGGTTAGTTGTGTCCTCTAATTATCAACCAACTATTGCTAAAAAGAGAAAAGCACGGGAAATGTTTCTTATAATGTATCAATATTGAATTGTTCTCATGAAACACAAATCGAAATAGTGATAGTTATTTGGCGCTTATAAGAAACAGGTATCAGGGATTTTGGTGTATCAGATGTTTTTACAGTGAACTTAACTTTCAAGAAACAAATTGGTATGCAATGACATAGGCTAAGAATCTTAGACAAAATATATTCAAATGAAAAAAAATGTTGAACACTTATAACTTTGTATGGACTCTCAAAAACATTTGTAAAAAATGTGTAAACAAATGTAAAAAAAAATGATCCGCTCTACTTGATGACATCAAGCATAGTAATATTTTAGTGAAGAAAATATGAAATTGATGTTCAGTGATTAGTTTGGATGAATGAGAAAATGTAATTGTTTGATGCATAAAAATAACTCATTTGCTGTATTTAATATTAAGCAGCAAAATATAGTGATTTGAATATTTAGGAAAACATCAAACCAGATTATGTAAAAAAAAAAAAGATGAAATTAGAAAATATATATTTTATGCTTATGAGTTTTGCCAATTAAAATTTTGTGGCAGAAATTGGGTGATTACCAAGTAATTTTATTTTGGTAAAATTCTTAAATTATTTCAATGTTTATTATAATTTCTAATTAGTGACTTGTTATCATCAAAATCCGCCCCAAAGAGTGTCCTTTCTTTTATTAGGTATCAGAATAGGTATCCAGATTTCTACTTCTATACAAATGTGATATTGTAGTACAGTAAATGTCAAATTGTTTTTCAAGTATTAGTTTGTAACGTTTGTACTGACTTCATCAGATGTCATGTAAGGAACTGAATACTATTTAAGACTTTATCTGAAGTGTTTTTATTTTGGTAGATCATGTGTGATTACACTGTAGTAATTGCGCTGATAGCATGTTAACTACAAATGACAAAAGATAAATCAATTTCTGATTCAGCTACACAATATAAACTAAAGGAAATCAAATTTGCAAAATAAAAGAAAAATGTAGTTATGGGTTAGTTTGGAGTTAGAATAAAAAGCCAACAAAACAGTTAGTTTATATTGTGTAGACTGTTTAATTAACTTTGTTCATTTCTGATAGTATTGAGAGTGGTCAATGAAAACCTTAATTTCTGACAAAATACTGTAATTTTCTTGGATACCCATTCGTAAAAAGTACCTTTTTTGTGAAAAAAAAAACACTCCCCAGATCACCTTCACCACCTAAAACACAAAAACAAAAATATCTTTATTCTTCAAATATTGTTGTTGACTGGAGGGCGGGCTGAGCACTCCCAAAAAGGTAGGAGCCGGGGAACTTCTCCTCCCAGAAAGGGGGCCCGGGAAGGCTTCCCTGTCCCCATATTTTTTTTTTTTTTTTATGTAAGGTTGATCTCTTTCTGAATGGAGTAAGCGGAACCGACAGGGGGGGGGTCAATCAACCATACAAAAGGATATCTATCTCTTAGTTGAAAGAGGGAAGGTCTCCCTGTCCTCCCATACCCCTTCTGAGAGAAGTTTCCCCAGCTCTCAGCTTTGGGGGGGGGGTAGGAGGGCTTAGCCCGCCCTCAAGGCAAATAGTCTGACTGTCTGCCTTATATAAAAAGGCGATTTTAGCTGGTCAGGTGGTATGACCTGCATTGACTATTTTTCCTCCACCTGTTGACCTTCCTTAATATTTATTTTTAATAATAAACACATTTTATTTTAATATTAATATTTATTTGTAATAATAAACACATTATATTATTTTAAATATTAATATTTATTTTTAATAATAAACACATATTATTTTAAATATTAATATTTATTTATAATAATAAACACATTTTATTCTACTTTAAATATTAATATTTATTTTTAATAATAAACACATTTTTATTTTAATATTAATATTTATTTTTAATAATGAACACATTTTATTATTTTAAATATTATTATTTATTTTTAATAATAAACACATTTTATGTTATTTTTAATATTAATACTTATTGTTAATAATAAACACCTTTTATTATTGTAAATGTTAATATTTATTTTTAATAATAAACACTTATTTTATTTTAAATATTAATATTAATTTTTAATAATAAACACATGTTATTTTATTTTTAATATTAATATTTACTTTTAATAAAAAACACATGTTATTATTTTAAATATTAATATTTATTGTTAATAATAAGCACATTTTATAATTTTAAATAGTAATATTTATATTCATTAATAAACACATTTTATTTTATATTAAATATTAATATTTATTGTTATTAATGAACACATATTTTAAATATTAATAATTATTTTTAATACTAACTCATTTTATTATTGTAAATGTTAATATTTATTTTTAATAATTATTGTTATTTAATAATAATATCTTCTTTTTTTTTACTGTTTATGTCTAACTTTTATCGACTTTTTCTTTTTTAATAGCATATTCTTTAAATGAATAGAAAAATAATTTCCCAACTTTTAGACCCCGGTTATTTGGCTGATAGTCGATAAAAGTGATTAAAAGAGAGATAATATTAATAAATGTGCAGTAATGTATTTTATTTAAATATTCATGAACATTAACGTTGTCATATAAAAAGAAAATGCTAATAAGAAGTGTTTTTAATCAATGTAACATATTTATTCAACTCTGTCATATATTTGTTTGATGACAACTTTTTCGAATCTGTGTACAGTAAAAACGATATACTTACATAGGATTTTGAAAGCATTTAAACTGTCGAAGAGTTTTATTATAAATAAAAGAGTTTAGCTTGTTGAACTTAATGGACTTTTTTGTTGTATTTATTAACTGTTTTATTCTTTTTATCAGACAAAAATAGAATTTTTATATTGACATATTATGGACTGTGTTTCGAACATCGAAATTTTAAAATTAGTTTTATTTAAAAAAAAAAAAAAAGACTCGCCATTAGTGGACGGTCAAAAGACAAATATATAACAAATAAATGTTAGCAAAGGCAAGATAAGTTACTTTTCTATCCAACTGGATATATTTTTTGTGTTTTTATTCAATGTAACATATTTATTCAGCTCGAAAAACATACAGTGTTTACCGATGTATTCGAAAAATGTACATGGGGGGGGGTCGTGAATTTAAAAAAAAAAACGATAGTCTAAAATATTATTTTCGATTTATTGGAAAGATCATAAAATTTCACATTGACCCTGAAAATATCGTAAAAATAGAATCAATAGAAAAATTTTGATAGATTTTAAAATTTTAAAAATTGTAAAATATTGAGTTCGGAAAATTCATTACTGTTTAAAAAAAAAAATTTTTGGGTTTGTATTACTGTACACGTAGATTCAAAGAAGTTGTCAACAGACAAATATATAACAAATAAATGTTATCAAAGGCAAGATAAGTTACTTTTCTATCCAACTGGATATATTTTTTGTGTTTTTATTCAATGTAACATATTTATTCAGCTCGAAAAACATACAGTGTTTAGCGATGTATTCGAAAAATGTACATGGGGGGGGGGGGGTTCGTGAATTAAAAAAAAAAACGATAGTCTAAAATATTATTTTCGATTTATTGGAAAGAACATAAAATTTCACATTGACCCTGAAAATATCGTAAAAATAGAATCAATAGAAAAATTTTGATAGATTTTAAAATTTAAAAAATTGTAAAATTTGTACTGACTTCATCAGATGTCATGTAAGGAACTGAATTCTATTTAAGACTTTATCTGAAGTGTTTTTATTTTGGTAGATCATGTGTGATTACACTGTAGTAATTGCGCTGATAGCATGTTAACTACAAATGACAAAAGATAAATCAATTTCTGATTCAGCTACACAATATAAACTAAAGGAAATCAAATTTGCAAAATAAAAGAAAAATGTAGTTATGGGTTAGTTTGGAGTTAGAATAAAAAGCCAACAAAACAGTTAGTTTATATTGTGTAGACTGTTTAATTAACTTTGTTCATTTCTGATAGTATTGAGAGTGGTCAATGAAAACCTTAATTTCTGACAAAATACTGTAATTTTCTTGGATACCCATTCGTAAAAAGTACCTTTTTTGTGAAAAAAAAAACACTCCCCAGATCACCTTCACCACCTAAAACACAAAAACAAAAATATCTTTATTCTTCAAATAATGTGGTTGACTGGAGGACGGGCTGAGCACTCCCAAAAAGGTAGGAGCCGGGGAACTTCTCCTCCCAGAAAGGGGGCCCGGGAAGGCTTCCCTGTCCCCATATTTTTTTTTTTTTTTGTGTAAGGTTGATCTCTTTCGGAATGGAGTAAGCAGAACCGACAGGGGGGGGGGTCAATCAACCATACAAAAGGATATCTATCTCTTAGTTGAAAGAGGGAAGGTCTCCCTGTCCTCCCATACCCCTTCTGAGAGAAGTTTCCCCAGCTCTCAGCTTTGGGGTGGGGGGGGGGGTAGGAGGGCTTAGCCCGCCCTCAAGGCAAATAGTCTGACTGTCTGCCTTATATAAAAAGGCGATTTTAGCTGGTCAGGTGGTATGACCTGCATTGACTATTTTTCCTCCACCTGTTGACCTTCCTTAATATTTATTTTTAATAATAAACACATTTTATTTTAATATTAATATTTATTTGTAATAATAAACACATTATATTATTTTAAATATTAATATTTATTTTTAATAATAAACACATATTATTTTAAATATTAATATTTATTTATAATAATAAACACATTTTATTCTACTTTAAATATTAATATTTATTTTTAATAATAAAAACAATTTTATTTGAATATTAATATGTATTTTTAATAATAAACTCATTTTTATTTTAATAATTATTTTTAATACTAACTCATTTTATTATTGTAAATGTTAATATTTATTTTTAATAATTATTGTTATTTAATAATAATATCTTCTATTTTTTTACTGTTTATGTCTAACTTTTATCGACTTTTTCTTTTTTAATAGCATATTCTTTAAATGAATAGAAAAATAATTTCCCAAATTTTAGACCCCGGTTATTTGGCTGATAGTCGATAAAAATGATTAAAAGAGAGATTCATGAACATTAACGTTGTCATATAAAAAGAAAATGCTAATAAGAAGTGTTTTTAATCAATGTAACATATTTATTCAACTCTGTCATATATTTGTTTGATGACAACTTTTTCGAATCTGTGTACAGTAAAAACGATATACTTACATAGGATTTTGAAAGCATTTAAACTGTCGAAGAGTTTTATTATAAATAAAAGAGTTTAGTTTGTTGAACTTAATGGACTTTTTTGTTGTATCTATTAACTGTTTATTCTTTTTATCAAACAAAAAGAGAATTTTTATATTGACATGTGATGGACTGAGAAAATGCTAATAAGAAGTGTTTTTAATCAATGTAACATATTTATTCAACTCTGTCATATATTTGTTTGATGACAACTTTTTCGAATCTGTGTACAGTAAAAACGATATACTTACATAGGATTTTGAAAGCATTTAAACTGTCGAAGAGTTTTATTATAAATAAAAGAGTTTAGTTTGTTGAACTTAATGGACTTTTTTGTTGTATCTATTAACTGTTTATTCTTTTTATCAAACAAAAAGAGAATTTTTATATTGACATGTGATGGACTGTTTTTCTAACATCGAAATTTTAAAATTAGTTTTATTTAAAAAAAAAAAAAAACTCGCCATTAGTGGACGGTCAAAAGACAAATATATAACAAATAAATGTTAGGAAAGGCAAGATAAGTTACTTTTCTATCCAACTGGATATATTTTTTGTGTTTTTATTCAATGTAACATATTTATTCAGCTCGAAAAACATACAGTGTTTACCGATGTATTCGAAAAATGCCACCAGTTGTTTACATAGCCATTTGCCGGAAGTGACGTTTTTTTTTTATATAAGTTTTATTCAAACAGGCTTTAAGTTCAAATTAATGAACTTTTTTTTGTATTTATTTACTGTTTTATTCTTTATGGACTCTTTTTCGAACATCGAAATTTTAAAATTAGTTTTATTTAAAAAAAAAAAAAAAGACGGTGTTGTTTTTTTAATTGAATTCTACACTTTTTCAACAAACTGTTACAGACATAATGGACTGTTTGTCCAACATCGAAATTTTAAAAATAAAGTTTTTAGTTTTATTTAAAAAAAAAAAAAAAGACGGTGTTGTTTTTTTAAGTGAATTCTACACTTTTTCAACAAACTGTTACAGACATAATGGACTATCCCCAAAAAAAAAACTGCGAATAAAATATATAAAAATCGTAATTTCTGTTTTTAAAGTGGGTTGTTTATTTTCCTTATGAAATATACTTCCAAAATAAACTATTACAGTCGTTTAAAACATAATAGAAGTATTATTTTTTATTTTTTAAAAACAATGTTTACAAAATGTCTAAGCGCGTTTCTTCCGGCCGGCTGCGAATAGCATAAATAAATAACTGTTGCCAGAATTTATCGCATTTTTATTTTTTAATAGCATTTTCTTAAAACGAATAGAAAAATAATTTCCCATGAAAAAAAAAAAAGAAAATGCTATTAAATATAATAAAAATTACTGAGATAAAAATATAAAAAATACGTACGTAACATCAAAAACACACCGACTGGTTTTAAAGAGAAAGTGGGTGTAGAGAGAGAGAGAGAGAGAGAGAGAGAGAGAGAGAGGGAGGGAAGAGAAAGCGGTGTATAGTGAATTTTGTTCCTTTTCGAAGCAGCACAAAAATTAAGTGTTTCCATAGTAACCAAACCGGTGCACAGTGAAGTTTTTTTAAACGAATAGAAAAATAGAAAGAGGGTGATAGAGAAAGTGAGAGAGAGAGAGAGAGAGTAAGTGTAAGAGAGAGAGACGGTGTTGGTTTTACTCCTCCCCCCCCTTCCAGCTTAAGAGGTATGAGGTCACGTGGTAATATACAAAATGGCTAATTATTTTATATTACATAAATATTACGATATTTTTATTATCGTCTAATATTTTGAAAGGTGAATTTTTTTATTCCCGTACATTTTTTCCTGACATTTTTCGTTAAAACTCTTGTATAAATAATATTTTTAACCAGGTAATAACGATGGAAACATTGGCATAAAGTAAAAAAAAAGATATAACTGAGCCGAAGAGAAAAATGCAAAAGTATCGGAGAAAGATTTTTTTATTAACAATTGTTCGCCATTAGTGGACGTTGACGTCACGTCACGTGACATGACTAAGCTTTTTTTTTTTTTACGTATGAATTACATTGGATCATTCAAGAATTACGTAATAAAAAGCATTACAATGACAGTTTTTTTTGGGACCCCCTTGGAGATAACTGATACGTTTACCTCTTTCTCCTCGTCCGTTTGACGTGAAATTTCGATATTTGTCATCCGGGACACGGGGCTTCGATATGATACCAAATTTATCAAGTCTGGTTGTGTCTTTCAAAAGTTTTAGCGTTACATACAAACATACAAACTCACAGACATTTGGGATTTATATATATAGAAGATATATATATCTAAGCCTGAAGAGTCCTAAAGGGGATGAAACACGGAATATTCAGTGTAGCTAAATCGCCATATATATTTTATAAGTTACTAACTAGCTCTACCTACGTATTGAGCACTTTTGAAGTAAATACTTAAAGTTTACGTATAAATTTATACTTTCGTATAATGATTTTATGTTTTTTTGTTTTTTTTTATTACATTTTCACCCCAAACAAGGCACATTGACACTTTGGTGTAGGGGGCTACTATCAGGGGCAGCAACTACTGGGACACTATGTTGGGATTTTGGCAGCAAGATGTCTGTTCACATTGCACTTGAACTTCTGCATGTCAGTACAGTTAGGGAAGCAGGGACCTGGAATGGAATTCCAGAGTCTAGCGGTTCTGGGGAAGAAACTACTGGAGTAGAAAGATCTTTTACATCTAGGGATCTCTACTGTGTATGGGTGGGATTTAGCTGCCTGTCGGGTTTGTTGAGGGTGTCTACGTTGTGGGGGCACAAGTGTCTGCAGTTCGTCAGAGCATTCACCATTAAAATACTTGTAGAACAGGCAGAGGGATGCAACATTTCGTCGATGGGACAGAGGCTGAAGCTTAGATGCCAGTTCAGGGCCTATTAGATTGGCGACTCTCTTTTGAACCTTGTCTAGGAGTGAGAGACTAGCAGCAGATGCACCAGCCCAAATGTGACAACAATACTCCATACAAGGGCGAATGGTAGTCTTATAGAGGTACAGGATACTTTCAGGTGTCAGTAGTTTTTTAACACGGTAGAGAGAGCCTACCTTTTTCACAGCGGCCCTGGCAATGCTTTCAATATAATTGTTCCAACTCATGTTTCCTGTGAACGTTAGGCCAAGCAGTTTGAAAGATGTACTCTCAGACAGGGAGTCACTGGCCATTGCTATTGGTGGCAGAGAAGGTTTCTTGTAATTATTGAAGGAAACCAGTTTAGTCTTGAAAGCATTGAATGTGATCATCCATTTATGTCCAGATTCCACTACAGATTGGAGGTCATCCTCTAGTGTTTTTGCCATTTCTTTAGTTATGTGTTCATTTGTTTTCCTATCATGCCTGTTATAGAGTGTGGTGTCATCAGCATATATACCCATCTCAGAGGCAGTTTTGTCGAGGAGGTCATTAATAAATCTTAGGAACAATAGAGGCCCAAGGATAGACCCCTGAGGAACGCCTGCATTTATATCACATTGTTTAGATGTACGACCGTCGAGGACAACCTGGATTTTTCTCTTACCTTAGAAGGATTTAATTATGTTAAGTATTCTACCAGTGATACCGTATGATTTAATTTTCCTGAGGAGACCCTCATGCCATACCCTGTCAAAAGCCTTAGATATATCTAGAGCTACCTCTCTGCCCTCCCCCGCTTTGTCCAGTGAATGGTATATACGTTCAGAGATTACAGTGAGGATGTCTGCTGTGGAACAGGCTTGTCTAAATCCATATTGTTTGTCAGTCAGAAGTTTAGCATCTGTAAGGTGATGGACTAGAGCATGGTTAATTATAGTCTCAAATATTTTGGCGAAAAATGGGAGGAGGCTAATGGGGCGATAATTTGATGGGTCCGTTCTTTCGCCAGAATTCTTGAATACTGGTAACACAGAGGCAGTTTTCCAACAGCCCGGAAAGCATGATTCATTAAGGCATTTGTTGTAGAGTTTGGAGAGAACTGGAGCTACTTTGGCTGAGCACTTTTTTAATAGCACAGCTGGGATGAGATCAGGTCCACATGCTTTTGAAGTTGCAAGGTTTTTATGATAGCGTGTACCTGAGCAGGGGTGATTTTTAGATCGTCTAGCGTGGCGTCTGTCTGCAAAGAAAAGTCAGGCAGGGGGTGGTTGGAAGGGTCCAGTGTGGAGTTCGAGACAAACCGGCTGGCAAGCATATTAGCCTTGTCGGTTGCTGAGCAAACAACCTCGTGATTGTTGGTTAGTGGGGGAATTATGAAGTAGTTACATATATATATATATTGCCTACATAACCCCCAAAGTTAAGTAACGATGAGGCTGACCCGTACCAGATGGGTAGCCATTTTGAGAATGTATGTTGCATCTGTGGTTGCAAACCTTCAATATTTTGGCCCAGTCATTTTATGTATAGAAGATTATACTAGCAAGATCTATGGAAATGCTACAATTGTATTCTTTATTCTTTGTATATTGCAACTGTGCTAAGAATATTTCCATTCTATGGATGTCCGGCATGAATGCTGATCCCACAATATCATTTTAGTACTTTTTTTTAATACTTATCTGAGTAATTTGATTAAGTTATTTTATGGCTGTATCTGCATATGGGAGTCTGTTTCCAAAATATGTGTAGCAATTAGTGGCATATTTCAATACTATGAAAATACAACACAAACATGATATAATTGTAGCATAGTTGGACAGAATAGATTGCCTGAAGATCAATAAAGTGTATTTTATTTCAAGATTCATGTTCAAAATAACAGCTTCATCAGGTGAAACTTAAAAAGAAATATTTCTTTTTACATTACATCTTCAGAAATCGGGTAGTCTAATCTTTTTTAAACGACAGTGGAGGATGATAACGTTATTATTGGTAGATGTGTATATATAGTATCAGTAAAAATCTGTTCAGAGAGCAGCAAATTTCATTTCATTTGTCTTTTAAAATAGATTGTATATTTCAAACAACAAGAACTGCAAACAAACGACACGCCGGTTACCAATAAAAACTATAAAATCAGCAACCCGAGTTCAAATACAATAAAATCTATTACATTAATATTCTAATATTGTATGGAAAGTCAATAAGTATTAGTATTCAATAAATATGTTCACGTTTTTTGGCTGCCAAAAGAAGAAAACTCGGACAAGATATTGAAAAGCCATATAAAAAAACATCTATTTTATTATATTTAAGCTAAGTTAATGAACGTTTGTTTCCCCAAGTTTATTTTAAAATATATATTTTTAATCACACAGCATATCTTATACTATTTCTTAGTTTTGGGATTGTTATAAGTTTGAAAAATTAATTTTAATTATTCTAATTAGCCATAATTTGCAATTTACTCACCAATTCATCCATCTATTACAAAGTTCCTGTCATTATTCTCATCATAAAGTAAAAGTTATTGGAAACCAATCTCTTATCTTATACAGTCTCTAGTACTCTCGTTTCCATCACTCTCTTTTTATTTATTTATCAACAGTTAAAGATCAAAATAGCTATAAAATTGAAGATAAAACTAGCTATGAAATAAGATTGGAATAGTTATACTATTTAATTCATAGCTGGAGAGAAAGTAAGTGAGAAATAATGAATAGAAATATTAATTTTGGAGTCTGTCTTATTTATTTTTTCATTTTTTTTTTTTTTTTTTTAAATTCAATTTTCACCCCAAACAAGGCACAGTGACACTTTGAAGCAGGGGGCTACTATTAGGGACTTAATTAGCGGGGTCATTATGAAGGGAGATGAGTAGAAAGATGTTTGTTAACATTACACTTGAACTTCTGCATATCATTGCAGTTGGGAAAGCAGAATTCCGGAAGGGAGTTCCAAAAACCCGCAGTTCTGGGGAAGAAACTATTGGAGTAAAAGGCTTTCTTGCACCTAGGGATCTCTACTGTAAAGGGATGAGACTTAGTAGCTTGTCGGGTTTGTCGGGGGTAGTTACGTCGGGGAGGTACAAGTGTTTGCAGTTCGTTAGAGCATTCACCATTAAAGTATTTGTAGAACAGGCAGAGGGATGCAACATCTCGTCGATGGGACAGAGGCTGAAGCCTAGATGACAGTTCAGGACCTATCAGGTTGGCGACTCTCTTTTGAACCCTGTCCAGGAGCGAGAGACAAGCAGCAGATGCACCAGCCCAGATGTGACAACAGTACTCCATACATGGGCGAATGGTTGTCTTATAGAGGTATAGGATACTGTCAGGCGTAAGTAGTTTTCTAGCACGGTAGAGGGAGCCAACCTTCCTTGCAGCAGCCTTGGCAATGCTCTCAATGTATCTATTCCAGTTCATATTCCCTGTAAACATTAGGCCGAGGAGTTTAAAAGAAGTACTTTCAGGCAATGTGTTCTTGGCCATTGCTATTGGTGGTAGAGAAGGTTTCTTGTAGTTATTGAAGGAAACAAGCTTAGTCTTAGCAGCATTGAATGTGACCAACCATTTTTGTCCCCATTCCACTACGGATTGGAGGTCATCCTCTAGTGTTTCTGCCATTTCCTTGGATATGTGTTCATTTGTTTTCCCCTCATATCTGTTATAGAGTGTGGTATCATCGGCAAATATAACCATCTCCGAAACAATTTTATCAGGGAGGTCATTTATGAATATCAGGAATAATACAGGTCCAAGGATAGACCCCTGAGGTACTCGCGCATTTATGTCATATTGTTTGGATGTACGACCGTCGAGGACAACTTTGATTTTTCTATTACTTAAGAAGGATTTAATTACATTATGAATTCTTCCAGTGATTCCATATGATCTAATTTTCCTTAGAAGACCATCGTGCCATACCCTGTCAAAAGCCTTAGATATATCAAGGGCCACCGCTCTACCCTCCCTTGTTTTATCCAATGAACGGTATATACGTTCAGAAAATACAGTTAAGATATCTGCTGTTGAACGGGCTTTCCTGAATCCATATTGTTTGTCAGTCAGGAGTTTAGCAGCTGTTAGGTGCTGGACTAGGGCTTGATTAACTAAGGACTCAAATATTTTGGCGAAAAGCGGGAGGAGGCTAATGGGGCGATAATTTAGTGGGTCAGTTCTTTCACCAGAATTCTTGAAGACTGTTACCACAGAGGCGGTTTTCCAGCAGTCGGGAAAACAAGATTCGTTAAGGCATTTATTGTAAAGTTTGGAGAGAACTGGAGCAACCTCGGCAGAGCATTTTTTTTAAAATTCACTTAATTCAAACAATAATAGGACATGCTCTGACAAACTCTGAGCACTTGTGACCTTTCACGTAAATTCCCCCAAATAATCCGACAAGCAACAAAATACTACCCCTTCACTGTAGAGGATTCTAGATGCCGGAAAACCTTCTATTCTAATAGTTTCTTCCCTTGAACTAGCAGATTCTGGATTTTCCTTCCGGTCTATTATTTCCCTGGCTGTACTGACATGCAGAAATTTAAATGTAATGTGAACAGATATTTCGCTGCTCACCCGCCCCTATATAGTATCACTGTAGGTATGATCCCAAATGGTAGCCCCTAGCGTTCACGTGACAATATACTTTCTTTGGGGTAATTAACAGTTAAAAAAAGAACGAAAACTAAAAGATTAAAAAAAGGAAATTAATATGAAATAATTACACATTTATTTATAATGAATCATAGAAATACGGTTTATATTCAATTTAGTAAAGCCGATGACAGATTTACTTTAAGGCCACAAAATTTATGGAGTCTCTGGTCAATAATATTTATGACATTTCCATGGACCATTCTTAAATATGCTATGATGTACTGTAATCTCTAGAATTTTCCTTTCATTCTATTTCACAATAATACTGTCTTCGGACAATATTTCCACACTAATATTGATTTCTTTATTGACCCCCCCCCCCAAAAAAAAAACAGAAATAGATACGTTGAAAACAGCTGTTCAAATAAGCTTAAAGTTTTTTTTATTTTTTTAAATAACAGTGAATTTATAATTTCATTTTCTTAAGATTTCTTATTTCACAATCTTGACAATGTTTGGTTTTCGCAAATATTTTTCTGCATTAATTAATAATGCCTTTTTTAAATCAGTACATTAATAAACAATAACTTATATCTGTTAAAGGAGAAATTTTTATCAGCTTCAGTAAATATTGTTTAAAACGTTCTTTTTTTTTTTTAACTTATATCAATATCTCGACATTAACATTAGTTTCGCCATTGATTTTGTGTTCCTAAGAAACCAGTAGTATAAACACATTCCAAACATCATCTGAAAAATAAGCTCGTTTTTGTTTTAGAATATAATAGTAAACTTGGTTTTATTTTTCTAAAAGAATTTTATTCCAAAATGTCTGCAATTTTGTTTTATGTGGTTAAATAATAAATTGTTAACTATTTTCTACTTTAAAAAATAGATTCTTAATTCTTCTGTAATTTCATTTAACAATTTTTGTGATTTAGTCGTCATGTTGCTGTTCAAGCTCATAACTCCAAATTCCACACCCCTCCTCCTCACGTCTCTGATAAACAGGCTTTTTTATTCAAGCTGATAGGAACTCGTTACTTCCGGAGACCCATCAACATATAATTAGATGCAGCAGCCATCTTGTTTTCTCTTTTGCCTGTGGCCGGACTCTACATGCTGCATACAAGTAGAGGTTACATTAATTAAAAATAATATTTTACTTCTGTTAAAGAAGAAATTATCAATTGCACATTTTTATCTTGATTTACTTCATTGAATATTGGTTTCTGCATTGATTTTGCTTTCCAAAGAAACCAGTGAAATAGACACATTAAAAACACATCTGTACAAGTTCAATATGTTAAAAAAATATAACAGCAAATCTAGGAACTATTTTTTTTTACCAGCATTTCTTATTTTGCAAAATCTTTACAATGTTTTGTTATTGTGAAGGGTTTTCAGTGTCAATGTTAGCAATGATGCATTTTTTTTTAATTAACACCGAATATCATTTAAAGGAGGAATTGAAAATTGATGAATTTTAAAAAAACTCCCCCTCCTCCTCATCACCATTATCATAAATAAATATGGCTTTAAAAATTGTTTCATCAATTGGGAAATTAGTGGAAAGTACCAATTCGAATTGAAATCTATAAAAACGTTCAGAAAATTTTAAAGACACTTCCGAGGATTGGATAAAACATAAAACGTCAATGAAGTGTTAAGGTGCTGTCACATGACTCGAATACGTTATTACAATCCGTTCCTGTTTAAGGAGAGCGAACCATTAGCGGTTTACTTGCTAACTCACTTATAGGTTGTTTGTTACCCAACACAGGACTCTATTATTATACATAAAATACATCTATTTTGAAGTTATGTTCTTTAACGTTCATTCCTACACGTTTTTTTTCTGTTTACTTTAATCAAAAACTATTCCTACTAAGACATTTCACATTTTGGAGATTGATTTATAATTGTCAAATTAGCTGTAATTTGCATCACTTATTTTCTGTCTATCATTTTCACCCTTTTCCAATGTATGTTGTTTGACTCCTCCACAATCATTCTATGCATCGTCTACAAGTCTTGTTTATATTTCTCTGTTTAATAACAGTCAGAGATAATAAAGAAAGGAAAGAATAAAAACATTGGAATAGTCCATTATAAACAAAAGGTAATATCACCACAGGTTGAAATATCATTTAAGCCGCGGCTTTATATAGAAATGAGAGATAGCAGGATATATAGTGAGCAGAAAAAACACTTAATTTGAATGTTTTATATTCAACTGGCTTTACAAACGCACTTTGTCCTGATTAAAACAATCTAACCCAGGGTTTTACCAACTATAATTTGATAGGGCCTCACACTTTCTTCTTCACTACAACCTCTCTCACAGACGTGATGTTGCTAGTCTCAGTTTTTTTTCTACTAATGATATGTTTTCCTCAGAATTGTCTGATTTATTTTCTGCTTCCTTTGTTCCAGCTCATTTGACTAGTTAGTATAGTGGTCTCCCTCAATTCGCTGTTTCTATACCTCATTGTAATACAATTTCCTATTTCAGTAGATTTTTTCCGAGAATTTCAAGGGTGTGGAACTCTCTTCTTGCTCACAGTTTTCCTTCTACTTAGAGCCTTGGTATTTTCAAGACTGAGGTCAACAGGCATCTCCTGTCTTTGCAATAATGAGCTTTCGTTCTTGTTAGCTTCTTACATTAAGTGGTTTCATACCCTGTCGTGAACGATTTCCATAAAAAAAACAAGGTTCCATGAAACCATGGGATTCCTTAAGAGTTCCTTCAAGAAATGCTGATGAATAGGCGGAGTGTCACATTAGTAAAGCACATTTCATTCTGAGTGAATATATTTTGTTCATTTATTTTGATTGCTATTGCCTCTTCAGTAAATTATTTCAGTTACTTTTAAATTGTGAATAAACTTAAAAAAGAGTCGAGTTATGTGTTTGAACTAGTTGTCAAAGAAAAAAATGTTTTTATCTTCAAAAATGTCAATAAATTTGAGAAAGACAATTTTTTTTACTTAAACCGATTAAAAAAAGAAAAATATTACTTGCATTATAAAAGAGATATTAATAATTGAGATTGTAAAATATTTTCTTATGTATGGCTTCCTTGGGACATGACTATTGCGAAACACAGGTCTAACTTGAGCTCAGTGAGTTATCAAAAGTTGTTTTAATCATCCTATTGGAAGAAAGAAATCTAAAATTACTGTCTGTTTATTTGATGTAAAAAAGATTCTTGAATGTTTATATTTGGTAGATATAGAATTAAAAAAAATTACTTTGAATATCTGTGTTTGTTTCATTTTGTTTGGAACATTTGTGTAAAAAGAAAAATAAAACTAAATAAAAATTGCGTTTTTTCGTTTTTTTTTTTGAAGAAGTACGAGTATTTTAAATTTAAATTAGACATTGGTTGTTTTTTTTTCAGCTACTATAAAATATTATGACGTCATTCAACTTCGGGTGACTTCACTCTGACAACTTTATAAAAAACAATCTGATGTCAGAAGAAACATTATCTTTAAACACGAATTCATGAAATCAAATAACTTTTTCCCAGGTGTATAGATTAGCACACACAGAAGATTGTAGGTGGAAATGACAATATTGCTTTTGCTAACGAATAACTGTTCTTCTTTAGTGTCATTGAGAGCAGATGCATCTAGGCAACAGTTTTTTTTCAAGATTTTTCCTCATACAAAAATCGCTGTCTACTTTAATAAGAAATTTATCGTTTCCAAATGTTTCTTATTTAAATAGTCTAACAAACAATACAAAAGTTATTATTTAATTTATACAAATATTTGTTTGTCACATTTCTATCTTTCTTTTGAATGTTCTTCTAAATTCAACTCTTACAAAAAGCGTTGTGTTAGACATTTAACTATTAATGAAATATTAATATACAGATAAATTTACTTATATAATAAAAATACCCACCTTCGACTAACCCGGCAAGTAACAAAATCTTATCCCTTTACTGTTGAGATCCCGAGATGGTGGAAAGCTTATCAACAAATTCCATCTTAAAATGTTCTTTGATATTTGATAAATTATTAATTTGATCTATCAAATTCTTATACTAATCTAGAAAATATTTAATTTAATCTGTTTAATGCTTAATATTCTCTTGTGAATTCTTCATCTGATTTATAAACTACTTAATCTAATCTGGCAAATTCTTAATCATGTCTGATTAAGTGTTAATTATGTCTGGCTAATTAATAACCTTCTCTAACGAATTCTTAACCTCATGTGTTTAATTCTTCATTTTCTCATGTGAAGTCTTGATCAAATCTGGTAAATTCTTAATCTGATCTTGCAAATACTTTAGCTGGTCTGGCTAATTTCTAATCTTCGTTTGTGAATTCTTGATCAAATCTATTAAATTCTTAATCTGATTCATGAAATTTTTGATCTGATCTATTAAATTCTTGATCTATTACATTCTAAATTTGATCAATTCTATTAGATTCTTGATTTGATCTATTAAATTCTTGATTCGATCTATTAAATTCTTGATTCGATCTATTAAATTCTTGATAATCTATTACATTCTTAATTTGATCTATTCTATTAGATTCTTGATCTTTTCTGTTAGATTCTTGATCTGATCTATTAGATTCTTGATCTGATCTATTAAAGTTTTGATCTGATCTGTAAAATCCTTAATCTGATCTATTAAATTCGTGATCTGATCTATTAGATTCTTGATCTGATCTATTACATTCTTAATTTGATCTATTCTATTAGATTCTTGATCTGATCTATCAGATTCTTGATTCGATCTCTTAAATTCTTGATCATCTATTACATTCTTAATTTGATCTATTACATTCTTAATTTGATCTATTAGATTCTTGGTCTACTCTGTAAGATTCTTGATCTGATTTATAAAATTCTTTATTTGATCTATTAAATTCTGGATCTGATTTATTAAATTCTTGATCTGATTTGTTTAATTATTGATTTGATTTATTAGATTCTTGATTTGATTTATTAAATTCTTGATTTAATTTATTAGATTCTTGATCTAATTTTTTAAATTCTTGATCTGATTTTTTAAATTCTTGAACTGATTTTAAAAATTCTT
This sequence comes from Euprymna scolopes, assembly GCF_053919585.1. Taxonomy (NCBI): domain Eukaryota; kingdom Metazoa; phylum Mollusca; class Cephalopoda; order Sepiida; family Sepiolidae; genus Euprymna; species Euprymna scolopes. The sequence continues at coordinate 129,887,613 of NC_136494.1, forward strand.
GATCTGATTTCTTTAATTTTTGATATGATTTTTTAGATTCTTTATTTGATTTATTAGATTCTTTATTTGATCTATTAAATTCTAAATCTGCTTTATTAAATTCTGGATTTGATTTATTGAATTATTGAACAGATTTATAAAATTTTTATTTGATCTATTAGATTCTTGATTTGATTTATTAAATTCTTGATTTGATTTATTAGATTCTTGATTTGATTTATTAGATTCTTGATTTGATTTATTAGATTCTTGATTTGATTTATTAAATTCTTGATTTGATCTTTTAGATTCTTGATTTGATTTATTAAATTCTTGATTTGATTTATTAAATTCTTGATTTGATTTATTAGATTCTTGATTTGATTTATTAAATTCTTGATTTGATCTTTTAGATTCTCTATTTGATTTATTAGATTCTCTATTTGATTTATTAGATTCTTGATTTGATTTATTAGATTCTCTATTTGATTTATTAGATTCTTGATTTGATTTATTAAATTCTTGATTTGATCTTTGAGATTCTTGATTTGATTTATTAAATTCTTGATTTGATTTATTAAATTCTTGATTTGATCTTTTAGATTCTTGATTTGATTTATTAGATTCTTGATTTGATTTATTAGATTCTTGATTTGATTTATTAGATTCTTGATCTGATTTATTAGATTCTTGATTTGATTTATTAAATTCTTGATTTGATCTTTTAGATTCTCTATTTGATTTATTAGATTCTTGATTTGATTTATTAGATTCTTGATTTGATTTATTAAATTCTTGATTTGATTTATTAAATTCTTGATTTGATCTTTTAGATTCTCTATTTGATTTATTAGATTCTCTATTTGATTTATTAGATTCTTGATTTGATTTATTAGATTCTTGATTTGATTTATTAGATTCTTGATTTGATTTATTAAATTCTTGATTTGATTTATTAAATTCTTGATTTGATCTTTTAGATTCTTGATTTGATTTATTAGATTCTTGATTTGATTTATTAGATTCTTGATTTGATTTATTAGATTCTTGATCTGATTTATTAGATTCTTGATTTGATTTATTAAATTCTTGATTTGTACTTTTAGATTCTCTATTTGATTTATTAGATTCTTGATTTGATTTATTAGATTCTTGATTTGATTTATTAGATTCTTGATTTGATTTATTAAATTCTTGATTTGATTTATTAAATTCTTGATTTGATCTTTTAGATTCTCTATTTGATTTATTAGATTCTTGATTTGATTTATTAGATTCTTGATTTGATTTATTAGATTCTTGATTTGATTTATTAGATTCTTGATTTGATTTATTAGATTCTTGATTTGATTTATTAGATTCTTGATTTGATTTATTAGATTCTTGATTTGATTTATAAGATTCTTGATTTGATTTATAAGATTCTTGATTTGATTTATTAGATTCTTGATTTGATTTATTAGATTCTTGATTTGATTTATTAGATTCTTGATTTGATTTATAAGATTCTTGATTTGATTTATTAGATTCTTGATTTGATTTATTAGATTCTTGATTTGTTTTATAAGATTCTTGATTTGATTTATTAGATTCTTGATTTGATTTATTAGATTCTTGATTTGATTTATTAGATTCTTGATTTGATTTATTAGATTCTTGATTTGTTTTATAAGATTCTTGATTTGATTTATTAGATTCTTGATTTGTTTTGTAAGATTCTTGATTTGATTTATTAGATTCTTGATTTGATTTATTAGATTCTTTATTTGATTTATTAGATTCTTGATTTGTTTTATAAGATTCTTGATTTGATTTATTAGATTCTTGATTTGATTTATTAGATTCTTGATTTGATTTATTAGATTCTTGATTTGATTTATAAGATTCTTAATTTGTTTTATAAGATTCTTGATTTGATTTATTAGATTCTCGATTTGATTTATTAGATTCTCGATTTGATTTATAAGATTCTTGATTTGATTTATTAGATTCTTGATTTGATTTATTAGATTCTTGATTTGTTTTATAAGATTCTTGATTTGATTTATTAGATTCTCGATTTGATTTATTAGATTCTTGATTCGTTTTATAATCTTCTTGATTTGATTTATTAGATTCTAGATTTGATTTATTAGATTCTTGATTTGTTTTATAAGATTCTTGATTTGATTTATTAGATTCTTGATTTAATTCATTAGATTCTTGATTTGATTTATTAGATTCTCGATTTGATTTATTAAATTCTTGATTTGATTTATTAGATTCTTGATTTGATTTATTAGATTCTTGATTTGATTTATTAGATTCTCTATTTGATTTATTAGATTCTCGATTTGATTTATTAGATTCTGGATTTGATTTATTAGATTCTTGATTTGATTTATTAGATTCTTGATTTGATTTATTAGATTCTTGATTTGTTTTATTAGATACTTGATTTGATTTATTAGATTCTTGATTTGTTTTATAAGATTCTTGATTTGATTTATTAGATTCTTGATTTGATTTATTAGATTTTTGATTTGATTTATTAGATTTTTGATTTGATTTATTAGATTCTCGATTTGATTTATTAGATTCTTGATTTGATTTATTAGATTCTTGATTTGATTTATTAGATTCTTGATTTGATTTATTAGATTCTTGATTTGATTTATTAAATTCTTGATTTGATTTATTAGATTCTTGATTTGATTCATTAGATTTTTGATTTGATTTATTAGATTCTTGATTTGATTTATTAGATTCTTGATTTGATTTATTAGATTCTTGATTTGATTTATTAGATTCTTGATTTGATTTATTAGATTCTTGATTTGATTTATTAGATTCTTGATTTGATGTATTAGATTCTCTATTTGATTTATTAGATTCTTGATTTGATTTATTAGATTCTTGATTTGATTTATTAGATTCTTGATCTGATTTATTAGATTCTTGATCTTATTTACTAGATTCTTTATCTGATTTATTAGATTCTTGATCTGATTTATTAGATTCTTGATCTGATTTATTAGATTCTTGATTTGATTTATTAGATTCTTGATCTGATTTATTAGATTCTTGATTTGATTTATTAAATTCTTGATTTGATCTTTTAGATTCTCTATTTGATTTATTAGATTCTTGATTTGATTTATTAGATTCTTGATTTGATTTATTAAATTCTTGATTTGATTTATTAAATTCTTGATTTGATCTTTTAGATTCTCTATTTGATTTATTAGATTCTCTATTTGATTTATTAGATTCTTGATTTGATTTATTAGATTCTTGATTTGATTTATTAGATTCTTGATTTGATTTATTAAATTCTTGATTTGATTTATTAAATTCTTGATTTGATCTTTTAGATTCTTGATTTGATTTATTAGATTCTTGATTTGATTTATTAGATTCTTGATTTGATTTATTAGATTCTTGATCTGATTTATTAGATTCTTGATTTGATTTATTAAATTCTTGATTTGTACTTTTAGATTCTCTATTTGATTTATTAGATTCTTGATTTGATTTATTAGATTCTTGATTTGATTTATTAGATTCTTGATTTGATTTATTAAATTCTTGATTTGATTTATTAAATTCTTGATTTGATCTTTTAGATTCTCTATTTGATTTATTAGATTCTTGATTTGATTTATTAGATTCTTGATTTGATTTATTAGATTCTTGATTTGATTTATTAGATTCTTGATTTGATTTATTAGATTCTTGATTTGATTTATTAGATTCTTGATTTGATTTATAAGATTCTTGATTTGATTTATAAGATTCTTGATTTGATTTATTAGATTCTTGATTTGATTTATTAGATTCTTGATTTGATTTATTAGATTCTTGATTTGATTTATAAGATTCTTGATTTGATTTATTAGATTCTTGATTTGATTTATTAGATTCTTGATTTGTTTTATAAGATTCTTGATTTGATTTATTAGATTCTTGATTTTATTTATTAGATTCTTGATTTGATTTATTAGATTCTTGATTTGATTTATTAGATTCTTGATTTGTTTTATAAGATTCTTGATTTGATTTATTAGATTCTTGATTTGTTTTGTAAGATTCTTGATTTGATTTATTAGATTCTTGATTTGATTTATTAGATTCTTTATTTGATTTATTAGATTCTTGATTTGTTTTATAAGATTCTTGATTTGATTTATTAGATTCTTGATTTGATTTATTAGATTCTTGATTTGATTTATTAGATTCTTGATTTGATTTATAAGATTCTTAATTTGTTTTATAAGATTCTTGATTTGATTTATTAGATTCTCGATTTGATTTATTAGATTCTCGATTTGATTTATAAGATTCTTGATTTGATTTATTAGATTCTTGATTTGATTTATTAGATTCTTGATTTGTTTTATAAGATTCTTGATTTGATTTATTAGATTCTCGATTTGATTTATTAGATTCTTGATTCGTTTTATAATCTTCTTGATTTGATTTATTAGATTCTAGATTTGATTTATTAGATTCTTGATTTGTTTTATAAGATTCTTGATTTGATTTATTAGATTCTTGATTTAATTCATTAGATTCTTGATTTGATTTATTAGATTCTCGATTTGATTTATTAAATTCTTGATTTGATTTATTAGATTCTTGATTTGATTTATTAGATTCTTGATTTGATTTATTAGATTCTCTATTTGATTTATTAGATTCTCGATTTGATTTATTAGATTCTGGATTTGATTTATTAGATTCTTGATTTGATTTATTAGATTCTTGATTTGATTTATTAGATTCTTGATTTGTTTTATTAGATACTTGATTTGATTTATTAGATTCTTGATTTGTTTTATAAGATTCTTGATTTGATTTATTAGATTCTTGATTTGATTTATTAGATTTTTGATTTGATTTATTAGATTTTTGATTTGATTTATTAGATTCTCGATTTGATTTATTAGATTCTTGATTTGATTTATTAGATTCTTGATTTGATTTATTAGATTCTTGATTTGATTTATTAGATTCTTGATTTGATTTATTAAATTCTTGATTTGATTTATTAGATTCTTGATTTGATTCATTAGATTTTTGATTTGATTTATTAGATTCTTGATTTGATTTATTAGATTCTTGATTTGATTTATTAGATTCTTGATTTGATTTATTAGATTCTTGATTTGATTTATTAGATTCTTGATTTGATTTATTAGATTCTTGATTTGATGTATTAGATTCTCTATTTGATTTATTAGATTCTTGATTTGATTTATTAGATTCTTGATTTGATTTATTAGATTCTTGATCTGATTTATTAGATTCTTGATCTTATTTACTAGATTCTTGATTTGATTTATTAGATTCTTGATCTGATTTATTAGATTCTTGATCTGATTTATTAGATTCTTGATTTGATTTATTAGATTCTTGATCTGATTTATTAGATTCTTGATCTGATTTATTAAATTCTTGATTTGATTTATTAAATTCTTGATTTGATTTATTAAATTCTTGATTTGATTTATTAAATTCTTGATTTGATTTATTAAATTCTTGATTTGATTTATTAAATTCTTGATTTGATTTATTAGATTCTCGATTTGATCTATTTGATTCTTGAATCCATCTATTAGATTCTTAGTCCGATATAATGCTTGATATTAAGTACAGGTACGCAGTACAGGTGCACGTTTTACTTCTACGTACACTATGACAGTTATATTAGTCTCTTTTAAATATATACTGTTTCATGATTGTGAACATTTACCATACAGAATTGTTTATACTTCTAAAGTTTTCATTTGTCTATTTGATTGAAAAAAATATATCTTTATCGCTTACTAGAGCTACCTACCCATCATTGCGTGGTAGTGTATTTGCATATTAATTCAATACATATTACTATTTTACTCACAGCTCATAATTTGTAGTGGTTCATACCTTTCCTAAAAGTATTAGCAGACAATGCAGACATATTGAGTCTGGAACTGAAGTCAGCTTGCCGATTGGTTTATCCACAGTAGTTTTGTGATGTATTGAGTAGGAAAATCCTAATAGACTTTCTTAATCAATCAGAGCTTTACAAATATTTTGTGTTTTTCGTTCCCATGCCCATCATATTATCTGACAAATGTAAATGATAATTTTATTCAACTTATTCATTTACATACATAATGCATTTATTAGATTCTTGATTTGATTTATTAGATTCTCGATTTGATTTATTAGATTCTGGATTTGATTTATTATATTCTTGATTTGATTTATTAGATTCTTGATTTGATGTATTAGATTCTTGATTTGTTTTATAAGATTCTTGATTTGATTTATTAGATTCTTGATTTGATGTATTAGATTCTTGATTTGATTTATTAGATTCTTGATTTGATTTATTAGATTCTTGATTTGATTTATTAGATTCTTGATTTGATTTATTAGATTCTTGATTTGATTTATTAGATTCTTGATTTGATTTATTAGATTCTCGATTTGATTTATTAGATTCTTGATTTGATTTATTAGATTCTTGATTTGATTTATTAGATTCTCGATTTGATTTATTAGATTCTTGATTTGATTTATTAGATTCTTGATTTGATTTATTAGATTCTCGATTTGATTTATTAGATTCTTGATTTGATTTATTAGATTCTCGATTTGATTTATTAGATTCTTGATTTGATTTATTAGATTCTTGATTTGATTTATTAGATTCTCGATTTGATTTATTAGATTCTTGATTTGATTTATTAGATTCTTGATTTGATTTATTAGATTCTCGATTTGATTTATTAGATTCTTGATTTGATTTATTAGATTCTTGATTTGATTTATTAGATTCTCGATTTGATTTATTAGATTCTTGATTTGATTTATTAGATTCTTGATTTGATTTATTAGATTCTCGATTTGATTTATTAGATTCTCGATTTGATTTATTAGATTCTTGATTTGATTTATTAGATTTTTGATTTGATTTATTAGATTCTCTATTTGATTTATTAGATTCTCGATTTGATTTATTAGATTCTTGATTTGCTTTATTAGATTCTTGATTTGATTTATTAGATTCTTGATTTGATTTATTAGATTCTTGATTTGATTTATTAGATACTTGATTTGATTTATAAGATTCTTGATTTGATTTATTAGATTCTAGATTTGATTTATAAGATTCTTGATTTGATTTATTAGATTCTTGATTTGTTTTATAAGATTCTTGATTTGATTTATTAGATTCTCCATTTGATTTATTAGATTCTTGATTTGATTTATTAGATTCTTGATTTGATTTATTAGATTCTTGATTTGATTTATTAGATTCTTGATTTGATTTATTAAATTCTCGATTTGATTTATTAGATTCTTGATTTGATTTATTAGATTCTTGATTTGATTTATTTGATTCTTGATTTGATTTATTAGATTCTTGATTTGATTTATAAGATTCTTGATTTGATTTATTAGATTCTTGATTTGATTTATTAGATTCTCTATTTGATTTATTAGATTCTTGATTTGATTTATTAGATTCTTGATTTGATTTATTTGATTCTTGATTTGATTTATTAGATTCTTGATTTGATTTATAAGATTCTTGATTTGATTTATTAGATTCTTGATTTGATTTATTAGATTCTCTATTTGATTTATTAGATTCTTGATTTGATTTATTAGATTCTTGATTTGATTTATTTGATTCTTGATTTGATTTATAAGATTCTTGATTTGATTTATAAGATTCTTGATTTGATTTATTAGATTCTTGATTTGATTTATTAGATTCTCTATTTGATTTATTAGATTCTTGATTTGATTTATTAGATTCTTGATTTGATTTATTAGATTCTTGATTTGTTTTATAAGATTCTTGATTTGATTTATTAGATTCTTGATTTGATTTATTAGATTCTTGATTTGATTTATTAGATTCTTGATTTGTTTTATAAGATTCTTGATTTGATTTATTAGATTCTTGATTTGATTTATAAGATTCTTGATTTGATTTATTAGATTTTTGATTTGATTTATTAGATTCTTGATTTGATTTATTAGATTCTTTATTTGATTTATAAGATACTTGATTTGATTTATTAGATTCTTGATTTGATTCATGAGATTCTTGATTTGTTTTATAAGATTCTTGATTTGATTTATTAGATTCTCCATTTGATTTATTAGATTCTTGATTTGATTTATAAGATACTTGATTTGATTTATTAGATTCTTGATTTGATTCATGAGATTCTTGATTTGTTTTATAAGATTCTTGATTTGATTTATTAGATTCTCCATTTGATTTATTAGATTCTTGATTTGATTTATTAGATTCTTGATTTGATTTATTAGATTCTCGATTTGATTTATTAGATTCTTGATTTGATTTATTAGATTCTTGATTTGATTTATTAGATTCTTGATTTGATTTATAAGATTCTTGATTTGATTTATAAGATTCTTGATTTGATTTATTAGATTCTTGATTTGATTTATTAGATTCTTGATTTGTTTTATAAGATTCTTGATTGGATTTATTAGATTCTTGATTGGATTTATTAGATTCTTGATTTGATTTATTAGTTTCTCGATTTGATTTATTAGTTTCTTGATTTGATTTATTAGATTCTTGATTTGATTTATTAGATTCTTGATCTGATTTATTAGATTCTTGATTTGATTTATTAGATTCTTGATCTGAGTTATTAGATTCTTGATTTGATTTATTAGATTCTTTATCTGATTTATTAGATTCTTGATCTGATTTATTAGATTCTTGATTTGTTTTATAAGATTCTTGATTTGATTTATTAGATTCTTGATTTGATTTATTAGATTCTCGATTTGATTTATTAGATTCTCGATTTGATTTATAAGATTCTTGATTTGATTTATTAGATTCTTGATTTGATTTATTAAATTCTTGATCTGATTTATTAGATTCTTGATTTGATTTATTAGATTCTTGATTTGATTTATTAGATTCTTGATCTGATTTATTAAATTCTTGATTTGATTTATTAAATTCTTTATTTGATTTATTAGATTCTTGATTTGATTTATTAGATTCTTGATCGGATTTATTAAATTCTTGATTTGATTTATGAAATTCTCGATTTGATTTATAAGATTCTCGATTTGATTTATTAGATTCTTGATTTGATTTATTACATTCTTGATTTGATTTATTACATTCTTGATTTGAGTTATTACATTCTTGATTTGATTTATTAGATTCTTGATTTGATTTATTAGATTCTTGATTTGATTTATTAGATTCTCGATTTGATTTATTAGATTCTCGATTTGATTTATTAGATTCTCGATTTGATTTATTAGATTCTCGATTTGATTTATTAGATTCTTGATTTGATTTATTAGATTCTTGATTTGATTTATTAGATTCTTGATTTGATTTATTAGATTCTTGATTTGATTTATTAGATTCTTGATTTGATTTATTAGATTTTGTATTTGATTTATTAGATTCTTGATTTGATTTACTAGATTCTTGATTTGATTTATTAGATTCTTGATTTGATTTATTAGATTCTTGATTTGATTTATTAGATTCTTGATTTGATTTATTAGATTCTTGATTTGATTTATTAGATTCTTGAGTAGATTTATTAGATTCTTGATTTGATTTATTAGATTCTTGATTTGATTTATTAGATTCTTGATTTGATTTATTAGATTCTTGATTTGATTTATTAGATTCTTGATCTGATTTATTAGATTCTTGATTTGATTTATTAGATTCTTGATTTGATTTATTAGATTCTTGATTTGATTTATTAGATTCTTGATTTGATTTATTAGATTCTTGATTTGATTTATTAGATTCTTGATTTGATTTATTAGATTCTTGATCTGATTTATTAGATTCTTGATCTGATTTATTAGATTCTTGATTTGATTTATTAGATTCTTTATCTGATTTATTAGATTCTTGATCTGATTTATTAGATTCTTGATTTGATTTATTAGTTTCTTGATTTGATTTATTAGCTTCTTGATCTGATTTATTAGATTCTTGATCTGATTTATTAGATTCTTGATTTGATTTATTAGATTCTTTATCTGATTTATTAGATTCTTTATCTGATTTATTAGATTCTTTATCTGATTTATTAGATTCTTGATTTGATGTATTAGATTCTTGATCTGATTTATTAGATTCTTGATCTGATTTATTAAATTCTTGATCTGATTTATTAAATTCTTGATTTGATTTATTAAATTCTGGATTTGATTTATTAAGTTCTTGATTTGATTTATTAAATTCTTGATTTGATTTATTAAATTCTTGATTTGATTTATTAGATTCTCGATTTGATCTATTTGATTCTTGAATCTATCTATTAGATTCTTAGTCAGATTTAATGCTTGATATTAAGTACAGGTACGCAGTACAGGTGCACGTTTTACTTCTACGTACACTATGACAGTTATATTAGTCTCTTTTAAATATATACTGTTTCATGATTGTGAACATTTACCATACAGAATTGTTTATACTTCTAAAGTTTTCATTTGTCTATTTGATTGAAAAAAATATATCTTTATCGCTTACTAGAGCTACCTACCCATCATTGCGTGGTAGTGTATTTGCATATTAATTCAATACATATTACTATTTTACTCACAGCTCATAATTTGTAGTGGTTCATACCTTTCCTAAAAGTATTAGCAGACAATGCAGACATATTGAGTCTGGAACTGAAGTCAGCTTGCCGATTGGTTTATCCACAGTAGTTTTGTGATGTATTGAGTAGTAAAATCCTAATAAACTTTCTTAATTAATCAATTAGAGCTTAATAAATATTTTGTGTTTTTCGTTCCCATGCCCATCATATTATCTGGCAAATGTAAATGATAATTTTATTCAACTTATTCATTTACATACATAATGCATCTAAAACCAAACTCCTATCTTTACATCATCAACGCTCTCATCCCCATCTGGCATCAATTGAAATGGATGGCTCTCGTCTCGGAGAAGCCTCATGTTTAGACAAGCTTCTGGGCTTGACTTTCACTCCTGATCTGAAATGGAACACGTACATCAAGTCTGTTGCCAAGGTTGCTGGAAAGATGGTGGGATCCTTCTACCGCTCCAGAAGATATCTCACTACTGATGCAATTCTCTATCTATATAAAAGCCAAGTACATCCAAGGATGGAATACTGCTGCCATATCTGGGCAGGAGCTGCTAAAAGCAGCCTATCCTGCCTTGACAGAGTACAAAATAGACTCCGTGGCTTAGTGGGGGATGCCCTTTTCTCTACCCTGCAACCTCTCTCCCACAGAAGAGACGTTGCAAGCCTATCTTTGTTTTTTCGTTATTTCCATGGCGTCTGAACTCCAATCTCTGGTCCCCCCTCGCCAATCTTTTACAAAAAACACTCGTCTAGCTGAATCCACTGTCAAAAACTTTCCCCACTCTTTATCTATGCTTACATCAAAACGTAGATTCCATGAACAAAGCTTCTTTCTTAGAACTGCACGCCTGTGGAACTCTGTTCCGTCTGCCTACTTCCCTCCTGGCTACAACTTTTTTTTTTTTACATAGCCATCACCACATTATCAAGGCCAAGAGGCCACTCAAGGATAAAGGTTAAAGAGTGTACAGTAGAAATTGGACAATATAGTAATCATTAGTAATGAAAATTTGGTAAATTTGATAACTTATATGGAACGGCTCATCAAGAACTTATTTACGTTAGACTTGAAGACAATCATATTGTAATCAGCCGGAAAGCAGGAAAACGGAAGACAATTCCACAGGCGTGCAGTTCTAAGAAAGAAGCTTTGTTCATGGAATCTACGTTTAGGTTTAGGCACAGATAAAGAGTGGGGGGAATTATTGATAGTATTTACAGCTAGACGAGTGTTTCTTGTGAAAGTTTGGCGAGGGGGGACCATAGATTGAAGCTCAGTCGAACACTTTCCATGAAAATAACGATACATCAGAGACAAACTCGCAACATCTCTTCTGTGAGATAGAGGTTGGAAGGAAGAGAAAAGGACATCTCCTACGAGGCTACGAAGTCTATTTTGAACTCTGGCAAGGCAGGCCAAGTCCTTTCTAGCAGCTCCTGCCCAGATGTGGCAACAGTATTCCATCCTTGGACGTACCTGGCTCTTATATAGATAGAGAATTACATCATTCAAGTCCAACGTAAACAAATTCCTGATGAACCGCCCCCTTAAGTAGACTCTTTAAATATCCACACTAACGTACTGTACTTACAATAACCCTTATTCCTGAGTGGCTTCCGGGCCTTGATATGTGGTGACCACCTTATAAAAAAAAAATACATACAGTAGGTCATAGTTGTATCCATTACACCCAATGACCTGGGGTTATTTAGTTAGATAAACAGGATTTGATCTTCAGATGTATGTACCAGTGGGTATAGTTCATGAGTTGATTTAGTCAAATTTCTAGATGGCGAGATATTGGATATAGAAATATAATTAGTTGCAGTATATACAGTGGGAATTGGTGATAATGTAGTCAAGTAAAAACATTGGGGTATTTAGACATACTATAGATATATGTTTCAGTGTTTTTTTTTTATGGAAATCGCCCTAAACGAGGCATAAACTACTTGATGTAAGGAATAAAAAAACAAAAATAAAAAATAATTATTGCAAAAACATGAAATGTCTAATGGTCTTAGTCTTGTAAAGATCAAGCTTATATGTGACAGGAAAACAGTCAGCAGGAAGAGAGTTCCACTAGCCTGAAGCTGTTAGAAAGAAGCTACTGGAACAGGAAGCTGTATTAAAATGAGGTATCAAAACAGATAGAGAGAGAGAGAGTTCGATAATTTCTGTCCACTCAACTTTTATCAGAATATTTTAAAACGACATGTACGCAATTCTAGACTTCCAATCGAACTGACAACTTAGCACACTCACTATCTCTTTGAACAATGTGACATCACTTCCGTTTCTACCCATTTTCACAGTTGAGTTGATGCTAATCTCACCAGACTGACCTCGATTGAACCTCATTTCTTCTTATTATTAACATATTAACAAACAAAGTTTAAGTACAAGTGAATCTACTCACCTCATATTTAACACAGGAAATTATGAATCCTCTTTTTATGTCAATAATATGTTGAGATTGTAATGAAATATTTCTTTAGATTATGAGTCATCACTTACCAAAATCTAAAACTACTGACATTATTGCAGAAATCTGAAATAATCGACTATAAACTATATTGAAAGATAATAGGAAGTCTTATATATTTGATGACGGTTTCAAAACCCAATATATGTTACAGTGCGACAAAACTATTGCAAAACTTATCAAGACCGACGATTAGAGATTTAAACAGGGATAAACAAGTCATAAGGGACTAAAGTACAGTCTATAGTATTTAGAAAATCTACAACTTCCCTACAATTAGAGGAGTTTTCAGATTGGGGAAATAATGAAGATCGAAAAAAATATAACTGAATATTGTTTTAGACTATTAAAACATGGGTCTATTATTTTATGGGGATCTAAATAGCTGCGTATTGTGTCCCTTTTCTACTTGTGAAGCTGAATTTGTTGCATGAACAAATTCTGCAGAGAAGCGCTATGTCTAAAAATCATTCTAAAGAATCTTTTAAAACCAGAATTACCTAAAACTCCTGTAGCAATTAATCGCAATAAACAAGCAAGCATAGAACCCATTAATTCACCAAAGATCAAAACATAAATGTTAAGTATCATATTCCTAACCAATGAAGTAAAAAGAAAAGGAATTCATTATAGTAAATTACATAGAATCAGAACAAAATGTAACCTCTTTATTTACAAAACCGACAAATAAAATTAATGTTTTGACTCTAAACTTGTTGGAATTTGTCTTTTAAACAACTTTTTCAGAAGTCCAGATAAAAAGAAAAAAAAGAAAATTTGTCCTTTGTGTGACGAAAATCTGCATCCATTTTGTTTTTATTAACACTTTTAATAACTACAAAATACGTAAATGTTAAAATTAAACATTTACTAAAGAAAAATAATCACTATTAGAAAATTATTTCATTTTTCTTTTTCTTTTTTATACAAATATTTTTTTCTTTTTAACATATTTATGTATGTATGAATCTATGTATGTATATCTTTTTTGAACAGGGTTAAAATTAAAATGCTCACTTTTTACATGCTTATCTTTTTAAGATGTGCATGAATTAAAATTGGTTTATTTTTATTTTATTTGCACATATTTTCTTTAACATTTGAACAAAATTAAACAAAACTTTTCTATTTTTGTTTTTACTTTGTTTTAATTCTACTTAAAAAAAGGGACTTTTTTTGGAAAATAATTTTTATGGATACATGTTACATATATATTTATATATTTTAACAAAATTAAAAATGGTTTTCTTTTTACATGCTTACCTTTTTAAGGTATAAATAAAAAAAATTAATTTCTTTAATTTTTTTATACATATATTTATTTAGTTATTTATTTTTAACAAAATTACATATTAAAACTGAAAAGACTTTTCCATTATATACAAAATGGGGGATCGCAATAGTTTTGATATAGAAGAAAATATGATTAAAGAAAATTGGAATGTTCTACTTATCCAGGGTGGAATGATTAAATTGTAACCGTAGAAAAGACATGATTCCATTTCCGTTTGATGAAAACCGGTTTTATTTTTTTGTTGCAGACCGTCTACTGCTTGGCCAATTGTGTACAAATCCCAAGAGCCTTCTATCATGTCAGAAAGTGACACAATGTTCAACGAGCGAGATCGAGATGCGCAGCTATACACCTCATGCTTTCTATCAATTCAAGTTATGACAGCAGGACCATTGTCAGCACCCTCAAAATGCATCGCTGGATTGCCACAAATGACAGTGATGTGTCCAGGATGATGAAAATAAAGTTTCCAGCCACGGTTATAGTCTTTGGTGTGGCTTCAAGTGAGGCCACATCATGCCACATCCCATATTCAAAGTCGGCTTGAAAGTCAACACCAAAGTGTACCTAGATGTGCTGAAGAGTGTGGTGATCCCCTGGTGCAACCAGGTGGCTGCTGGCAGACCCTAGGTGTAGCAGCAGGACTTGACTTCAGAAATAATGCAACGACTTTGTACCCTTCTCTCACTGGCCCCCACTCCTCCCTCAACCTGAACCCGCTGGAGTACTTCATTTGGTCATACTTTGAGAACATCAGCATGATCTTCCACAACACTAAAGCCAGCCTGATTGCCACCATCCACTGAGTATTCGCCGAGCTCTTGCCAGTACCTGTGGAAAAGCATACCCCCGGTTCCATATCCATATCGAGGCGGTGCTTGAGGCTGAAGGTGGCTACATTGAATAGATGTTAGCTCTACTACATAATCAAGTTACCTAAATTGATTTTCTCAATAAAATGTTTAAAATAAGCTCTCATTTATCCGCAATAAATACCATTTTTAAACATTATATAATTCGAAAAATTGTGTCATCATGGTTATAGTACCATATATTGATAACATATTACAAGAAAACAACAGTTATTACTCAAATAACAATTAACAGAACAATACGAATTTATGAAACTATTTAACCCTTTATTCGCTTTCCTCCATTTTTAATCAAATCAATCAGCCTCCTATCAACAGAGGATGTTAATCTATTCATTTGCTGAGGTGTGATTTCAGAAGATACCTTCTTGATTTTCTCACAAATGTCGTTTGTTCTATGGAATTGATGCCCTTTTTCGTAAACCTTCCTCTTCAGAATCGACCAGAGGTTCTCTATCGGTTTCAAATCTGGACTCTGAGGTGGCCAGTCCATCAGACGTTAACCAGAGATCCCCTTGTCTGAAAGCCAAGCTTTTGTGAATCGAGAAGCATGGTTGGGGCATTGTCTTGTTGGATAATTAGATTCTGGTTGAGAGCATCATTTTGTGATGTCAACCAGGGCAATAAATTTGCTTCCAAAAACTTGCAGTAGTTCACAGAATTCATTTTGACACAGTCAGGGACAAGAAAAGGATCAACAGTCTCACTTCCAATAATTCCAGCCCAAATCATCACTCCTCCTCCTCCTCCTCCTCCCTGTTGATGTCTAAATCGCAAGCTTGGGCTATTCCCTTTAAGAAGCCATCTCTTGGCCCAACCGTCGGGGCCGTCGAGGGTTGCTCTGGCTTCGTCAGTCCAGAGAACATTTTGAAAATTGGTTTTCAAACATTTAGTGGCCCATGCTAGTCGCTTCTGACAGTTTATATTACTCAAAGGAGGGCATTTTGTCTGTGTTCTCTGGTCGGCTATTTGTTTCAAAATCCTATTTCGGGTCCTTTTAGAGATGCCAGACACTCCTGCATGGTCGAAAATAGCTTTGCTTATGCTGTGTGGGTTTGCTAGCAAACTCCTCTTGATTTTTCTAATATCTCGTGGTGAAGTCACCTTTGGTCTGCCACTTTTATGCTTTTTTTCTTCCATTTTTGCCGTCAATGATGAAACGTTTCACATGTTTCCAATGTAGACTTCTTTGCAGCAAGAAATGTAACAATTTCACCCTTCTCCCTATCTGTCAACATCTTTCCTTTAGCCATTATCAATAAATTAAGATTACCTGCATAAACTTTTGGCTCACCTGAAAAGTGGAAAATGTTGAACTATTATTAAATTTTGGGTTTTATTGTAAAATGTAGTAATGGAATGAACCAGAATGACAACCAGCAAATGATGGAAGAGTTCAAAATGAAAAATAAAGCAAAATTAATAAAGAAATTGAGAAAAAATAGGTCTTCAAACTCTTTTGACCCCAACTGTAAATACTTTTTTGTCTCCAAGACGTATACCGATTAGCTACCCATCAGAAATTATTTTGGAATTAAACATGACTTCTAATTTAAAAGATATTGCCAGTTGTATGATGAACAATACTATAAATGGATTCCAAACGATTAAAGGAATGGACAAAAATAGTTTAGTTAAGGGAACCTTTCAACAAGAATTTGAAGACGGATATACAGGAAAGCAGTCCTGTTGTAAATGAGAAGTTCTTGGAAAGAAACTCTGTTCAGAGAAACTTTGTTTGATTTTATGTACACAAAGAAAGAAAGAAAGAAAAGTGGGGATATACGGACCAATTCTTGTTGTAAATGTTTCACAGGGAACGACCAGAAATTGGAGCTTTCCATAGAAATAATTATAGAGTAAAAAAAGGCTAGCAACGTCTATAATATAAATCTCACCTGTCTGTTTAAATGTGTGTATGTATGTTTGTATGTCTGCCTAAAACTTTCGGCAGAGGCGATGAATTTCCACGAGATCTGTATCGTTTTGAAGCTCAACCCTTCAGATGACAAATATTGAAAAATTGGCTTAAAATATTAATTCTTTCACCCTCAACTGGGCACTTTCATATAGGGAGGGGTCGTTTTTTTGCCAATATTTTCGAAAGTCATCTCTTTTTGATTGACTAGCGTTAATTTAAACATTCATCACTTCCGGTTTGGAGATGGGCTCAACAACAAAGACATCACTTTTTTTTTCATGTTCTTTTCCTCCTTCACCGTACAGGTTTGAGCCTGCCTGCCTACTACTATTTTTTTTTTTTTGCTCAATACAAACCTTCAAACACCCGGGCAACGCTGGGCACCCAGGTTAGTTTCATATAAACTTAACGTTGATTTGTTGTTTCCAATTCAGAAATCACTTGAAATTGATATAATGTACTGACAAATGATAGGAGCTAACCAATCTATATTATATTTCTCTTTGTCTGTTTGTTCGCCAATTCCACATTTTCTTAGAAACTACTGAGCCAATATAATTGAAATTTTGTATGGATCTTCGTGATAATAAACTAAATACTATGATATACATTCAATCAACAGCTAGAGTTTAATAGATTAGTATTTAATACAAAAATGAGCACAAATTTAACCGTATTCAACCATCAATTTCGCCTAAACCATTAATTCTAAGTTAACAGTCTACAACTTTTGCCCAATTTTATCGAGCTAAAACATCTAGCATGATCATATTCAACAAGTAAATAATGAGATTTTAAGTGGATAAACAGTCATATATATATATATATATTTGTCTGTTTGTTATTTTCATTAAAAATAACTATTACTATTTCTTTGAAAGTCAATAATCCAAGCAAGCGATTAAAAGCAAGTGCTAATGGGATTCAGATAAACGGGGAAGAAATGGTGTGGGTTTATTACAGGTACTTACTAGTAGTGAATTAAAACTCCAAACTTTATTAGGTGTTTGGAGGAAAAAGAGGAAATTAATAAAGCACTGAACATTGAAATCTTCTGAAGGAATTTAATATGAACGCTTTAGCTATCCAAATATATATTTTCATACTGATAACAATAAAAACGTATAGATAATATACAATAGCTGTGTAATATGAATGCTCAAGAAACACTTAGGCTTAGATCTAATGAACTCAAGACAAGACATCTGGACGGTATAGAGTGATGCGTGCAGATCAAGAGACTTTGATGATATGACTACGTTGAAAGAGTGGATAAGAGTTCTTCGTGGTAGATTTTGGTAGGCAACTGCGGGAAGAAAAACATTCGATACGGTGTATACATGAAAATGGATTCAAATATCAAGAATTTGTACTTTCAATATTATCTAACAGAATACATAATTTAATCCAGAAATATGTTAGAGATATCGGTCAAAGGTTGAGAAAATAAACAAGGGAAATATTAAACATTTCAATTGGAAAGAATGTTTTTATAAATAAATCAGATTTATTTATATAAAATAAAAGAAAAAAGTCAGTCGGTCACAGAGAGCAAGAAGGGCATTACATATCACCATTTCTTCACTGCTCAACAACCGTCTAACTACACATCCCTTGCATCTTTCAATAAATGTTAAAATATGGAATAATAATTTGTCACCCAAAAGTTTATTATCGGTGTAAAATAGAAGCAATATATTTTTGTAAATCAACTGTGTTGTGACTTTTATTTTGCTGTCAGTATTTGTGTATACTTTGTACCAGTTACGAAAGTACATGCTAACATTATATAGAATGTACAAACACATTCCGAACAACCGGCCACCATGATTACGTAACATAAGTTAGCAGATGGAAAATAGTTTAGATCGCAGGTTCAGTTCCCAGGACATGCCCAGGAAAACATGTGAGAATCTGACAAGAATGCATTTGAAAGAGAGAGGGAGAAATAAAGACCTGGCTAGAGATAGCTTGTTTAAAAGTCACTTTTTAAAAGCTATCTTATGCATGCCAGCATATAAAACGGACGTTAACATCAATGGAAATTTAATTGCATGAAATTGAGTTCAACATTTGATGCTTTTTCTGCAATAAATAGAAACAAATAGGCTAATATAATTAACTAGATTTTATAACATTATCGGCTACGTTTTAATATTCACATAACACGAGTTATGGGTCTTGGTTGACCTAATCGAAGTCGATATGTTTTATCTAGTGTTTAAATGATATAGACAATAACTGTAGCATTAAGATAGATATACACCTACCAAAATGTAGAGAACTATCGCTATCAGTGAGAATGGACGGTTTTTAAATGATGTTGGTTTGATGTGTTGTATGTCGTCAACATATATAGACGGCATAATTATACCGTCACACTGATTCGTATTAAATCACCAAAGTTAAGCAACATGGCCAATACCGGATGGGTAACTATTTGGGAATATCAGGCGCTGTATGTAGGAGGACATTGACACTTCTGACAGCTCCTCCATTCCACCTGGCCTCTAGCTGACGACCTCGTCCTATCAGTGGATCAGGCTAATTGAGGCGAGCTGGCTCTTTGCAAACTAACATCTCTTTTAGCAAACTTCCAGTGCACGTCATCTGTCATGTCTTGGATGATCAGATAGTCTTTACATTTTCAACAGACAAAAATGATTATACGTTTTCAACAGCAAAATATGTATAGATTGCACTTGATATTCCTCTTTCAATGCCTCCATTCAGTCTTGAAAGATAAAGGATACCCCCCCATGTAGGGGCAGCTGCGTGTGTAATTCTGAGGCAAGGGTTGTGCAATCTCCAACCACACCTCTCCGGAACCGGCACTGTTTGGGTCCAATGGCAAGGAGAAGTCTAGGATAACTGGAAACAATGTTGAGATAATCAGAGAGCACATACAGCACCTGGAAGTCCCAAATGGTCACCCATTTAGTACTAACCAAGTTCAACTTAACTTCGGTGATCCAGCTTAGTATTGTTAATATGATTGTTTGAGAACTCTACAAACTCAGATCTGTTGGGTAAACGTCATTCTCAACAACACTTTTTCATTACAGAAATTAATTTGTAGTTTTCTATAACAATTGATACTAGATTTCTTACATGGCACTTTTAGCAAGTAGAAATACAGATAGAATTCTCGGTTATATTGCTTCCTATTTCAAGCAATGGAAAAAAAAAGGCCAGTCTGAAACAATTTCTTTGTCTGTGCAATTACGGCAACGTTATTTTTTATTCTGTCCTGGAAATCAAAGGTTAATCTTTCATTCATCCAATTTTTATTTCATATCAGCAAGTGGATGAAATTAGATCAAGACAAGATTAGATCTTTTATTTTAATTGAATGCGATCTCTCGAAGGAGAAAATTTCTGATTGGATATTGCATGTACAGAAGAGTAATGCGAAGAAATGGAACCATTGTGTGTGTCTGTTTGGAAGGATTGCTCTCACACCATTATAGCGTTGAGAAATTCAATCAATACTGTCGTCGTTGCCGTCTTCTTCATTTTCAATATTTTTATTTCCAAAACTGACTAAATACAGTAAATATGCCTTGATCTTAATACAGGTTGTGATATTCTCTATTGTTTGAAAGGTATTTACCTCATTCCAATCATTGTAGGGAAGTGATACCAGGTCAGAAAGTGTGTAGAATCGAGCCAGCACCCCTACAGATGGAGCATTCTGGCCATGCAAAAAATGCCTGCATAATCCCGTCGGCATTTCCTAGTAAGAGAATCCCATGCAGCAAACTATAAGCTTACTCAGCTCTAAAGATGTAAAGCAAGGCTTGAGAAGCTAGACCTCATAGGGCTATCCATAATGAATACCTCAGCCCAACAGCTAAGTGGCCACTAAAATAGTCCAGTTTCTACCAGATTGATTGCCAACATCAAGATCCTGACTAGCATGTAACATCAAGCGAAACCAAATGTCAAATGGGTGGTGTGAACTGAAACAATTGGCGCTTATATTGTTTGATATGTCTCCGTTCAGTTTTGACAGACTATCAATACCCACTGCAAGGGTACCTGCACATGTAAGGCAAGGGTTGTGCAATTCTACAGTTCTTCTGAGTCGGCACTGCGTGATTTTAATGGTGAGGAAAATCCAGGATGACTGGAAACAATGGAGAGATAAGTAGAGAGAACATGCAACATCTTGACCAAGTGGTACAATGGGGAAAGAGGTCGCTTGTTACTTTTAATGCATCTAAAACCAAGCTTTTGTCTTTATATCACCAACGCTCTGATCTCTATCTGGCATGAATTGAAATGAATGGCTCTCGTCTTGGGGAAGCCTCATGTTTTGACAAGCTTCTGGACTTGCCCTTTACTCCTGATCTGAAATGGAACACACATTAAATCCATTGCCAAGGCCACTGGAAAAATGGTGGGATCCTTCTACCACTCCAGTAGATATCTCACTGCTGATGCTATCTATATAAGAGCCAGGTACGTCCAAGGATGGAGTACTGTTGCCACATCTGGGCAGAAAGGACTTCTCCTGCCTTGATAGAGTTCAAAAAACGCTTCGTAGCCTTGTAAGGATGTCCCTTTCTTTTCCCTACGACCTCTTTCTTACAGAAGAGATGTTGCGAGTTTATCTCTGCTTTATCGTTATTTTCATGGCAAGTGCTCGACTGAGCTCCAATCTATGCCCCCCTCCTCGCTGAACTTTTACAAGAAACACCTGTCTATCAGATAACACTATCAATAATTTCCCCCATTCTTTATCTGTGCCTAAACCTGAACGTAGATTCCATGAACAAAGCTTCTTTCTTAGAACTGCACTCCTATGGAATTGTCTTCCGTTTTCCTGCTTTCCAGCTCACTACGATATGGTTGTCTTCAAGTCCAATGTAAACAAGTTTTTGATGAGCCGTTCCATATAAGTTAACAAATTTACCAAATTTCCATTACTAACGATTACTTTATTGTCCAATTGTCTACTGTACACTTGTTAACCCTTATCTTCGAGTGGCCTCTTGGCCTTGATAAGTGGTGATACCTTTGTTTAAAAAAAAAAAGTTTAAAAAATTTGGTATTCCCAAATGGCCACCTATTTCAGTACTGATCAGGGTCTTAACTTAAGTTCCGTGATCAAATTGGCTTTACAATTTTTCACATATGACATGTTTAAATGATGCAATCTTGTATCTACTTTTCATATTGGATTCTATCTGACCACAAAAAATAATTCATCAATCATACTGTATACATAAATCTCACCTGTCTGTTTATATGTATATATGTCTGCCTAAAACTTTCGACAGAGGCGATGAATTTTCATGAGACTGGTATCATTTTGAAGCTCAACATCTCAGACAACAAATATAAAAAAATTGGCCAAAAACAATAATTCCTGCATCCTCAACTGGGCAGTTTTCTACAATGAGGGGTCGATTTTTTTCGAGCCATTTTTGCAAGTCATTGTATCGGCTGGATTGACTTTGCCTAATTTTAACATTCCAAACTTCTGGTCATGTCATGGAGTAAGACGTCAGAATTTCTTTCACTTTCTTTTCCGCCTTTGCATCACGGGTTCGAGCTTGCCTGCCTACTACCACTTTTTTTTTTATTGAACACACACCTCCAAACACCCAGGCAACGCCAGGCACCCAGGCTAGTACTGTATAAATCATTTCATCTGAATAGAAAAGCATATCACTCACCAAAAATGTTATATTTTTCTATTTAAATCCACCCAATATTTTTTAAATATTTTTTACTAATAATCACTACTTAGCAATGCCAACAGTCCCTCTAGAATAAGAGTTATTGAGATAATTGGTGTGTCAGCGTAATGACGAAGAATATTATGAGATGATTGAAAATGTTTAATGAAATGAGCAAAGTTTAATTACATTTTTTATAACAATTATTTATTGACATTGGTTTTGAAGACAACTTTGTTGTAGTTTGCAGAGAAGCAGCTTCACGGTCATCTGTTCCACAGACAAAAAGCTCTTAGAAAGAAACTCTATCCATGGAACTTTCAGCTAACCTTGAGCGCATTGAGGGAAAAAGCAATTTTTTTAGTTATGATAGGAAGATGAGGTTTTGCTATAAATGTTTTACAAGGAGGATTTAGATAATGCATTAAAAATGTGTGGATATTATCAATCTGGTATAACTTTTAAATGTATTTTATTATACACCATGGATGCTTTGTCTTCCAAAGCAGCTCGGATGATGCCCATTCTCGGTCGCTCTGGTGTTAATAAGGTTAAAGAAAATATTTTGTCGCAATATTTTAGAATTGTTATTGTTCCAGCAAAAATGTTTTATTAACAATTCTATATTTCGTTACAAATAACATGACTGGCATGTAATGTCTTCACTACTTTCCTTAATATCTTAATCTCTTTTGTCTGGAATAAATGTTATTTTTATTTTATTGTTCCCAGTTGGCAACACTAAGTGGTTGTACTTTCAAAGGTGAGAAGGAATTAGCTCGTTTCAATCGACTTCCTCAACTACTTTCAAAGGTGAGAAGGAAACGGTTCATCCCAACCAATTCCCTTCCACTGTCTCATGTCTGTCTAGAACAGTGATTCCCAACCACCGAGTCATGTCACATCGATGTGCAGCAAAATAATTACTGGTGAGCTGCAAAAAGGCGGATTTTTTTTTTTTTTTTTTTTTTTTTACAAGGGGATCAGAATTTTTAAAAGGAGATCAGCACTTATCAAGGTCTAAAGGTCATTCAAGGATAAGTGCTAATAAATGTTGTATAGACTGTGAAACAACGCTGTGATGATCAGTAATGGTGGAACGTGGTTATGGTTTGAAAATCCTAACTCACACTTTATTACTTACGTGATACTGAGGCTTAAATATCAAACAGAGAAGAAATAAAATATATAATAAATTGTTGCCTTTTTAATTGTGAGGTATTTTGAATATTTGATAATAATAAGTAATAGATAATAAATTGTTATTTTTTTTGTAATTGCAAGATAATTAGAATATTCGATAACAATTATTGATTTTTTTCATCGTGAGATATTTTGAATATTCGATAACAATAAATAATAGATAATGATAATTATTGATTTTTTTTAATTGTAAGATATTTTGAATATTCGATAATAAACATTTGCCAGCATTGTTAATTATTCATTTAAATATTTATTTATTTGTGATAAGTGTGCTGTGAAAATTTCAAGAGCTCAATAGTGTGCCACCATGTAAAAAAGGTTGGGAACCACTCGTCTAGAAGTAACGCGGAGAAAAGATTTGAGAGAGGTGAAATATGTTTATTAAATATCAAACCAGTTTAGAGAAATGAATATCTTTATCTCCTCAGGAGGACAGAATTCGATACAACATCAATTTATTTTTATTTGGAGAAAATCCAGCTCCCCAAAAAAGGCATTATTGAGACAAAAATAATGAATTGCCTAAATGTAGAAGGGCTTCTCTTTCACTGACCGAGTATAGAAATGATAAAGTGTAGCGTTAAAATGGATATACTCCAATTTGATCCTAACAAAGGGCTAGGTGTCAGTCATGTTTTCTTGTAAATCACATTCAACAAAAAGCAGTGAATTAAACTTCAATTCGTGACGAAATACACTGCCTTGACAAGCTTTGTGTTTGATTTGCCTTTCTGGCTTGAAATGAAATAATTACATCAGATATGTTGCCGATTGTCGTTATTAAAATAGTTAGATCACTCTACTGCGCCAAAAAATATCTTAGTCTTAACACAATCTTCTACCTATATAAGAGCCAAATACGTCATAAGATGTAGTACTGTTGTCACATCTGCTAAGAGTACTTTTTCTTTGCTTTGAAATATAGAGACCATAGTGAGTCAATCTCTGCTCTATCGTTATTTTCATGGCAGCTGCTCAACTGAGCTTCAATCTATGGTGTCCATTTCCATTGCACACACTCTTCTAGTTAGAACTGCTAACAATCTCCCTCATTATCTATCCTTAAAACTAAACTTAATTCCATGAACAAAGTTTATTTCTTAGAACTGTCCGTCTCTGGAACACAAAACCATGGTGTTGCTTTCCTTCATCAAATGTTTCTCTCTGTAAATTGATCGTATCATTTGCAAATTTGCAAATGCTGCTCGGATGTCAGTCTCTTCATAATGAATTGCAAACCCAAGCTGAACTCAAAATAAACGATAAATATCTAATCTGCAATTAACAAAAATAAGGTTCTGTACTTAAAGTTCGCTGTCTCTAAAAAAACAACCCATATATATTCAAGTTCAGGTGTTTTGAGATAACTGACACACCTGCATCGAACCAAAAACATGCACCAAGAAAATATTTCTTACCTGTTCGTCAGCAGGTGAAGCAAACTTCCAATTAAAGGAAACCTGATGATCTGTGCTCCTGTTGTTTACAAACACAAGGCCACACTTCATTGCAAACATCGGAATGTTCCCAAGGGAGATTCGTTCCTTGGACAGGCCAACAATCTGAAGAGAGGGGGAAAAATGAACAAAACATTAAAATATATTCTATGCTGTAACACGGAAAATAAACATCTCTCTTTTTTTTTCAAGTGAGCCACCGCTTATCAAGTCCTGAAAGCCACTCAAGGATAAGGGTTAATGAGTGTCAGACGGTCAATGAGACAACAACCTAATAATGGATGGTGGTGGAAATTGGATAAAATTTGATTATTTGAAAGGACGACTCAACATGAATTTGTTTACATTGGATTTAAAATCGACCATGTTATAGTTAGCTGGAAAGCAAACTTGTAGTATAGTGTTCCACAGTCGGGCATTTATAGGAAATAAATTTTGTTCATGGATTTTGCATTAAGTTTTAGGCACAGATAGAGAATAGAAGTAGTTGTAGATAGATGAGTGGTCATGTCTTGCGAGGGAGAACATAGATTGAAGCTCAGTCGAGCACTTGCCATGAAAATAAGAATAGAGAAATGTCTTTTTTGTGAGAAAGAGGTGGTACAGAGAAAAAAATGGACATGTGAAAAATTCTGTGAAAATGAAAATAAAAAAGCAATAGATAATTTAAATAAAAAGATATTAATCCTTATTGTTGAGTGGGTTTTGAATTTAATCTGTGCATTTAGCATTTAAAATTGCTGTTTTTGACTTCAAGGTGACAGACAGACGAACATGGTATTTCAAACTTACATGCAATAGATTGACAGATGAATAGGCAGAAACCGTTTACAAAGATGGATGATACCTACTAAAATTACATTTCAAACTTCAGCATGACAAATTCATTAGAAAAAAGTTGTTTTAATTGAAGTGTAATAAATGGCAAAATAAGTTTTCAAACTTAAGCAGGACAGACCAACAAACAACAATGGTCAACAATTTCTCTCACTCTCTATCTGTGCCTAAAACTAAACGAAAATTCCATGAACAGAGTTTATTTCCTACAACTGTCAGTCTGTAGAACAATAGCGTGGGTTGCTTCCCAACTGACTATAATATGGTTGTTTTAAAGTTTAATGTAAATAAGTTCTTGTTGAGCCGTCCTCTTAACTAATTAAGTTTTACCCAAGTTCTACCATTACTAATCATGTTGTCACACCATCTACCTAACACTTAACTCTTATCATGGAGTGGCCTCTAGGCCTTGATAAGCGTTGGCCTTTAAGTAAAAAAAAAAGCTGACATGAAGGAACTCATATAGAGATGCATGGATGCTATTGTAAACATATGATTGATAAACTACTAAAAATACTATTCCAAACTTTAATGTGAGAGACTAATGAAAATTCGATTTGAAAACCATCAGACAAAGCTTCTGACTAAAGAATCTGAAAATGCTATTTCGAACTTAAGCATTATGAAAACCCAACCGAGTGACAAATCTAAAAAGGATATTATATAAATGGCAGTTGTATGTGTGCACATGTTCAACTAAGAAGACTTAAGCATAACAGGAGACCAACGAGAATATTATTTCTAAACATAAGTGTAGTGAACTGATGTAAGCAGTACAAATGAATTGTCTAGCATGCAGAATCTCTTATGGGTGCATTTACAAATCCTATTTTAAACTGAAGCATAAATAGACAAAGAAAAATGCTATTTAAATCTATATGACTGACCAACAAACTTTTTATTTCAAACTTATGTTTAACAAGCAGATTTTGTTATTGAGAGGCAAGTGCATATCTTAAAGCACTCCTTGAAAATGCTATTTGTAATTTAAATGCGACAAACTAATGAAAATTTTATTTTTGAGTGAGTTGTCACAGAGTTTTTATGAATATGCATAGGCGTATCTACAAATACTATTTCAAATTTAAATGCGACAAACTGATTAAAATTTTGTTTATTTATGATTGGCAGGCAGAGCTTTTATAGATGCGCATAGGCGCATCTATAAAAGCATAGGCGCATCTAAAAATACAATATCAAATTTAAGTGTACACAGAATTATAAAAATGTCATTTCAAACTTTAGTGTGACAGACTGACGAACATTCTATTCCACATTTATAATTGACAGACAGAACTGTTATGGACGTGCATGGGCGCATCGAAAATGTTATTCCAAACTGAAAAGCCTGACTGACAAATGAAAACGCTATTTCAAAGTGACGACCAGAACTTCTTTTAGAGCTTCATAAATGCATCTAAAAAAAAAAGAAATTCCACTGTCCTTCCGACTTGTTTATTTCTTATCTGAAATGAAAATGATAATCTATTATTTATTATAGCTTTTCTCTAGATGTGAAGATTATTTAGATTAGCTTTTCATTGTTGATTATTTCTTGCATTATTGATGTGGTCTATGTCATTGTCCGTCTTGTTGTTCAGAACTGAAGCTGTTTTCTTGAATATCCTGTCTGCGGTCAACCTGGTACATTCATTACGAAGAACAAAAATGTAAATTCTAATTATATTTTACTTGTTTTATATTGATCAATCATCATCCATGGCCTTAACTAAAAGTTACTAAAACATCACAAGGAAAACTAAGTGCCTCTTCTTACTAGAGTCTTATATCACTACATAATAATAAATAATATACCTCTTTATTAAAGTCAAAATTGAAAATGAAATATCCAACTTCAAATATCGTCTATGTCACATGGTTTAACTATCTAATCAGTCAACTATACTCACTTTGAGCCAAAGCTGATGCTGTGCTCAAAACATCTTAATTGTAGACTTTAGATAAGCTAGGTAGTTGTGTTCAGAAAGCAAATTTCCCAAGTATGACCTTCTCCTTTGCGAGTAGTGTTTGTTTTGTTTTAAGGCATATCAACTCTTTTCAAATTATTTAATGTCAAATTCAGCAATTTTGAAAAAAAGGTTTTTATGCTTCAAGTTATGTATGTCTTCGAATATATATTCACAGTTTTTCTTTGGTTGTTTTATTGCATATCAACCTTTGTGGGGTTATTTAATGCCGAATCCAGTTATTTTGAAAAACATTTTTTATGCTTGTAGTTCTTTACATCTCTAAGCATTTTGCTATGGTATTTTGTTTGATTGTTCTGTAGAGAGAAAACTGTTGTTTTTGGCTTTGCAGAACATGATTGAGTTTTACAAAGAGACAAAAAATAAAACAATAACATCAATGCTTGGTGCATTTTAGGTCAGGAAGCCAGTATCTTTTGTCAGTCCGACCTGGGAGCACCATATCTTTGCCTGGAATACCCACACAAGAGAATGCCAATGGGTTTAATCATGTTTTTCTTTTTTACATGCATAAATGGGATTCTCACACCCAAACTTAGTGAACAATCAATAAAAAAACTACAATTTTTGACTCAGAACTTTATGATTATTAACACTAAGGATAATTAATAACTCAGTCATACCCAACAAATTATAGCTATATTTTAATTCAAAAGCATTATCTAACATTATTGAGGGATACTCAGTGGACACATAACTAATGATATAAAATCTCTTTATATAGTCAGAGCAATTGTTCTTTTTAGCCTAGATGGAAAAATAGTTCCGTGCCATTTTATTAAGATACTAGCATGCCTTCCGGCATTGCTCGATCATAAAATATGCTTAAATATAGTTTAAATTTATGTAGATTTTGTATGTATTATTATTGAGCTAATTCTCTATTGATTATTATATTGTACTTAATATATAGTAATCATTTCAAAAGTTTAAAAAAAAAACAACTGACTTGGATGCTATCAGCTAAAATCGTGACCAAAACAGTTCTAGCGATAATCACTATCGTCTGAACTAATGACATGTGCATATCAAACTTGACAAATAATTGCAAGTAAACATATAAATATATATTTATGCATGTGGAGAGCCTTTTCTAACCTTTAGCAACTATTTTCAGACTAAAATCCAAATCAATTTTGTTCCACAGGTTCAAATATCCCATATATGAAGTTTCAAGTCTGTAGACAAAAATTGACCAAGTAGTTTTGTAGAGACCATGCCACAGAGCGACAATGTCACTATTATAATGTATATAAAGATTTACTTGTAGCTTTATAGATTTAAAGAATTCATGGAAATGCCATGTTACTTATATATTAAAAATGAAATATTTTTTGAAAACATAATGGGCGAGGGAAATAGAGGTACAGAAGAAAGCAAACTTATCAGGTGAAGAATCAGATCAAAGAGGAACAGATTTATTGTAAAGAGAAACATATAAAACATAAAGTTATAAGAATTTCTTATTGCTTACTTTCAAGCCGACCAATAGTCATGACTAATAACAATTTACCTTGTTTACATTGTTTAAAACTCCACAGCTTAACATTCACAGGCAACATGAATTGGAACAAATATAGTGAGAATATTACCAAATACTCTGTAAAGAAAATCCACTCACTCTACTGTGCTAGAAAATTACTCACATTTGAGAGCACCCTATATCTCTGAACGGTTACCATTCGTCCATACATGAAGTATTGTTGCCACATCTGGACTGGTATATCTACCACTAGTCTCTCCCTCTAAGACAAGTTCCAAAAGAGAGTCTCAATTCTAATAGATCCCACACTATCAATTAAGTTCCAACTCTTGCTCCATCGCTACAATGTTGCATCCTTGTGCCTGTTTTACAACTAACAGAATGTTCTCTGATGAACTCTTAGGTCTTGCTTGTGACCCCTCGATGTACATGCTCCCGACTAACTCGTCAAACAGCAAAATTCCACCCCTTTGCAGTTTGAGGTCCCTAGATGCTAGAAAGCCTCCCACTCTAATACCTTCTACTCTCATATTGCTGGACTTTGTTATTCTCTCCCTGTGTTCGTTTTCCCTGACTGTACTAACATGCAGAAGTTTAAATGTTATGTAAGCATACATCTCGTTGCTCAACTCCTCACATAGTCTTCTGCAGACACGATCTCAGATAGTAACTCCTTAGTTCAGTTGCAATATGCCTTGTTAAGTGTGAAAAAAATTACATATTTTTTTATTTTCAAACTGATGGAATAATGGCAACTATTTTACATTGACTATATGATGATATGAGATTAAATTCTAAATGAACAAAAAAAAAACATCTTGAAAAGGTTAAAACATTTTTCTTACATTTTGCATTCATCTAAATTCAGTAATGGATAAAAAAGTAAACTTTGTTAGATTTTTTTTTTTTGATTAATGCAAAAAAGCAAAAGTTGTTGAAACACTAATGCAATTACTTAGAATTTACTTTTTTTCATTCTTCTTTCTTTTTCCTTCTCCGTCTTTTGTAAACTCTTTCTTTTTTTACTATTTTGAAATCTATAAATTTTACCATCGTTCAAATAACAAGAATTTAGTTTGAATATTTTAATGATTTGATTCTAAAAGTGATGCATCAACAAATCCTTTTAGTGCATATGCTTGTAAAAGAAATACTTATTAAATACTTAGTGCATACGCTTATAAAGAAATACTTTTTATGTTTTTTTTTTTTGCTTTAGGGAATATCAACTCTCTTTGTCTTATTTGATATTTTAGTCGTTTTAATAAAAGATTTTATGTTTAAATTTGTTTTTTTAAATATAACTGAATGTGTATTTAATGTGTTTTTGTTTAACTTGTTACTCATGATGTAAACCGATATCTATATATAAACGTTTCATGTTGTACGTCATATTTGTGACAAGTTTTATTTAATCCATATATTAAACCCTCACTGGTACTATAAATTATGTTGCAAATAGGCTTGGGAATAATGGCAATTATAATAGGGGTAGGCTATAGAAACAAAATTTTTCAAATAAATGCCAAAAGTGGCTTATTATCTTCATTTATATGTAAATAGATGGGAACAAGTGATTTTGTTCAAAACGGGTCAAAATTGGAAGGTCGCTGGCCCCAAACGTGATTTGACCACGTCGACGTGTGAAAATGGCCCAAATTTCGCCCCCGAACACACTTAATCACTTATTGAAAGCCACAGGGTGCATTTTTTGACTATAAATGCATTTGTATCATTAAATCTAACATTCCCATTGGCTATCCCACAAGTATAGGGCTTTTTAGGGTATCTCAGAGTCCAAAATGGGTCAAAATTACCCCAGAATTAGCCAAAAATGGTCGGAAGTCACGGATTTTCCAAAATGCACCTCCCAAGCCACACAGGGTGCAATTTTTGACCATAAATGGCTCTATATCATTAAATCTAACATTCTCACTGGCTATCCCACCTATATAGGGCTTTTCAAGGTATCTTAAGGGTCCAAAATAGGTCAAATTTACCCAAAAATTAGCCAAAAATGAACGAAAATCATGGATAATCCCCAAAATGCAGGTATTATATCTCATCGGGCTCCTATAAACACTCCTGTATGGCTTTTTACAGTTGGAAGACTGAAATAACCACCCTGTTATCTTATCCATTTGTATTTAGGGTATTTAGAGATCTTTGGAGGATGTAAAAAGGGTCAAAACAATCCAAAAATGACAAAATTACATTTTACGGTACATAACATATGAATCATTAGTTCATTCATCAATGATACTTTTTAGAAACATCGTAACTTTACTACATCAACTTCTCAGAAAGTAATTAATTGTAAATTGAACATTGAATGTCAATAAAATGCTGTCCAAGAAGAGTCTGAATTAATATTGTTCTCATAGTTACCCCAAAATTGACGAAAATGGCCCTCGATTCACTATTTCTCGATTTGTAACCAATATATTGAATAACTTGATAAAAGGTATGAGTAATTAGCAAAGGAATTATTTTGTTATTTCAAGACACAGCTTCACTTCACATTACTTTAAAATCATTCAACAGTAAAATATCAATATAATGCATTAAAGAGCTAGTCAATCACATCATGGCGATCTCGGTACATGGGACAGTGCTACAGATTGTACCCGATCTGTTTAATGAGTAGTTCAAATTGTTTGAGGTATCATGCTCTGGCAATTGGTCACTTATATCCTCCACTTCAAATTGATCATCGTCCAAATCCAAACGATTGTGCAGTTCTTGCTCTGCCAGAAACCGTTCATGTTCCATATCGACATGGAAAGTGTCAATGAGCCATTTGCGAGAGAGAGACTTTTGATTGACAAAGAATCTTCATTCATGTACATCAAATTCATCAGGATTCACATCTTTTCAAAGTATATTGAGAAGGACATGGTGCTCTCGTTTCCATTTAATCATATTTACACGTCTGGAACCCTTTGCTTTGTAGACATCTTTGTCGTAAATTTTTAGCGATCGATCAAGTTTATGTTTTATCCCAGGTATTGTAACATAACGAACATCACTTCCAAAGGCTTTCTGCCACAATTGTAGTAATCGCAAGGAGAACTGGTGAATATGATTTTTCTGTGTCGTGGTACCATATTTGGCAGCATGATGTTGCACAGCTTGAACACATTCAGCCTCAGTTGGAAGAGAATCAAGCAGAAGATAAGTCCAATCATCGTAATTATAATCTTCGTCAATCTGCCCTGCTATATCAGCCATGTTCATTGCATTTTACTAACTGAAAAAGAAAACAAAGTTCAATCAAATTCACAATTAATGCAATGCAATGTTATTGTGTCTATTTAAAGATGCCATTGCATTGTTACAGAAAGAAAACATTTCCTTATTTGGTAATTTTTCATCTATAACTCAAATTAAGCCCCTTTTTTACAACCTATGTTGATTCTTAGGGACTTTTTGACTCTCTTTGGCTAAATCGGACATATTTAGCCCCTTTTAAAGGTCCTTATACCCCTCATTAACAGTGCAAAAGTTAGGAGAGTGCCTGCTTCAAGCATTTCCCAACAGTTTCTGCCATGTAGAGGTGTCTTTGGGCCCATGGGAGGTGCATTTTGGAAAATCCGTGATTTCCGACCATTTTTGGCTAATTTTGGGGTAATTTTGACCCATTTTGGACTCTGAGATACCCTAAAAAACCCTATACCTGTGGGATAGCCAATGGGAATGTTAGATTTAATGATACAAATGCATTTATAGTCCAAAAATGCACCCTGTGGCTTTCAATAAGTGATTAAGTGTGTTCGGGGGCGAAATTTGGGCCATTTTCACACGTCGACGTGGTCAAATCACGTTTGGGGCCAGCGACCCTCCAATTTTGACCCGTTTTGAACAAAATCACTTGTTCCCATCTATTTACATATAAATGAAGGTAATAAGCCACTTTTGGCATTTATTTGAAAAATTTTGTTTCTATAGCCTACCCCTAATTATAAGTTGATTACAAACTCCTAAATCTCCCAAACCAGAGCCTCACCATGGATACAGTTTTATGTCATATTCAGATCAAGTACTACCAACCCGGTTAGAGTCGATCTGATATTAATGATTGCTAAAGAGTACACTTCTCCAATCTGGACCATCACCACCGAATGTAGCACAATAAACCTATAGAATCTATGATTCAATAAGTAATGCTCCTGAAAGTGTGCATATGCAAGGATTCATATATGTATGGCTTGTGTGGCAAATTACAGCTCTGAACTAATTGTGCTTTCTGATTTACAGATGTTTGAACGGAGTCAGGTGTGAATTGGAGCCTTTTGTACTCAAAGGGATCCAATTCACACCGGACTCCGTTTTTGTGGCATGAATTTGCACAGTAATCTGGGTTCTGTATTTAAAAGGATGTACCTGATAAACATGACCTTTGAAAGATATGAAAGAAATATATGGTAATAATGTCATTGTTTTGTATGTTTTCGTGGTATCATTCCATTCAATGCATTAGACAATGGAAAGAAAGGCACGTGAGACAAAAAATGGTTGTAAGAGAGGAATAAATCTGTGGTATTTGCAGTAGTAACAACAGCGTTATCATCATAAAGGGGCGAAAGGATGAAGTAAATAATAGGTCAACTTGTTTGGTCAATCACCATGGCAACAAGTATTTTGATTTGATGATGTAAATTCAGTTTTATTCAGCAGCAGTTCGCCGTCTAAACTTTAACCCTTCATCACTGTTATAGAAGCGGTGGCAACATGGTAATGTCAGTACTATTCAGTTAACGAGGCTCTAGGGTAAATCTAGGAGGAGTCAGCATCAGGGTTCGTCATTCTCTGGTCTTCTCTACCTCTGTATGTGACAAGTACTGATATGCTAGGTTGGTTGGTTGTTTTGTTTTATGGCATATCAACATTTTTCAGATTATTTAATGCTGAATCCAGTGATTTTGAAGAAAATTTTTTAAATAGAATATATTTGTTTTGTTTTTTCAAGTCGGTTTCTATTTAACCCATAGTTGGGACCATAACAGGTAGTACCACTCCGGGTCAGAGTAGACCTGGAAGCAATGGCAATTAAAGGGTGGCTCCACACTCCCCAAAGCCAGCAAGCTGAGGCTTCACCATCGGATATGCTAGGCATAGAATTATAAATACATGGATTGAAAATAACAACATTGTTTCTGTGCATTGGCAACTATCATTTTTTTCTATGCAAAACCTTCCCTTACATCTTATTTAACTGTTCAGTCTTGCTGATTCGGAAATTGGGGTTGAATGCCTGCAGTATTGTAAGTATAATGAATAGCTACATCCAAATGAAAATCGATCAGGCAATCCTCAAGCACAATCTTTTGGAACTATGTGCAGAAGAACGATTTGCTCACTATAAAATAACAACAGTACCAGCACTCGAAACAGTGTGTTTATTTTGTGTCGTAGCTTACATCAATGAGGTTTATTCATAAAAGTTCTTAAATTGAAAGCAAATGATAATTTTATTCTATAACTCTCTTGGTGTATTTTGTAAAGTATTTGTATTTGCCTTTATAATCGATTAAGGATACAAATAAATATACCGTGTATCAATGTCACATCAAATGTTCAAGCATCATCTAGTATTATTTAAAACATTTTTTTTAATGTTCTTAAGCTTTTGTTCTAACTGAGGATGAAATATCCTACCAGATGTTAGACGTTTATCGGTTACATCATGCATTCCAACCAGGTCATCTTTTTTTTTTATTATTATTACATTTTCTTCCCAAACAAGGCACATTGCCACTTTGTTGTAGGGGGCTACTATCAGGGACATAGGCATCAGGGATACTGTGTAGGGAATTGGACAGCAAGCTGCGATTCACGTTACACTTGAACTTCTGCATGTCAGTACAGTTTGGGAAGCAGGGACCCGGAAGGTAATTCCAAAGTCTAGCTGTTCTGGGGAAGAAACTACTGGAGTAGAAGGCTCTCTTACATCTAGGGATCTCTACTGTGTAGGGGTGGGATTTAGCTGCTTGTCAGGTTTGTCGGGGGTATTTATGTCGAGGGGGCACAAGTGCTTGCAGTTCATCAGAGCATTCACCGTTAAAGTACTTGTAGAACAGGCAGAGGGATGCAACGCTTCATCGATGGGACAGAGGCTGAAGTTTAGATGACAGTTCAGGACCTATCAGATTGGCGACTCTCTTTTGAACCTTATCTAGGAGCGAGAGGCTAGTGGCAGATGCACCAGCCCAAATATGACAACAATACTCCATATATGGGCGAATGGTGGCCTTACAGAATACTTTCGGGCGTTAGTAGCTTTCAAGCACGGTAGAGAGAACATACCTTCTTTGCAGGGGTCTTGGCAATACTCTCAATGTAATTGTTCCAACTCATGTTTCCTGTGAGCGTTAGGCTGAGGAGTTTAAAAGATGTACTTTCAGATAAAGAGTCTTTGGCCATTGCTATTGGTGGTAGAGAAGGTTTCTTGTAATTATTGAAGGAAACAAGTTTAGTCTTGGCAGCATTGAATGTGACCATCTATTTATATCCCCCATTCCACTACAGATTGGAGGTCATCCTCTACTGTTTTTGCCATTTCTTTAGATATGTGTTCATTTATTTTCCTGTCATGTCTGTTATAGAGTGTGATGTTGTCAGCATATATACCCATCTCACAAACAATTTTGTCAGGGAGGTCATTTATGAATATTAGGAATAACAGAGGCCCAAGGATAGATCCCTGAGGCACTCCCACATTTATATCATATTGTTTAGATGTACGACCGTCAAGGACAACCTGGATTTTTCTCTTATTTATGAAGGATTTAATTATATTATGTATTCTTCCAGTGATACCATATGATCTGATTTTCCTGAGAAGACCTTCATGCCATACCCTGTCAAAAGCCTTAGATATATCTAGATCTATCGCTTTGTCCAGTGACTGATATATACGTTCTGAGATTACAGTTAGGATGTCTATTGTGAAACAGGCTTGCCTAAATCCATATTGTTGGTCAGTCAGAAGTTTAGCATCTGTAAGGTGATGGACTAGAGCTTGGTTAATTATGGTCTCAAATATTTTGGCGAAAAGTGGGAGGAGGCTAATTGGGTGGTAATTAACTGGGTCAGTTCTTTCACCAGAATTCTTGAATACTGGTACCATATAAGCAGTTTTCCAGCAGGCAGGAAAGCAAGATTCATTAAGGCATTTGTTATAAAGTTTGGAGAGAACTGGAGCTACTTCGGCTGAGCACTTTTTTAATAGCACAGCCGGGATGAGATCAGGTCCACATGCTTTTGTAGTGTCAAGATTTCTTATGATAGCATGCACCTGAGAAAGGGGGATTTTCAGATCGTCTAGTGTGGCGTCTGTCCGCAAAGGAAAGTCAGGGAGGGGGTGGTTGGCAGGGTCCAGTGTGGAGTTGGAGGCAAACCGACTGGCAAGCATATTAGCCTTCTCAGTTGCAGAGCAGACAACCTCATGATTGTTGGATAGTGAGGAAATTGTTGATTGCACATTATTTACTAGACTGTTGTAGATTTTCCAGAAGTCACGGGTTCCTAATTTCTGTGCTTCGATGCGTTTTTTAGTGGTTTCAGTAAATTCTCTCTTAGCTGTCGCTATTTCTTTCTTACAGTTATTTCTGGCTTCTATATACTTCTGCCTGTTGAAACTGGACTTATGTTGGTTAAATTTGTGGTACGTGTGCTGCCTTTAGTGCTGTGGTAGCTGCACAAGTAGAAGTAAACCATTGGGGAGAGTGGGACTTGCTATAAAATTTGCGTGTGGGAACATATGTTTCAATTGCCGTTTTGAACCATTCAGTGGCTTCATTTGTGCAATGTTCAGCAGGAAGTGAAAAGATATTTTGCTATGGGGCGTCTCTGATGAGATCCCTGATGGCTTCCCAGTCAGCCTTTTTATAATATCTCGTTGTTTTTAAGATTCTAACCATCTCTTTAAGCGCAACTGTTTGAATCTCTCCTGCATTTGGTTCACCGGGTATATTTATCAAGTAGTTATTTGAAACCCTTTTTCATGTGTCCAGTTGCTCCTATAATTGCTGGAATGATGGAGATCTTCCTAAGATTCAAGTTTCTTTTCATGTCGTACATAAGAAGACATTGGTATTTCGTTATCTTTTCCTTCTCAGCTATGTAAAACCCAACATCATTGGGGATGCTAACTTCCAAGGTTCCTACATATAACCTGAAACGTTATTTGGAATTAAGATTGAAATAGTAAAGCACAAACATATATTACCTTCATCAATTGCGGATGTGTAGTACAAATTTTTGGCACTACCCATTCTAAGTTGTACATTTTATGACCCAGTATGCAAATATTCCAAGGGATATATTTTGAAAGTGATGTTGGAAAGTTTGTTAAAAAAAGAAAGTCTTTCATAACAAACCTCCCAAACATTTGGTTTGTACTTCAAATATAATTTCAGCGTTTTTCATGGTAAATCCGTATTCAATTGGGTGTTCAATCGATAATCCATATTTAATTATCTCAACATGACATAAAGTTTTTAATGTGAACAAAGAAATCAAAACCTAAATGTTTAAAAGTGCAGGTTAGCCAATAGTCTTCTTTAAAAAGAAATTACTGAGAACTTTTTCACACACCTTAAATAATAATAAATATATAAATAAGTAAACAAATATTTAAATATCAATTGATAAAGAATAAGGATAAAAATAAAACAAAAAATATGTAAATGAATAAATGTAAATAATAAGAAATAAAGAATATGAATACTAAGTAAGTGAATAATAAAATATGAATTTATCTTCTATATAATAAAGTAAAATCAGTTTTCCCTATTTCATTAGCCATTATAGATTTAGAACCAAAACCTTCATTTGCCATCTCCCCTGACAACACGGTTTTATATTTTCATTCTTGTTAGACAACTAGAAATAAAAATAAAAATAAACTAGTATTTACAAATTTAAATTTTTCAGTTGAGTAAAATTGACTTTTAACGGTTTCATGTCATTTTCAACCAAAATCTATAAGCCAGAACTTCCACATAATCCGAATGTTTTACATTAATTTTGTTTGGTTTGTGTTAGACAGCTATAATAATTCAATGGTTTGTTTGTGCCAGAAATTTCTGGAATTAACATACTTTCCCTGGCAACGCTGGGATACAGCTCCAGCTAATAAACAAAAATAATGGTAGAAATAGATGAATTTTTTAAAAATTCAATCAATGCTATAATTAATTATATATTATTTTACAAATCCATTGCTCATATGCTAACTGATGTCTATCTAAACAAAGAAACAGAAAATAGATTCCAATTGTGTACGTTTAGCGACAAGATATCCTCTCTATGTTGATAAAGAATTATGAAAATAGTAAGCTTGAATATTATTAAATCAATACCTGATGACTTGGACTGTTTCCAAGACTTGAGTAAATGTGTGAGATGTCTGGAACAGTTGTTGAAAGAAAACAACACTTATGAAGTGTTGCTTTCTTTCAACAACATTTGTTTAAATTAATATTTGATTCTCATCTACACGATATAAATTTACAATATTTAATCCCTTCGTTGGTAGAGTTCTTGTAAGGAAATCATCAGTCGGCTACTACACTTAAAGCATTGCTCATTAGGTAAAACTACTTTGAACTCTCAAGCTTGATGAAAAGATGTTTACATTGTTGACCTTTAGATTTTGCTTATATTTGACTGGTGCTGGATATATATATATATATATATATATATATATATATATATATATACCACCGTTTTTGGCAAGTTCCAAGTCTCAAAGGCTCTTGATCACAATTTTACAAACGAAGGCTCGTTGGAAAGCTAATGAATTGAATTGTGTAGTATGCTATGTGACATTTGCCCTTAAGTTCACACATTAAGGAGATCATCCATCATTCAGAGCCTATTTTTGGCATTTTTTTACAGTCATAAAATGTTTCAATCATAGTCATCTGTTTTCCTAGTTTTGCATATGAATTACAAAATATTTGATATTTTCCCAAGTCCTCTGGTCTTAATGGAGGGGAGGCTAAAACTTGCTACTATGGTTCCAAATGATCTGAAATAACAACAAAGGGAGACTTGATTACAAATATTTCTCATATGTTATATCTCCCCTTTTCATACATAAAGTAAATTTCACAGTGTATAAGGATTATTTGATACTGGAGATATTCAAAATCGTATCATATTTCCAAAAGAGGTGGGGGGGGGGAGTATAACATATGAGAAAGTTTGGGAATCGTCTCCCCTTACTGTTATTTCAGATCATTTGAAACCATTGTAGCAAGTTTTAGTTTCCCCTCCATCAAGGCCAGAGGCTTTGGGGAAATATGTATATAAAATACTTCAAAATTATTACTCACAAATGAAATTGATATATATCTAATCCTATAATGTTCAATACTAAAATGAATATTGGTAGAGTTCTTTGGCTTATGCTGACATTGTCAAGAGTTTACAGAGGATTGTGGGTAAGAAGTGTGAGAGTAAATTTTTTTATTTACATTACATTTAATTTTTTGCACGTTGCTACGGTCTGAAAACAGAAAGGTACTTCTAGAGTTATAATAAAAAGGCTATTAGAGTAGAAATTTTTCTGACATCAAGGCAAGTGTAGAGTGAAGTGGTGTGATTTTGTTGCTAGTTAAATGAGTATTTATGTTGATGGGATACAAGAATAGTAACTTTATCAGAGCACATTCTGTGGAAGTATTTGTAAAACAAATACAGTAATGCCACACTGCAGTGATGCGACAGAAGATAGTGTTTTGTAAACAGTTCAGAACTTTTTAGTTAAGAAATTATGTCCAAAACAAAAATACTGGTGGTTGATGCACTAGTTCGGATCTGGCAAAAATATTTAATACACAGGCGAATGGTGGTTTTATAGAGATATAGGATATTATTAGTGTGAAAAATTTTCTAGTTCGGTAGAGGGAGCCTATCTTGTTTGCATCAGACTTGGTGGCATTTTCTATGTACTTATTTCACTTGATGTTTCCTGAGAATATCTGGCTGAAGATATTAATTGTTAGACTTTCAGAAAGGGTGCAATGATTTAACATTGGGATTTAATTCAGATAATATATTGCTTTTTTCTGCTGATGTTTATATTTGCATGGTTAATACCATTGAATAAATGATTTAGTCCATAAGGTTGGGAATTCTCATCATATTCAGTTCAGTTGCTGACATGTGGTGGACGACTTTTAAAAATTGAATTCTAAACAAATCTATCTTTGGCCAGGTCTTTATTTAACCCTCTTTCTTCCAAGTCCATTCTTATCATTCTCTCCAATGTTTTTCCTTGTCTTCCTCTTGCTACCACCACTGTTGTATATATACTGACCTAACAGCTAATTAATCTATTTCACATGATGATAATATTGAAACCTCGTGTTCTATATACATCTCTCTATACTGTCCAGATTTTATTTTCCCCTGAGGTCATCAGATCTAAGCTTATATTTAAGACTCACATTACATATCAATCGTGTCATTGTCATATTATTTCTTTGCATGTAAAGCATGTCCTCAACTCTTATTGGTCAGGTTTCATTTTCATACATTTTCACACTGTGAACACCTTTTTTTATACTCAAAACAAACCTTATTGCCACTTGGAGGTAAGAGGCTACTATTTGAGGTCATGCCTAATAGGGACTATGGGGAATGTAGCAACTAGGTGTCTATTCACATTACATTTAAACTTTTGCAGGTTAGTATAATTAGGAAAGCAGTAAACATGGGAGAGGGAAAGAAACAATTAGAACTATACTACTAGTCTCTCACTCAAAAGAGAGTCGCCAAAACTGTCATCTAAGCTCCAGCCTCTCTCCCATCAACGAAATGTTGCATCTCTGTCTGTTTTACAAGTATTTTAATGGTGGATGCTTTGACGAGCTACAAGCCTTTTTACCCCCTCAACATAAGTCTCCCAACAAACCTGACAAGCAGCAAATTCCCACCCCTACACAGTAGAGATCCCTAGATGTAAGAAAGACTTCTACTCTAATAGTTTCTTCCTCAGAACTGCTAGACTTTGGAATTCCTTTCCAGGTTCCTGCTTCCCCAACTGTACTGACATGCAGAAGTTCAAGTGTAATGTGAACAGATATCTTGCTGCTCAACTCCCTACATAGCATCCCTTCAACTTATGTCCCTGATAAGCCCCCTACATCAAAGTGGCACTGTGCCTTGTTCGGTGTGAAAATGTAATAATAAAAAAAGAACAGCAGGTTTTGCTGCTTGTCGGGTTAGTCAAGGGCATCTACGTCGAGGATTGATGTTCTTTTCTAAACAAACAGTAAATAAAAAAAACAAAATGCAAAAAAATTAATGCAAACTAGACTTCAACACATCATGTTATATAACATGATGTAATTATGAGAAATGATGACAAGATGCTATTTTATAAAGTGCAAACATCTGTGAATCTTGCGATCTTAATCAATAATTAAATAAACAAGAAATCACATTTTTGTTTCATTAAGTTCATACAAAACAAAAACATAATGCTAAATTGAATTCATCTCAAAATAAGAAAATTAGAAATACAACAAAGATTATGATGGATTTTTATGATGATAATTAAAGCTTTACTAATATATAAATCTATATTAAATCTATTAAATATATATTAATACTATATATATTAATTAATTGATACTAATATACATATTTATTAATCAATGCCATTCAGTTTCAAGAGACAATAGATACCTCCTGTAAGGGTAGCTGCACATTTAATTCTGAAGCAAAGGTTGCGCAATCTCTAACCACACCTCTCCTGAATTGGTACTGCTTGAGTCCATTAGCAAGGGGAAGTGCTAGACAACTGGAAGCAATGCTAAGATAAACAGAGAGCACATACAGCACCTGGTATTCCTAAATGGTCATCCACTTGCTTAACTTCGGTGATCTGACAGGAACCAGTGTGTCAACATAAATTATGCCATATATATATATATATATATATATATATATATATATATATATATTAATACTAATATATATAATTATTTCCACAGTCAAGCAACGTCACAGCTCACAAAAACCATGAACAAACCGGAAGTCTAAAACTCGAGTTTCGCCCTCATTTGAACTCATCAGTTAGAAACATTTAAATTAGGATTTGAAAGCGGAATCTCTTCCATGCGAGGTGATAACTCTGCCACTTGAGCAAATGTGTCACACACAAGAAAATCTATTAACAAACATAGATCAATTAAACTACGGCAAAACTAGACTATGGAATATGCTTTTGTTTAAAAAGAGAAAAATGCCAAACCGGACTTTTATTTATTTATTTGCTTTATTTGTTTGTCTATTTGCAATGCTCCAATTTATTTTCTTTTTCTTTTTCTTTTTTTTAAACAAAAGTATTTAATACCATTACTTTGGGCACCACTTAAAAAATCCCTCGTTTCCATGTGTTCATTTTATCTGGTGCACGGTTCTCCTTCCTCTGACCACATGCTGGTCACAGCCAGCCCATTCTCATCTTCACCTTTACATGTCCATTTTCTTTTCTTCTGCGCTGCACCGAGCACGTGCTGCCCATTTTCACTTTTTTTTTCACGCACACTTCCTAATTTGCATAGGCTTTTTTTTGGCTGCTGCTGCTAATCTCTTCATAGCCAGCAATTCTTTGCTGCTTCTGATACTCTCCCACGCACTCATATGCACTGTTACATTAATTGATGTACCTATCTGAACAAAGAAATAAAGAATAGCTTGAAATCGTATAGGTTTAGTAATCCTTCATTAGTTAGATCCATTTTCAATCATTCAATTTATTTTGAGTAAAATAATTTGTTGACTTTTTTTAGTTTCAAACTTAATGTCAAACTTTTATCATTTTAAACACCGTTATATCAAATTTGCAAAATTTAATACTTTATAAAATGTATTTTAAATAAACCTTGAAAATTTCATTAAATTTATAAAATATATTGTAAATAAAACTTGAAAATTTCGTTAAATTAAAAAAAATTAATACTTTATAAAATATATTTTAAATAAACATTGAAAATTCCATTAATTTGGAAAATTCCATGATTTTTGTTGACTAATATAGTTAGAATATTGCTTTGTTTGCATAGTCTCCAAGAATGAGGTATATTATATATTTAGATTAGGCAAAATCCTTTAGGTGTATTTTACTATGAGAGTACCACTTATCAAGGCCAAAGACAATTCGTAGATAAGGGTTAATGAGTGTCAGGTGGATGTAGAGACAACACTGTGATGATCAGTAATGGTAGAACTTGGATATTGCTTGTTTATTTAAGAAGAAGGATGAACAGGAACTTGTTTAAATTAGTCTTAAAAACAGCCATGTTATAGTCAGCTAGAAAACAGTTCCACGGTATTGTGTTCCACAAACGGGTAATTCAAGAAAAGAAACTTTGTTCA
This sequence comes from Euprymna scolopes, assembly GCF_053919585.1. NCBI lineage: Eukaryota > Metazoa > Mollusca > Cephalopoda > Sepiida > Sepiolidae > Euprymna > Euprymna scolopes. Next base: position 129,931,848 of record NC_136494.1, read on the forward strand.
TTGAATTTACGTTCAGTTTTAGACACATTGATGAATCTATCCAAATTCAATACTTTCATTTATTGTGTATAAATAATAGGTGAGAACATCTATGCTGATATTAATGAAAATCGTAACCAGATTTTTGTTGCATGCAAACCTTGGTGTTATTAGATTAATGATATTAAACTCTTTATAGTTCACTCAAACGTTCAGCAAAAAAAAGAAAAGAAAATATTTTCGACTACTTGCAACCTTTTCCACACTCTCTACCTGTGCTGAAATTTAAATGCAGATTCCATGAACAAAGCTTTTTTCCTAGAACTGCACGCATGTGGAACACTGTTCCGTTGGCCTGCTTCCCAGTCGACTACAATATCGTAGCCCTTCAGTCCAATGTAAACAAGTTCTTGCTGAGCCGTCTCCTTAAATAACCAATTTATACCAAATTTATACTATTAACGATTTCTGCACTATCACCTTACGTTTATTAACTCTTATCCTCGAGCAGCCTTCTGGCCTTTATAAAAAATATTTGTTTTTATTTGTTATAATTTTGAATCTTGTAATATTTGTAGACATGAAAAGTGTTATAAATAAACCGTTAGACAATTGCATAACAGACATTTGTATCTTAGACAATCGCATAACAGACATTTGTATCTTAGACAATTGCATAACAGACATTTGTATCTTAGACAATCGCATAACGGACATTTGCATCTTAGACAAGTGTATAAATAACATTAGCATTTTAGACAATGCATAACGGAATTTGTATCTTACACAATTGCATAACAGACATTTGCATCTTAGACAATTGTATGACATTAGTATAAAGGACATCTGCATCTTGGACGATTGCCCACCGGAAAGTTGCATCTTAGATAATTGCAAAACGGATGCTTGTATCCCTGAATGATAATGTCAATCTAATAAAAGTGGAATACTGTCAGGTAAATATTTCACATGCTACTTAGTTTCTTTCAATGTTAGGATTAGGCTTTTATATTTTAAACAAAAATCTAGTCGTTATTTTTGATTTTCATTCTATTTTTAAAAACTAATGTTACTATTTATGTGGGAGATGGGATTAGTAAAGGAGATACAGGCACAGACTGGCGACCATTTTCACTATGAATATTGGTAATCTCAGCATAGTCCCACCTGTGAATAACTAATTCTACAAAAGAAGAATCAAGCAGGGGACGATGGCTAAGTGGTTAACAACACAAACTGACAATGTAGGTGGGCCAAGTTCGAATCCAGTTTCGTCCAAAGAAAAACTTTCACTTAGGGATGTTGGCAACCTTCACGTGGCCCCTACTGTATGTACCCGATATCTTTCTAGAACAAATTCTAACTAGAAAGACATCAAAGAAACGAATGTTAACAAAATGCATGAATTATGCTCAAAGACAACAACAGATCAATCAGGTTAAAAATAAAGATGCTTACTTAGATAAAAAGAAGATGCAATTGATGCTGTTCAGTCACGAAAGACAATGGATACCCCTTGTAAGGGAAGCTACAAGTGTAATTGTGAGGCAAGGGTTGTGCAATCCCTAACACCACCTCTTCTAAATTAGCACTGTTTGAGTTCAGTGGCAAGTAGAAGTTCAAGACGACTGGAAACAATGCCAAGATAAGCAGAGAGCAGATGAAGCACCTGTAATTTCTAAATGGTCACCCATTTTAAATACTGACTAGGCTCACTCAACGTTGCTTAACTTCGGTAGTCTAACAGAAACGGATTATGCCATAAAAAAAGAAGACCAGCTATAATTGATAATTGTCTTTTAAAAGATTCAATAAAACATCAAAGGTTTGAAATTCTTCAAAGACATGTTTGTTTAGAGCAACAAAAAAGTACACAACTGTCTGTGATATGTTCTTGAACAACAATTTCTATATCATGTAATTAAAGTAGTCAAAGCCATAGAGGCATGTGTTGTTGTTGTTTGTAGAATGCTGATATTTGATGCACTCTACTTATGTGTAATTTAAAGGATTAAAAATGTAATTTAATTCAAGAACTTATTACTTATGAGTCAAACTGGGCAACAACTCAATGGAGGAAACCAAAAGCGTTTGTTGTGATATAAGTGAAGTCAATCATAATACAGTAACTGGATTATTCAAGAAAATTCGCTGTTTTAATGCCTCTTTGTAATAGAGCTCCATATTTCAGTAGCTTCCTTCAAAGAACTGTGCACTTGTGGAATTCTCTTCCTGCTGACTGTTTTCTTCCTACTGCATTCTTTTCAAGATTAAGGCTAATACAATCTGTTTGTGCGAAAATCATCTTTCATTCTTATTAGCTCCTTACGTCAAGTGGTTTTATGCCTTGTCTGGAGCAACTCCTATGAAAAGAAAATCTATTCAGGTTGCAAGAGTTTCAGGGATCAAGGATTCTGAAGCTGTTATTTACTCTATAAGATCACTCACAGAGTACCTGAAGAGCTCGACATTTCATAGTCTAGTGTGATTTGTCACCTTCAAGACCTTACCAAAATCATCAGTGCTGTTGAATTTAGCTCATGTGTCATAACATTTTTAACTCACCTTTGTATTATAAAATCAAAATACGAAGGGCGTTTAATAAGTAATGCACCTGACCCACTTTCAGTTGTTGCATGTGCAATAATTTATATCTCTATGGGTTATGTGACAAATTACACGTCTGAACTAATGATGATTTTTAATTTATAGTTGTTTGAAGTGACTCAGGTGTGAAATGGGGCCTGTTGAGTGTAACACAGTGATCTGGGTTTTGTATTTAAAAGAACGTACACTACATGAGACTTCTGATGTAATGAAAGAAATGTATGGCAATGGTGCTCCATTGTGTGAACTCATAAAATACTTGCATCATGAATTCAAACATGGCAAGGAATCTGTGGAAAAAGATCTCAGACCTGGTCGCACCCACCCTTTTTGTTGCAATATGTTTTATATTTAATGAGGGTATGATCATTGAAAGTTGGGAGATTCTACTTATAAACGTTGCCGATAGGAACTGACAAATCAAATTAAGCCACGTTCTACTATCAATCAATCAGAAACCCGCATTGCTCCATAAAAATATTGAATATTCCAGCACATAATTTATTCGTTTCAACACCAACTGCAAAATTATAAAGTCCAGGACCTGTACAGAACAGTTACCCACTGAAAATTATTCATATCCAGGATTTATACAGAATAACAGTCTATCAGTAACTGTTCTGAAATTAAACAAAGCATTTAATTCAAGACTTTCTGTCATTTGTCAGTCAAGATCAGGCTGTTATTTTAGAAGATCGAACTATTCCTCAAATAGCTCAAGAGGTCAAAATTAGTATAAGATATATGGAAACTATCATTCATGATCATTTGTATATTCATAAGGTGTCTGCCAGATGGATTCCCAGGTTGCTGACACCTTTCCAGAAATGAGAATATGTTGAGTGCTCGAGGATGAATTTGCAGATGTGCCCATAAGATTAGTCAAATTTTGAGAATTGACCGTGATGAAGTACATATCAACATAAATTGCCAATGTGACATATCATCTTTGACTGCTGTTGATTGCATAGCATCATACTGATTAGAGTTGTTGACAACCCACCACTAATTCCTTCTGATTATTTTACGTGAAACCAATGCCAACAAAACAGAATCAAGAAAATCAAAATTATGTAACAATCACATTCGCATACCTAAAAGGTTGCAAATAGAATATATGAAATGATATTCAAATAATAAAGAAAAATAAAGAGAAAATAATACCAGCACGAAAAGTTTAAGTCTATATTGCAATTTCAATGTTTTAGAAAATATATTATAAATTTTATTAATTACCAATCAAAAATATTATTGACAATGTATGTTGATTTTACCATCAAGAGAAAAATAAATCTTTTTACCTGTTCAGGTAAAGCAGGAGGTGCTTGGCTGTCTGGAATATTCACATTAAGTGTTGTGTCCAGCAATGCCATTGTCTGCCCCATTACCTCAGCGTCATAACCAATTCCAACGAAAGTGATTAAAGCTGCCTCTCCTCCTTCAATATGGATTGGTATGTCAACCTAGAAAACAGAAAAAATGATTATTTTCCAGCGAAAACATTTCGTCATCATCATGAACATGAAAATTATCATCATGATCAAGGTAAGCATGAAACTTATCACCAAATTATTTATGAAACATCATCATTATCATCATCAACAACAATAACGAACATGAAACTTATTACCAACACATTTATGGGAGTCATCACATCAACATAAACTAAATATATCATTAACATCAGCACAAGCATAATTAAGAAAGTCATCAGCATCATTATCAATCTAAACATGAAATGTATCTCAACATATTTATGAAACTTATCTCTACCATAAACATGAAATGTATCATCAAGATGTCGATGAAACTTAAACCTCAACAAAAATATCCATCAAAAGAAATTTTGAGGTTCTTTAATAATTGCAAAAGTCGAATAATGTCAAAGAAATTAGAAAACCGTATTGCAATGGTAAAAACAGGATTATAAATACAACTTAGATGATTTAATTTATGTGCTTATAAAATAGATCATTATCTTAGTTACGCTCGTATTAGAGTTTCCAGATCAGATACTCCACTTTGATCCCACTGTGATGACCGAAATGGAAAGTGCCAAATAACTCTTGTCACGTACAATTAGTTTTAGTGCATCAGCGCTATATCTACTTTGGTTTATCTAATGATAATTGAAAATTTCATCTTTTCTAGATGCACTAAACCTATGCTTACGAGGGGAGTGCAATAAGTAATGCCCATGACCCACTTCCAGTTGTCTGATCTAGCTGAAATTTTTCACTTTTTGAATCAACAAATCCTTTTAAGTGATTTTATTAAAAACCTAATTTTCTTTTGGTTTGGTTTCCTTGAACTGTAATTGTACCAGCTTGAAAATGTTACATGATAAGGGCTGTCCCCTGTTCATGTAAGTATAAAAATAGAGAGATTAGTTAAAATGAAAATAAGAGAAAGCAGAAATCGAACCCTGGACATAAGTTTTAAAGAACAATAGGTTTAAATGGAATGTCCAGTAAATTGTTAATTCGGATGAAATAAATAATAAATAAACTATTCAATTGTTAAAAGAATGTGGATAATAAAATATGGGTTAAATAAATTAGATATGTAGGTTTAATTCCTTTGTGGAAACAACACAAGAAAAAATAGGTTATTGGGAAATCAATGTCGGAAACGTGCAAAGTCGCACATGTTGAAACACGTGAATTTTGCTCACGTGGCCGGGATGCATGGATTTCTCAATATAGGAAGTGAAAGTTAGTTGGTCGGAGAGACAGTCAGGGGAGACGGTCAGTGAGAAAACTCAGAGACAGGCGGACGTCTGAAGCGAGACGTCACTTCAGAAACTAAAATGTGAAACTTTGAATTCTTAATGAGGAAATCACGACCGGTCGTAAGGAAATAAATTCATCATGTGTTTTGTGATAAAGCTCATCTTTGTGTTTGTGATTTCTACAAAAAGGTAAATTGTATTGTTATTATATGTCTGTGTTATAAAATGTCATTACATACACATCTCTCTCTCTAAGATACAACATTATATGTAATAAGACAAGAACTCTCACTAAGACTCATATCTTTACTAATAAGAACTCACGTAACATATGCGCACAAGTGGTATCGTCTAATACTAATAATAATAACAATATATAACAAAAAAGTAAGTTCTTTTTTTGGGAGATTCATAAATTTTTTAACACATTCATTAGATTTCAGAAAGTCATATTAAAATGAAGCCCAGTGAGGAAAAAAGTGTCTGATTTGTAAATTTGCACGTGAATAGAATCAGATATATTTTGGGTTTCCAGAAAAAAAGAGAGTGCATTCTCCTGTTGGCTTGTAATAGCTGAGGGGAGATAATTTGGATATTTTTCAAAGGAGATAATTCTGATAACTTCGGTATTACACATTTATTTATTTTTTCTTAAAAAATAATTAACAAGTTGTGTTCCATGGTAATCCTTGGCATTCTTTGTGCTCGATTCTTTTAATGAATCTTTCCAATGCATTCAAGAAAATTCTACAAAGGGAATGCGGCCTGTTAACCGCAATCAGCACAAAGGGTTTGTCAAGCTATGCTTATTCGAGACACTCCTCTTTCTCTCAGTTTTATTTTCAATTCAATAAATCTCTTCAGATCTCATGTTCTTCCCAACTGGTTCTTTTGTATTGGATCTGCAACGATGCACCATTCGGCATAACATAATCTATTAGATGTGCTCAGAAAGACTCGTCTTCTCTTTGGATTCCTTTTGATTAGCAGTTTCACATCCAAAATCAAAAGCGCTTTAAGCAATTTTATGAATATCTCTCTTCTTTGTGATTTCTCTTCAGTGAGAATGAACCTCTATTAAACAAATAAATAAATACAAATCAATGATATTCTTCTAAAGAATGTTTAACAATGAATATGCTTATTCAAACTTCAGATTTACAGAGCCTGTGTAAAAACATCTTTGCACACTTGTAAACCTTTACTTTACATTATGTAGAGGATAACCGCTATTTGATATTGTCACACCAAATGCAGCTTTGATGACGATAGTTTTGTAGCAAGCTGTTAACACATACGGAAACTAGTATTTATACTTCGTCATTCATCTGGTACACACCAGGCAAAATGTAATTACACTACGCTAATCTAATGGAAATAGTGTGTCAACAAGATCATACCATATATTGGTACAGCTAAAGATGCTATTTTCGAATTCAACAAAATACACTCATGAAGATGCTATTTCAAACATCAGCGAGTCAGATGAACGAAAATACTATTTCAAACTTAAGCGAGTCACATCAATGAAAATCAATGGAAAATGGTCTATGATGATCTCAGATGCAATCGAAGACAGAATACATTGTCACAAAATATAGAGGCCTCTCAGAAAGAATAAAGGTGTCTTGGAAAGCGCAGATGGAACCGAGAAAGCAGAGTGGTTGGATACCTTACAATAAGATCTCAACTCTTTGACTGAGTATGGTATATGGAGAAATCTGTTTTGTAGGACAAATAAAATGAGTGTGTACACACACATACAAAAAAACAAACAAACAAAAAATGCTATTTATACATATACATGTTAAAATGGAGACGCAATGTATATTATTATTATTATTACTAGTACTAACTAGGAGTTATCATAAGATTACTCTCTGATAATAATCAGTTGTGTTCCCTGAAATCTGGATGAGATCAAGTCTGCTTAGATTTTCTCTTATTCTTTCGATAATCTTTGAAAATGATTTTACGTTATTGCAACAGCCGTTTCTCATTGACTTTTCGCTGGCTATGACCATTGATCTTCACTAAGATTTAGGTGTCAATAAGCCTCTCCAAGATACTTGTACTGTTTACACTCTTTCAGTGGATGCCTCTTCCTTCTCGTTTTTTTTCATCCTATTTGACCTTTCATAGCTAGTTTGTTTAGTATTAGCCAGGACTGATACCCTTTTCTTTGGAGGGGGGCATAAGTTATGAAATCTCTTGTAGTTTCAGTTTCTTTGGTTCATGTGGTGCTCTTTCCGTCATTTTGTTTTACTTCTGTTGCAATTTTCATGTGGCTGATTAGTGTTTGTTGTTGATGTGGGTTGTTTACTTTTCTTTTTTTTTTTTTTTTTTACACAGTGATCACCACTTATCAAGGCCCGGAAGTCACTCAGGGATAAGGGTTTGCATTATAGGGATAAAGCTGCATTATAGGTTGGTTATTATTATTATTATTATTATTATTATTATTATTGTTATAAAGAAGTGCTATTATAAAATGTTGCCAAGAACATTTTATAATTAAATACACAAAATTATCAAATGTTAACCTCATAAATACATTTGACTAACTTTGCAGTAAACCATGCATTCGCTTGAGATTCGTTCTGAAACTTCCAAAATAGCACAGTGTTTCCAGAAGAAATTCGAGACACTTTAAAAATACGCATTACTTTATATATATATATATGTATGTGTCCGAAATCAAAAATAAACAGAGAGTGTTCATTTAACTTTTTCATTTGTTAGCTGAAAGAATTTCTGTAATTGGATTTATTCACATTCTTTCTTTTTCCGTTTTGGTTTTCCAATCAAGTCTGAACTTTTACTACAGCATAGCCGAAACATAACAGAGTTTGCAAGGAAAAATAATTAATGTTTTTTTTTTAATTTATTTTATTACTACAAAACTAAATTTTAAAGTTTGATTGTTGTTATTATGTTTTTGAAGTCTAAACACCGAAACACGTTTTTCTTTTAGGTCGCTGCTAACATTTAAGATGAAAACTTTATAGTAGCTTACATATTTCATTTTAAAAATCACTTTGTCAACAGAAAAAACATAGGCATTTAAAAATTCAAAACTGCAGACAACTAAATCGATAAATTTTATTCACTCAATATTTCTAAAGCTATCAGACACTTTAATGTGTGTGTGGGGGGTGTTCTTACATGAAAGTAAATTGATGTTTTGGAACTTTTGTGGTGACAATTTGTATTACATTTTTTAGGAGTTTTTGGCTGATCTCACTACTCCATATATATTTATCTGTTAAATATGCTAGCATACACCTCGAAACAAAGTAACAACTTGAAAACAAGTACACCAAAAATACAGATAGGGAAAATTCATGTATTAAATTGTGTGTGTGGGTGCGCACATGGCGTTTGCTATAGAATTTAGTTCACGAGAATGTGTTCAACAAAGTCAAAGTAGAAAAATGTGTTGTAATCAGAGTTTTTTTTTCTGTCTGTTTCGATTTACTCAAAACCGCACACACCTCGTCTTCTCATGTATCGTTCTCTTCTTCCTCTTCTACTTCTTGCTCTTTTTCTTCTTTTTTCTTCTCAGTCGTCAGAAGCGTCGTCTTTTCTTGACTACGTTTTTCCTTCTCGCTTCTTGCTCACAGTGACCCGTTTTTATGCTAAGCTGAACTCTCGTGTGTGCGAGAGAACACGAGATTTTGCGTGATTACTTGGCAATATTAACCGGCCGCCACCATCTTGCCATTTTTCTTTGGACGTGCCCGCTTTGCAGAATGCACACCTTCGAGCGTTTGTCAGGTAAGCCCGTCTGTTCGCAATTTATTACACACTCCCCCCTGATCTCATTATCACAGAAAGAGCAGGGAGGTGGTGGCCTTTTTCTTCGAGTGCTTCTTCGGAGAGGGGGATTCGGGGCTTCATCATCGTCTGCGCTGTCTTCCGTGACACGAAGGTCGGCAAACCTAAAGCTGAGCATCGCAGTATCACTGTCTGGGTCTTCATCATCAGCAGGAGGGTCAGTACTTTGAAGGCTACCACTCTCAGTGTCGCTGTACGTTGAAGCCGTCATGAACCAGAATGATGGGTCGCTGGTCACGGATTCAATTTCACTATCTTCGTCAAGCGGCAGCTGCGTTTGGAATACTGATCTTAAGTCTTTAATATGACGAGGTACTCCATCAACTCACACCGCCTGCGGGCTGATCACTTCAGTGACATGACCGGTTCCGTAACGAGTCGTGCACTGGCCTCGGGGTTTTTTAACCCAGACGACATCTCCTTCTTTTATGTTCTTTTGTGGTGGCTCCGGTTCGGGTAGTGAGCTGCTCTCCAAACCTCTCACCCTGACATGGTATGTATGTAGCGCGTTGGCTGGCACGGTGGAGGGTGAAACATCGTCCTTAGGGGTGACGTTGTACCAATAGACTGCTTCAGGTACCGTACACCCCTTCCGCGCTGCGATTGTCTTAACCGTTCTGTGATTGCGCTCAATAATCCCGTTTCCACTGGGAACATGGGCACTCCGAAAACGCAGATGGACACCCCAGCCATCTGCAAACTGTTTAAACGGCTCACTAACAAAAGCGGGGCCATTGTCGGTGAGTATCTCAGAAGGAGGGCCACGCTCGAGGAACACACCTTCCAACTCATGGATAATGGCAGCCGCGTCCTGCCGGCGAAGAGGCCGCCACAATGAAAACCTAGATGGTCCACAGTCGATAAGCGTCAAAAAATGCCTCCCGTTGTAGTGCGTTATGTCCATCGCAATCCTATCCCAATTACGCTTCACACTGAGTATTCCCTTCTTCCACCGGACAGGTGCTGGGTCGATCGATCGGCAGGTGTTGCAGCTTCCCACAACAGATTTCACAGCCCTCCGAGACACAGAGGGGTCAACCAATCTGGCGAAGTAAAGCGTTCGGTTTACACCGGGGTGCCCGCTTTGGCAATGGACATCATTAATATGCTCCGGGCTGAGTCTATGTCCCACTGCAGCGCAATTTACAGGTGCTGACTCGTTCACTTCTTTTGGCAGGTCTAGCCAACGGCGTGGCACTCTGGTCAGACGATCCGCCTGATTCTAACAGGACTGCACCAGTGTCACATCTATGACCAAGTCGTATTCCTTAGTGGTTTCGGTTAGGGTAGCAAGCCGCCTCCGGATCAACATTTCGGCCGTCGCCTTCGTTGTCAGACGTGCTTTTCCGTTCAAGGCATTGGTCATCCACCGATGCACACACGTGGAATCCGTGATGATGTGAAGGATTCTAGCCTGCCACTGAAGCGCTAGATTGACTCCTTTCAGTGTAGCATCGAGTTCAGCTAGGTTTATATGCTTGGCGTCATTCTCCAGCCGAAGCCAGCAGGCGTCTTCTATTATCCTTCCGTCGACTGCCAGAGCAACGCCAAGGGCAAGTGAGTTGGCGTCTACCCAAACTGTAAATTCACTCCCATCGATGCACCAGCTCCCCCGTACAGGGTCATCATTGGTCACTCTGGCCACAACTTCCACCAGCATGCTTCGCAGGGCAGGATCATGCACCTCATCGTCCCATCCAGTTGACATAGAAGTTGCCCGTCGCTTTATGGCCGCTACAGCCACTCGGAGCCACCCACACACAGGGAAGTGACCCACCAATTTTCCGCAAATGGAAAACGTGCTCCGACGTGTGATGGTAGATGGGATTTCCGGGATTTTACCACTCCTTCCCCATTGATGGCCATCTGCACTTCCGCTCACCTGCAGTCCGAGCACTTTCGCCCCATCCTGTAGCCGCTCCGGCTCCTTGCACGACAATCCGAAGTGCTCGAAGTGTTCTTTGACCGCCTGGGCAGACAGGAGGCTCTCATTGACAAAAATGTCGTCTATATACGACGATGTCGCATGTTGCACCGCTTCATCTTGACGCCGGATCGCCTGCATGACTGCTGTCATGATGTTAGGGGCTACATTCAGGCTGAATCCTAGCCTGGTCAAGCAATAGCGAGTTCCTTTGATCACCACCGTCTGGAACGGCCACAGCGATTTCTCAACACGTATTTGCAAGTACGCTCTTCGCAAGTCCAGTATGGCTGCTTCCGCACCCTGCCGCCGCCACTCCCGTAGTTTATGAGCGCAGACATCAGCCCCCGCAGTGTGTGGGTCAACGTATTCATTAAGTTCCCAGTAATCAAGAACAGGTCGAACTTTCTGCTTGTTCTCTTGTCTGACAGCCATCAGGGGAATTAGCCCCCGCGGGGGCCCGAGCTCATCCTCTGGGTATGGAACTAACCAGCCATTATCCAGCCACACTTGAAGTTCTGCCTCGTACTGCCCCCTAAGCCATGCAGGAGGAGGATACTCTGTAAGTCGATTCCGCAATGACACTGGTGGCTGGTCGCCTGCCCATTTCCAGGACGCTGTCCAAGTGTTTGTGCCCTTATCGTATTCTGCATGGAAGTCGGGCTCATCGAGAGTGATTGCTGCACACATTTGTTTGTTTGGTCGAGAGAAGCTCACATCACCGGCGCCGTTCACAGTAATTCCGCCTAGCTGTGTGATAGCGTCCATTCCAAGGAGAAGGTCATATCCGAGCAGCTCCCCATCGACCACTAACACCGTCACAGCAACCGGAGAGCCATTGCCAATGCTGATATGAACAACGCTGACCCCACAACACACCAATGAGCCTTGGCCGACAGTAAGTACAGGGATCCTTCGTTTCTTCCATGTGGCGCAATATTCCTTTCGAAGAAGGGTTTGGGTACAGCCGGTGTCAACCAGCGCTGAACGTTCACATCCATCAACTTGAACTGTTACTGCAGGCAGCGCTTTGTTCAATGCCGCGTTGGGGAGGGTGCTAGCGCTGCGGCGTCCTCCCCTTGCCCGTTTCCCCGGACAATTCCACGCTATGTGGCCTGGCTTATTGCATTGGTGACACCGTATTACTTGTCGTGCTCCATAATTAGGGGTGCGCCTTGTACCGCTTTTGCAGTCTCTGGAAAAGTGGTTGGGGCCACCACAGGTATAGCATAGTAGACCCTTTGTTGGCGAGTCCAGAGTGTCAACAGCTGCGGAGACTAGTTCTCGATCGTCTTTCAAGATGTTTCGTGCTCTCGCCAATAACTCCTCCAATCCAATCTCAGTGAGTCTTGACGATGCTCGCAGCAGTCGACTTGCCTCATCCGGAAGTCCCGACAAAAAGGCGCATGCCAATATGCGATCACTTGCACCGCCGAAGGGAGTGGCAAGCTTTTTCAAGTCGGCCATGTAGACATCCACTGTCTCCCCCGGCCCAAGTCGGCGTTCGGAAAACTGCCTCCAGGCGACAAAAGGGTCTGTACCAAATGCCCAGTATAGCGCTTGTGTAATCTGCTCCATGGTCGGATCCTCCCCTAGCTGCTGGTACACGGCATAAGCCCCTTTAGTGAGTCTCAATGGGATAACCATAGCTGGGTCTTTAATCTTGCACAACCGGCAAACGCGCTCAGCCTTTTCCAGCCATTCGACCACCGAGGGACCAGTGGGGGAGCCATTGAATTCCGGAATTAATCTGATGTCAAATTTCTCCATACCAAAGCCGAGATAGCTTGTAATCAGAGTTTTTTTTTTTCTGTCTGTTTCGATTTACTCAAAACCGCACACACCTCGTCTTCTCATGTATCGTTCTCTTCTTCCTCTTCTACTTCTTGCTCTTTTTCTTCTTTTTTCTTCTCAGTCGTCAGAAGCGTCGTCTTTTCTTGACTATGTTTTTCCTTCTCGCTTCTTGCTCACAGTGACCCGTTTTTATGCTAAGCTGAACTCTCGTGTGTGTGAGAGAACACGAGATTTTGCGTGATTACTTGGCAATATTAACCGGCCGCCGCCATCTTGCCATTTTTCTTTGGACGTGCCCGCTTTGCAGAATGCACACCTCGAGCGTTTGTCAGGTAAGCCCGTCTGTTCGCAATTTATTACACGTGTGTGTGTGTGTGTGTGTGTGTGTGTAAGCAGAGAAAAATTTTATATATAAGAATAATGTGCTTGTGTGCGAGTGCACACATTTTGGCAAGATGTTTATCAAAGCAATCACCAGATCTCTGTCTAAGATGTATCAATCTTGAGAACAGCTGGAAGAAAGAGAATGAATTTTTGCTGTGCAATGCCACGTCAAACAGCCACGTCGCCTGACGTCAAAGGGAAACAACTAAAGACTAAAAACGCCCTCAGGTAATTAGTCTGTAATTCTGTTGATAAAGGGAGGTAATGCGATACTAAGGTTATTCAGACTGCTGTTCTCATATTTGGATGTTATTCCCACACTATATGGGCCAATGGCACAAGAATAAAACTGCTAAGTAACAATCACTACTAATTGACAGACTTCTGGAATTTAAAGGTTCAATCTTTACTACAAGCAGTACTAATACAATTCAGAATTGGTTAAGACTTATACTCGGTCAGGGCTGACAGAACGAGAACAAGCTATCCCGGTGGATTAAATAAAGGGTTTCTGTGCAAAATAAGAGAATTTACTGAAATCACAAATACATTAGCGGAAAAAGATATTTTAAAAAAATTTCTTTAGCTTTAAGCATCCCTCAACGTCTTCATATGTAAATTTGCTCTTAATTGAGTCAGGATAAATTTAGTTTAATACACTAACATAAGGGTTTAGTGTTGGTAGCAGGAAAACAGTTTCCTTATTCATTTCCAGATAATGCCAAGTATTCCTGCTAGTTTTGCATAAATTCTAAATCTTAAACTAGCAGTTGGCGCCTGACCTTGCCGGTCATAAAATATGCTCAAACATATTTTAATTCATGCAGTTTCTGTATTTATTACTGCAAAGCTAATTGTCTATTGAATATATATATATATATATATATATATATATATATATATATACACACACACTTCAGAATAAAAGTATCCAACAATCAACTGGTATGAAAACCTGTGATTATAAGACTTACAAGATATTACTGGTAGTAATATTCTATAAGTATTATCCCAACTAAATGACAATTGCTCGATATACAAGATAGAGCAAATAAATCAAATTTTAGTCATTCAATGAATTTAAAAAGTTATGACGTGAAATGTTTGAGTTTCAGATCAAAGATTTTTATTATTCTATGTAAGACAAAGAATACATTTGAAATATAGAAAATACTCCTTATCCTATAGGATTTCGATGTCTACCATCTCTTCAGAGGAGTAAATATTAGCAAGTAGTTATTAATGGTTTACACCTTATTTATGTACATAAACAATCTAATCATCCAACGTCAAATACAATAAGGTGTAAACCATTATAATCATTTGCTAATATTTTCTTCGTTGAAGAGATGGTAGACATCGAAATCCTATAGGATAAGGAGTTAAAGTATTTCTAATGTATTCTTTGTCTTACATAGAATGATAAAAATCTTTGATCTGAAACATTCTACGTCATAAACTTTTAAATTCATTGAATGACTAAAATTTGATATATATAACTATAATATAAAGCTGAATGTCTGTCTGTGTGTGTGTGTGTCTGGTCACGAATAGGCTCCTATATGGTTGACTATTTTAAAAAACTGATTACATATAATGATAGAAGATGTATTGAGACACAGGAATGGGTATGTTGGATCTGGCATAATGATGATTCATTAAAATTGTGGGGGTTGCGTACACGCCCGGTCCACAAAGTATGGAAATAAAAAATTAAAAAAAAAAAAAAAAAAAAGTTTACAAGTGTTTTTGATATAGATGTACATAAGAATACTTTGATAAGTATGCTTTAACTTAAATAGGGATGGTATAATAAAATTGTGGGGTCTGCATTCGCGCCTGGCCTCCATAGAATGGAAATAGGCACAAACTTTAATAAAGACTTTTCATATATATCTGCGTAAGTATACTTTGATAATTGTGTTTCAGTTTGAAGGAATATGATATAATAAAATTATGGGGTGTTCGTTTACACCTGACCTCCATAGAATGGAAATATGTCACAAAGTTTAACAAGGTTTTTTAATATAGATCTACAGAATAGAATGATAAGTGTTTCAGTGTGAACAGATATGGTATAATAAATCTATTTTTCTCTTTATGTACTAAATTTTTTTTAATGAAACCTATATGAAATATGTTCCTTATTAAATTTTAAAGATTTTCTATTCCGAAAGAAATTTAAAAATATTTAATCTAAAAAGTTATTTTAATGATTTTGTTAAAAAATTCAGATTTTCTCATTATTCAGACCTTTATTACAAAGAGGGGGTTGCAAAAAATGAGTTGTGGTATGAGGAGAAATACAAGGGTGTTGCAAAAATGAGTTGTGGTGTGAGGAGAAATACAAACTGAAATAGAGAGAAGGAGAGTTTTAAAATATAATCTTAAAAAGATAAGATGCAAGTTAGAAAAGCATTTCATCCAAGGCATGAAAATTGTTAAACAAAATGTTTTACTATAGGCTTTAAAAATAAAGGTACAAGATTCAATTTGAAATTTATTTATCTTCAAAGTGCACTTTTATAAATTTTACAAATTAAAGGTATAAAAATTTAATTTAAATTTAATCAAAAAATTACCTTGGATTTATTTTATGTAATGTACATTTTGTTGCACTTTAAAAACATTATCTTTCATCTAGCAATTAATGATATAGATATAAAATTTTCAATGATTTTTTTTTAAAAAGTGCAACAGAATGTACATTACATAAAATAAATCCAAGGTAATTTTTTGATTCAATTTAAATTAAATTTTTATACCTTACTTTGTAAAATTTATAAAAGTTCACTTTGAAAATAAATAAATTTCAAATTGAATCTTGAACCTTTATTTTTAAAGCCGATAGTAAAAACATTTTGTTTAACAAAAATTTCAAAAAATATAACCTGGGTGCCATCAATTAGAATCGAAACCAAAACTACAGACGTGTTTGCTACCATTTGAGCTAACCCGATAGGTAGGTCAGAAAGTTATAAAACCATTTTTAGCTATGATTAGTTTAATGCATAATAGAAATGTTGACAAGTTGAAATGAACATTTTATGCCAACTTATGTATACATTACTCATTCATCCGAAGAAAGATTTTACTCGCCATAAACCATCCTTAGTGTATGATCAGTATTTCCTGTTAATTTCAGTGTCATGTAAGTAGTCTATCAGTTAAATATTTACACACACACACACACACACACACACACACACACACACACACACACACACACACATCTGTTTTATATAGAGAGAAAAAAAAGTAAATGTTTATGCACAACGAAACCTGTCATTATTAATAAACGATGGTGATTTTTTTCCCTTTTTAACACGCTTGTTTTTGTTTTTTACTAGCTGTAAAACAGTGATAAAAACAGAACGTTCAAATATATTGCATAAAAGAATGCAATCCTTGTGATTTCTTTTTTTAATTCTATCAGAAGTTTTCGTTTTTATTTGATATTTTCCCCCCTGGTGCTTTGTCACATTCTATTGCAATCAGATGAAGCGAACATAAATGGAAAAGTCACAAGGAAAACAAGAAAAGACAATGTTAGCACTTAAAAGATATTGGAAATAAGGAGAATGAAGCGGGGGGGGGGGTACCAGTAAAATAAAAACGAACCAACAGGAATTGGGATTTATATATTTTTCAGTTTTGTTATTTAAGTGAAAAAGTTTGTCATCTTTTCGTACTGTGATGATATTTAGTTCTCTCCCACTGCAAGAACTGTGACACCAGGGTTGGAAAGGTACTCTGAACTGCAAAAAGTGCTTGAACAGCCCCGTCGGTATTCCTCGGTAAGGGCGCCTCAGGCGATTAGCAATAAACTAACCCTATCTCAAAGAGAGAAGGATGGACCTCCTAGAACTGCACAGACCTCGCAATTAAAAGGGACCAGATCATTATAGAAATGGTCTAATCTCTGTTGATTTTGTGAGCCTTCAAGGATAAAAATTCTAGGCCGAGTTTTTGTACTGTGGATATGTAAGTTAAATGTGTGTGGATGTACATTCATCCATTTCAATTTTTTTAAACCTAAATCATGAGGCTCATAAGCATGTTTCAATGAATCGTTTCAGGAACCTTATGAATGCTTAATAACCATTATTGTAATTTTTAATTGTGACCTTTTTTTGGTAATCAAGGATTCAAATTATACCCTAACTTTTCTTTTTCTGTGATACACACTGATTATATACATTTAATTTGGTATAAAGTTAAGTGTTCTCTATTGGACCAGAAGACCAGGGGATTCAGTTCTCAGTTGAATCATATCCAAAGACTTAAAACATGGTACTCGATACCCTTTTTCTAAATACTTAACATTATAAAGAAAGGATCAAGGGCAAGTAGAGTAATCCTAGAAATTGAGTGGCACCCTCCCATGCACCTCAGTATAGCAGCTAATAAAAATGGAGTCCTCGGGTCGTGTTCGACTATAGTTGGCTATTTGGCTTAATTTAGTTTCTTTAATAAAAATGTTAATGCAATGAACAAAATTTATAATCCTAAATGACTTCCTTCATTTCAGCTGTTTGAAACTGTGCGTCGTCTTCAGAAGTTATACTTGTTTTATTTTTATAGCTTTTCATAAAAAACAATTACCCCAGTTGAATCATTATAAAAATAACTGTTGATTTAACCAAAAAGATGGAAAGGACACCACAGCACGAATCCAATAAAATTACTAAAAGAAATACCAAAAACAGAAAAATAAAAAAATAAACTACTTAACAAAAAAAAAAAAAACAACATAAAAGTGTATATGAAGAAAAAAGTCATGAAAAACGGAAATGTTGGCACCATCTTTTGATTAAAAAAGTTAACCCTTTAATCCTGGCTTTCTTAAAGGCGAATATTAACGTTGAACAACAACCACAACTCTAACATGAGTAACTTAAGTATTTTCGTTTTATTACGCTCCTTTAATCAATCATGTTTTACTTTGGTATTTTGGCCAAATTGACTAACATTTCTTAAATATGAACAAAAAACAACGGTAACTGTTTATGTTTGATGGCTTTATATTGTAATGAAGATATTTTTCTTTTATTATTTTATTCATGCTACACAAATATATCATGATTAACACAATTTGTTTTGATTACTAGATTTTTTTTCATGGATAAAGCTAATGCCTTTTTGACATTATTACTGATCATGTATTAAAAAATAGACTTCAGGGAAGCTTACAAAAATTACAGTTGACTTTGTCACTTGGAGATGCTTGTGACTGATAGTTCTATGTTACGACCAGAAATATATATATATATATATATATATATATATAAAACTCAAATGACCGTGTAACGAGTGATGTAACCCACTTTCCGGTTTATGACATCCAGTTGTGCATGCGCGCATAAACATTAACCCATAATAACGTAAACAAATAAACACAACTCGCTTCTTTTGCAGATTTTGACCTGCGCACTGAAATATTAACATTATTATTTCGAAATTATTATTTAACATGGGAAGAGTGGGGGTGTTTTGCAACTATTCTTTATTACAACTATCGCTATTTTTTTACAATTAAACAACTTTAACCTGTTGACAAACATAAGAACAATTGTAGTAAAGCCAAGACTACTACTACTACTACTCTCTATCCACCCCTTTTCCTTCTTTCTTTTTTATTTTTGTTTACATTTCTAGATACAAAATAGTTGTGGGAGAACGGTGAATTTGTTGACACATTTACTAATCTGTTTCAATATTAGTTTTATTTTATTTTATTTATTTAGGTTTTATTATTTTGCTTCAGGTTTTATTAATTATTTTTTTTTTATTTTAAGTTTCTATAACTTGGTTGAAGGATTCCAATATGGGTTTTTCATTCTTATATTTTTCATCGGTAGGTTCATGTGCGTTTTTGCTGCTAAATGACTTTTGTCGGTGTTCGATTCATAGGTAAATCATGTTTAATTTTCGATTTTTGAGCGATTATTCGGAAAAATAGGTAACTTTACATGGATAGGGAGGATTTTTTTTTTCATGTTTGAATGATCCGTCCGTGATTTTTCATTTTAATATACTTTCATAGAAATGTTTCTGCTATGTAAAAAAAAAAAAAACTATTTTCTTTACGTCACAAGTGTCATGCTCATACATGAATTCCATAGCTAATATAACATACTGACCCAACGGGTCACAGGTAGTCTAGTGTGTATATATATATATATATATATATATATATATATATATATATATGTATATATTTACTTTGTAATAAGGCTGTATTCCTGTTTGTTCACCTATGTCATATATGACGTAATAGCAGATGACGTCGCATATATATTATTATAATAATATAATAATAGCCATCTATTATGGCGTCATATATGACATCATGTCAGATGACATCATCATCTACGTTATATCTCAGATGTCATATATGTTTCGATCTGAAAATGCCGGGTATATACAGCTAGTATATATGTATGCATTTTCCTGTTCTGATGAGAAACATTTAGCTTAAAAATGGCATGGCCTAAAGAGTTTGATCCCCTATCCCCTTTTCCATAACCCTTATTAACTTGATAATGTAATAAAGATCCTATGTAACTTTATCCTTTATCCTTTTAACTTATTTTATTAGGTTGGTGCAAAAATAATGTCGTTTTTTATATATATAATTGAATGTACAAAAAACGATATTATTTTTGTACTAACCTAATATATGTGCATGTCTTTGTGTGTGTGTGTGTGTGTGCATATATATATATATATATATATATATATATATATATGCGTTTCCTTAAAACAAATATACGTTTATAATGTGTATATTCAATAAGGCTATCTTAAAATTACAATTTTAAAGACAAAATAAATATATGAATCAATTTGTCAGTTTAATAAGGAAAAATATAAAATAGAAAGAGAACTTATAAACGCTCTTTATACTAGGATATTTCGAAACCTAATGCTTCTCATCAGAAGAGGAGAAGGAAGTTAGGTTAGCAAGAACTGTGACATTTAGCTTTGGATACATCTGAGAGGGAATGTAGAATAAACTTAAAATAAAACATAGAAAGAAGATTGATGGAGTACAGAACATATGATGAGAAAATGGCTTCAAAATGTCTAGGTATTAAAAGCATTTATAACCCCGCTTTTCATTGATGTTTTTCCTTATTAAACTGAGAAATAAATTCATATATACCTATATTTATTTCATCTTGTCTATAATTTCACTTTATGATATGTCCATCCCCATATATTGAGCATCTTATATCTTGATAATTCTCTATATAAAGAATTTATCCATATTCTTCAATCCCATTCAATATATATATATAGATGTGTGTGTAAGTGCGTATGTGTGTGTGTGTGTGTATATATATATATATATATATATATATACACACACACATGATGAGCGGTAAAACAGCGAAACAGTACTGTATGTGGATGACTATAATGCTTCCTATCTTGGGTTGAGCATATCGGTAAGTGATATACAAACTGCCATTAGCATATTAAGCGATACTCTTTGTGTAAACAAATCGAATGGAGGCATTTCGGCAATGTTAATTCATTACCCAGACAGCAGCAGTCATATAGTGCAATGGTGAGAAGCACTGACTGTCATTTGGGTGGTCGGGTTTCGATCCTGGCTTGACGGCATTGCCTGTCTAGCTGCACTGATGAGCTGTGAAACATCAAAACAGTACTGTATGTGGATGACTATATATATATATATATATATATATATATATATATATATACACACACACACACACAAATATAAATATGCTTTTTTCACGTTATTAAAGTTGAGAATGGGGAATTTAGAAAGAATGAACCCCCACTTATGCAGATTGTCCTCAGCTTATATAGTTTTTTTCTTATAAAAACTAACCCGAGGAAACACAATATAAAACTGAACTTTGATAAAATTAAAACCGTATTTAAATCACGCAAATTTTGTGGAATCTATCCTCATAATTTCAACACTCCTTGATTATGAACTTGACTCCATGAAATCAAAAAAGTTCTATCGCTATTTTCACAGTTTTTATTGTAGTAGAGTTATAAGTGCTGACCCTCTAATTTATAAATGCATGTGTGTTTTGTTCTATGTTAAAAACTCGTCTTGCCACTTCATGTTGCTCAACAGTCACCCATTTAAATATTATTAGGCTCAACATTACTTAACTTTGGATACCTGACAAGAATGTGGCTAGAGATAATCAAGAAACCTGTATTTACTAGGACGGTAACGGTGGTCAAGTGGTTAATAGCACAGACTGACGACATGGGTGTTCCAAGTTCAAATCTGGTTCGTTCCACAACTTACTTTCACTTAGAATGTTGGCAAACTTCTCGTGATACCCAAACTCGTTCTGGAAAAAATTCTGACTAGAAAAATACCGAGGAAACCAATGCCAACAATAGAATCTTCGAATTCATACAATATGATGATGATGACCCAAAACTAAGTTCCTATAATGTTTCACTTGTTATATTGGAGTTGTCATTTACCATCCACTAATTTGCATCATTAATTATACATTTTAAATAACTGTTAATTTTATGGACAAGTAACATCAGGATTCATTGAGGTTCACGTTCTATGAAGATCAAACACTTTTTAACTGTTATATACAGGGTGGAACGATAAAAGTGTCACCCTAAAGAAAACAACACAACAGCTTTATTTTAAAACTTTTATTGAAAAATCAATTCAGGTAACTTGATCATGTAGTAGTGCTGACATCTATTCAATGTAGCCACCTTCAGCCTCAAGCACCGCCTCGATATGAGTCTGAAACTGGGAGCATCGGCAGAGGCTTAACGAATACTCGGCAAATGGCAGCGATCAATGAGAGAAAGGTACAAAGTTGTAGTACTCCTTCTAAAGCCAAGCCTGGGTCCCTTTTGTCTTGTGGGTGGTGCCGAGTCCTGTTGTCACACCCAGGGTCAGCTAATGACCACCTGATTGCACCAGGAGATCACCACACTCTTCAGCAGATCTAGATAAACTTTGGTGATTTGGTCATGCTGACTTTGAAGATATGAAGTAGCATGATGTGGCCCTCACTTGAAACCACACCATAACCATGGCCGGAAACTTTGCTTTCATCACTCTGAGCATGTCCCTGTTATTCATGGCAATCCAGTGATGCATTTTGAGGTTGCTGGCAATGGTCTTGTTGTCATAACTTGGATCGGTAGAGAGCATGAGTTGTACAGCAGTGCATTTCCAATCCCGCTCGTTGAATATTGTGTCAGTTTCAGACGTAATGTAAGGCTCCTATCACTTCAGAAATTTGTACACAACTGGCCAACCGGTCTTCAATAAATAAAGAAAACTGGCCTTCATCAAAAGGAAATGGAATAATGTCGTCTTTTCTAGGGTGATAATTTTATCGTTCCATCCTGTACAAGTTTTTATCGTGGCAATGTTATAAGTGTAGACCTTTTGATTTATAAAAGTATCTAAGTATGTTTTGGTCTTTATTAAAAACTCGTCCTTCTACTTTTTTTCTTTTTATTACATTTTCACCCCCAAACAAGGCACATTGACACTTTGATGTAGGGGCTACTATTAGGAACACAAGCTACAGGGGTACTATGTGGGGAGTTGGGCAGCAAGACGTCGGTTTACGTTACACTTGAACTTCTGCACGTCAGTACAATTGGGGAAGCAGGAACCCAGAAGGGAATTTCAAAGTCTAGCAGTTCTGGGGAAGAATCTACTGGAGTAGAAGGTTCTCTTACATCTAGAGATCTCTACTGTGAAGGGGTGGGATTTTACTGCTTGTCGGGTTTGTCAGGGGTATTTATGTAGAGGGGGTACAAGTGCTTGCAGTTCGTCGGAACATTTACCGGTAAAGCACTTGTAGTACAGACAGAGGGATGCAACGTTTCGTCGATGGGACAGAGGCTGAAGCTTGGATAACAGTTCAGGACCTATCAGGTTGGCGACTCTCTTTTGAACCTTGTCTAGGAGTGAGAGACTAGTAGCAGATACACCAGCCCAAATATGACAACAATACTCTATACTTGGGCTAATGGTGGCCTTATAGGGGTACAGGATACTTTCAGGCATTAGTAGCTTTCTAGCACGGTAGAGAGAACCTACCTTTTTCGCAGCGGTCCTCGCAATGCTCTCAATGTATATTCATATTGTTCATCAGTCACTCATCTAAATATTAACTAGGCTCAACATTACTTAACTTTGGATATCTGACAAGAACGTGGCTACAGATAATCAAGAAATGCTTTTAAGATCAAACACTTTTTAACTATTATATGCAAGAATTTCAATTATTCAAACAACCATATACATCTTTTTTCAGCTAGTGTTTCAACATAATGTAATGTTAATCTCTTATTTTAGAAAATAACTTTATAAAAAATAATAAGAGCAGAACCAGGAAGGCTGTTATTCAATCTATTTCACAAAATAGATATAATTAGTAGAACCCTTATGAAAATAAGTTTTAATTTAATTTTGATATACTTGTATATTTTATTAATTATGTCAATCAATTATCTAGTTAATGAATATCAAGTCAATATACTAATAATTATGAACTGAAACATCACTTAGATATTTTTACATTTGAAACGATTTAAATAAGAAAACTCATAAGTAATTTTGTCAGGTAATTTTTTGATAAAGATCAAGTTTTCACTTTATAAATTTAAAGAACCCAACAAAATCGTAGAGTTTAACTAGAAATAAATTCCAAGATTAAAAATCACAATTTTAAGATTGTAGTTCTTGAAAAGAAGCTACTAAATACAATGAGTTATTAAAGCAGCGAACCCAGTCTACTTCTAGATTAGTTGTCTATTTCAACTAATATGACGATGAAAAAGGAGCAACACCAGAATAGAAAGTACTATCATCAGTATAGATGTTAATTTTCAAATGATATTGTCTAGAAGATCACTGATATAGGGCAAAACAGTGTTGAGCCTACAATAAAACTCCATGGAAAACCAGCGCTGATATGAAAAAAAGAATCAAGAGACATTTATGCCTTTCTCAATCAAACAGAATAGATTCACCAGGATTGAACTTATAATAGATGATTCCATAGTCTAGGACGATATCTGGTAGGCTAATCCAACCTCTTGTAACTATGAATGCGCCATAGTTATATATATATATATATTTTTTTTTTTCCCACAACCTTTGGCCTTTATGGAGGAGAGACTAAAGCTTGCTGCTACTTTAGATCATTTGAAACCATAGAAGCAAGTTTTAGTCTCCCCTCCATAAAGGTCAGAGGCTGTGGGAATATATATATATAAGTGGAGGCGATTCCAAATATTTCTCATATGTTATATCTCCTCTCTTGTGGAAATAGAGTACGATTATGAATATCTCCAGTATCAAATAATCTTTATACACTCTGACATTTACTCTATGCATGAAAACTTAAGAGGGAAAATATAACATAAGAGAAGTATTTGGAATCAAGTTTCCCCTTACTGTTATTCCAGATCATTTGAAACTATTGCAGCAAGTTTTAGTCTCCCCTCCACCAAGGCCAGTGGTTTGGGGGAAATATCAGATATTCTGTAATTCATATGCAAAACTAAGAAAACAAATGACTATGATTGAAACATTTTATGGCTGTAAAAAAAGGCCCAAAATAGGCTCTAAATGATGGATGATCCATTTAATGTGCGACCTTAAGGACAAATGTCACATAGCCCACTACACAATTCAGGTCATTAGTTTTTCAACGAGCCTTCATTTGCTAATTGATCAATAGTCACTGAAATTTGGAACTTATGAAACTGCCAAAAAAGGTGATCTCTCTCTCTCTCTCTCTCTCTCTCTCTCTCTCTCTCTCTCTCTATATATATATATATATATATATATATATATATATAGATAGATAGATATACATATATATATATATACACACTGGTAGCCATATTGAATATTGAAATGTTCATATCTTTGGTTCAGAACTACATGAAAATTTGCAGGCTTTTTAAAGATTATAATACTCTGCTATAGTAAAAAAAAAAATTTTAAATTAGTAAAACAGAACCTATATTTTCAAACCGATAAAATATGCCCAAAGTTGCTTACATTTGTATATATAGTGTCCTAGCAAGCCAGCTTCAGCTTTGCTGCTTTGGGATGAATTTTGCTTACGGTTTTTTGCTTGGTTGTCCCCCCTCCCTGTGGCCTTGCCAGACTACTAATATATTTGTACGATATCATGGCAAAAGGAACTTTTAGACAGAAAATAATATAAGTAATTTCATTTTATTACTTTGCATAGTATAAACAACGGTAAAAAAAAGTAGTATGTGCTGTATAAGACAAGTACTGCATGTCGTTGAGATGACATCCATATGCAGAAATCGTTGTATGCAATAGGTATGCAACACAAGATTCAGAAAAGCTGCAAGCAAATGAAGTTTCAATCACCGACAACATTTGGACAGCATCACAGACAACCTATGATTGTATCAATATTTTCAATCATAATATGTTATACTTATGTTTTTTTTAGTGAGATTATCATTTTTTTTTTGTACCTGTGTCTTGTCGATAAGATATTGCTGGGAAAAAATGCAGCTGTATTTGTTAACATGAACGTATCAACGAAAATACTTAGCTGTTGCAAAGTGTGGCTATAAGCATTACTGCAACAATAAATTTACAATATACAAAGCTGTGTCAGAAGCTTTCCAATGTTTTGGTTACCTTTTTGTTGGAATCATGAAGGTGTTGAATTATATAAGACTTTTAGATACCATAGTAACCGAATTTTACACACCTTATTTGTCCCTATGGCTTGAATCATGATCTCAGAATCCACGGTTTTAAATCTATTTGACAATGTCTAATAGTCAAGCTTCTTGACAGCTATACAACATTTTTTGTTATTGTAATGTAATAAACTATGCATACACTCTTTTATGTGATGAATAAGCAACATCTATGATTGACTTAGACTTCCGTGTAGCATATATAAAAAATGCACTACAAGACACCAATTCCTCTCTTTTGTAATCACATCTTTATTGTGCTAACATTAAGATCAATCCTTGTCTAGACCTGATTAGGAGGTATATTTGGTAAAAAGCCGGGAAAAAGTCCTCAATACGTTAGTGCTAAATATGTTTTTTTTATTATTTCAACGTTAGGGATTTTTACTTAAATCATTACAAGTTGTTTCGATAGGCAGGACAATAAGTTATCCTGCCGATCTCATCAGACGATTTAAGCCAAATATATATAAAATAAAATAAAAATTACAATTAAATTTACCAAAATGATCCAAGATGGCAAAACTAAAATATATTATAAATATTAAAGAATTAATATTTATAAAGTAATCTCAACCAGATGTAAAAGCTAGATAAAACCAAATAGGAGATAGAGCTTATAATAATGTTTTTTTTTCCTCTTCTTCTCTGATCTTTCTTATTTACATTATGTCTCGCCAGCCGCATGAAAAGTATATCTTATTTTTCTTTTATTAATATTATTGGAATTTTCCCCCTTTTCCTTGTATATATTTGTGAATTATTCTATGGATTTCGGCCTTTTGGATTATTTTGGACCATCTTCCAATTACGTGATTTCCTTGGATTTTATTTGTGCAAATGGAAATTCAATTAACTTTCTTGGAATTATATTTTTGGATTTTTACCGTCATTGGATTATTTACCTTTCACCAGACTATCCTTTCACGTGTAATCACATTTTTCTTCACCATATTCCCTCTGCTTCACTTTTTATTATCAAGTAAGATCTTTGACTTACTTGCAGTTTCATCAAATACTTTTGTATGCAAAATCCGATCCTGCATTTTGCTGATTCCTACCCTCTGATGAGAAGGAAAATATTTCTTCGAAACTCCGCGGATTAAGGACTATCCACTTATCAAGTGTTTCCTTTTCAGATTAAATATATTTTTAACTCTTTTTCAAAGTGTTTTTTAACATGTTTTATTAACTGTTTGCTCTTATACATATATATATATATATATATATGTCATTTATGTATGATTTTTTGATATAATGTTATTTAATGTATTTATCTTTATAAGGTTTGTTTTATGGCATATTAACTTTTTCGGGTTATTTAATGCCGAATCCATGGAAATAGTATTCATGTTGCATCCATCTATTTTGTAGAAGTTTTTATTTTTCAAACTTTTTATATTTTCACTCGCCAGTTTGTAGTGTTTGATTTGGTTTGGTTGTTTTATAGTGGATTTTATCGTTTTTTTCCTCCTCACCTGCAGAACATGAATGAGTTTTGCAATGGGAGAGAGAAAAGGGTAACAGTATTAATGTTTGGTACATTTTAAGTTAGGAAACCAGTCAGGAAGTAGAGAAGACAGAAAAAGAAAGGGAAGTGGGAAAAAGGAAAAAAAGGGGAAAAGGGGGAAAGGTGGCTTTTATTTTTGTTTTTGCAAAACATAATTAAGTTTTGCAAAAGGAAGTAGAAAAAATAAAAAGCATCAATGTTAGGTGCATTTCGTCTCAGGAGGCCAATATTTTCAGACAGCCTGATCCGGTAGCACCAGGTGAGGTTTTTAACTTTCTCTTAAATGAATATAAACAAAGTGGGTTATGCAGACTACGGTTCTCATCTTGAGTGTTATTTTCACAATGATTCGACTGATATTCTAGGTGTATCTTATACAATTCAGAAATCTTTCGGTCAAACTTGGAAATCTATACCGTATTTTGAATGAACTCCTTTTTTAATTCGCTGGGGTAGCAAGTAATAAAATTGTACATCTAAAAACAAGAACAGGTTTAAGGCTCCCAAAATTCATACTAAAATTGTATGCAAGGATCTGTGGTGTAAGGGATCAAGTACTGGATTAAATTCATTTGTAATTGACACTCTTCTGGAGGTTGAAGGTTCAATCATCAATGTGGACAAAACAAAGAATACAGGTTTTAATTACTTAAGACTTATACCAAGTTATGAAACAAGAGAATGCTACCTCCATAAAAAATTCCATACAGATTCCCGAGTTTGACAGAAAGATTTCCAAGTTCAACAAGATACAGCTGAAGAAGGTCGGAAGCTACTTCAGCCGAAACTTAGCTATAGATACATTTTCTTATGTATTAGTTTCTCCTGGCTATATAATTCCCACAAGAAGTCTTAAGAACACATCTTACAGAATCGTACATTGCATTCATTTCTTTGCTAAATTGGAAACCGTTTTAATTTCAAATCACTACGTCACATAATCAAATTAATCAATTCACTACATATATCAGGATTCTAGCAACAGGAAAAGAAAAGAATATCTCTACATCTGTTACTGTCACCATTGTTGAGAGACATCATTGTTTAATGAGTCAACTACTAAAATATCAACGAGGAGACGAGCAGATGTTTTTGTCAATGTAAAAACAACATAAAAAGGCAATTTATGTTGATCAAAGAATTCCCCACGCAATGTTACATGTGAAGCTGGAGTCAAACTATGTCAATCATAGTTAAGTAACCTTTGCTATTTGACCAATCACTTCTATAGTTAACACTAAAAGAAAATCAATTCAAGTAGACAGTTGAATAGATAAGATGATTTTCTTTTGCTTCAGCTTATTGGTGTCTGTAAACAAACTTAACTGAATGCCGATCTGATGCAAATGCAATAGTCACACAGAAAACTAATTCCTTTTATTTCATTCAAACAGTCATTTACTTGTTAACATTTATTTTTCACTTAACAAAAAGAAACAAAAAAAAAGCAGAAGAGATAATTCAATGTTTGACAATTATCAGCTCTTGGAATCAGTTCTAATAATAGCTGAAACCTACTGAGTTAAAAAAAATTATATCCCTTTTCTCAATCACAAAACTTTGAAAGTTTGTATGTTTTTTTTTTGTTTTTGTATAATCGTGATTTTAGTAAATTGTTTCAAGAGTGATTTAATTTGTCCCTCATTGGCAACGAGAAATGGAATTCTCAGTCGCTTTAATTTAATTTTCTGTCTAGTCTTTACAATATAAGTAAATCTATTCTTTAGATTCTCCATTTTTTTTTTTTTGTTTGTTTTATGGCATATCATGGGTCATTTAATACTAATTTCAATCATGTAACCCAACGTTTGAACTTGTCGGCTCGATCTTCACAGGAAACATGAATTTGAATAAATACACAGAAGATACCGACAAGTCTGCTGCAAAGAAGGTAGCTCCCTTTATTGAACCAGAAAACTTTGCAGATTTGCTCATATTTTATACACCTACAAAGCCATCATTCGCCCGCAATGCAGTATTGGTGCTACATCTGAGTAATTACAACAAATTTCTTTTTAGAAGGGGGTGGGGGGAAAGAGTTCCTAACTTATATGCACTTGTCTATAAAGCTCCAACCGCTGTCCCATCACCACAATGTTGCATCCTTGTGCTTGTTTTCCAAGTACTTTCATGAAATGTGCTCTGATAAATTTAATGTAAAAATACACCTGGTCCTAACCCGACTAGCAACAATATCCTCAGATCCTTCTAATTTGGAATTCCCTCACTGCTCTCTGTTTCCCCGATTGTGCCAACATTTAGACATTTAAATGGAATGCAAACAAAAACTTTGCTGCATAATTCCCTACTTAGTGTGGACAGTTTAAATCTAGGTCCTAATTGCAATAACCCACTTTATGTCTCACTGACAATGTGAATAAAGTAAACAAAATAAACAACAACGAAAAAAATACTTTTTTCTTAATAATTTTCTTTTCATAAAACAACTGAATCTTATTCAGATTTATGCGTCATCAACATGAACGATTATGTATAAATATGTTTAAAAAGGCCCATTCTTCTTTTTTGCTAAGGCGTTCGATCTAAATGTAATAGAAAGACAATGGAGAAAATCGTTCTCTCTTTTTAGGTTGATTTCTCTATAGCAGTAGATTAACATTTATTTTTACTGTTTCGTTACCATAAGGTCAAAAGCCACTCGAGGATAACAATTAAAGAGACGGAAATGATTGTCAGCTTTTTATTTATATTTATTTTATTACATTTTTACCTGAAATAAGGCACAGTGTCACTAAGATGTAGGGGGCTACTATCTGGGACATAATTTGCAGGGGTACTATGTAGAAAGTTGAGCACCAAGATGTCTTTTTACATTACACTGGAACTTCTGCATATCAGTACAGTCAGGGAAGCAGGAACCCGGAAGCTTAAAGATGAGGATTACTATGGGAGTACTAATATTGAATAATAGTATGAGCTGTGTTTGTTTATTTATAGAGCGGTTCAGAACAAGAATTTGCTGATATTAGATTTGAAGATGACTAGGTTATAATCAGCAGGGAAGAAATTCCACAGTAATGTGTTCCATAAACGGAAAGCCTATGCAAATAAAGTTTAACCATGAAAATTATGCCTGACGCTAGGCATATGCAGGGAGACAGGAATTTTTTTCAATATGGTAGAAAAACGTGTTCCTGCTGCAAATGTCTTTCAAGGAAGAAGCAAAATTGGAGCTCAGTTTGTTATCTTCCATGGAAATAATGAGAGAGAGTAAGGAGATAATTTGCTAGTCTTTTCTATGAGAAATGGTTGTAAAATCAGACAATAAAAGAATAGTAAAAAGAGATTTTTGAAACAGCAGATATCCTTTTTGGATTGCAGAAAAATAAACAAAACTCTTATTGATATATAACGGTTCAGGGACCAATCATAATGTAGTTTTTTTTCTAATTTTTAAATTCTAATTTTCGACCTATATAAGATCAGGAAGAATTTAAATAAATAAATATGTTTATTTAAAAACTCTGCAGTTTGATTGGTCTCTGAAGTGTAATATATTTTTCAAAATTTAATGCTTTCAAATATTGGAAATATTTTAAAAAACCTTTACTACTGGTGAACAGTTTTCAAGCTGTGAGTTGTGAAGACTTTTAAACTTGTTCTCCCTTTTTTGCATTCGGTATATATAAAGTAAAAAATTATGAAAAACAAACTGTAAGTACTAAACAGTCATATAATCCCTGTATATATAAAGTTGTAGTCTTTGTTTGATTGCATGTTCATTAACTCTTTCTAGAGTATGAAAACAGACCCACTATAGCCATATATTTCTAAAATTACATTAATGACAGATTTATTGTGGGTTTTTCGTGGTGAGTGATGATAAGTTCAATGAGTGAAAAGGAATGGTGAATTGGTAGGAGAAAGGTGTGCGGTGACTGACTTTTAATCTCTGCTCGTCAAAACAAAAACAGAAACTTTCAACTCAATTTAGGTCGCTGTTATGTAATTGCCAGTGACCTTCAACATCTGATATTTCCTTTTTTGAAAATCGATTCTTAGCCTTTATCCAGTGCAGCGGCACTCGCCATTAATTTATTAAAATAGGGCTTTCGAAATTTCAATTATTATTTTTATTTGATGTTCGAGTGTCGTCAGTTGCATTCCACCTTGTTTTATCCAAATAGTCTTTCGAACTTTCAGTTTTTATTTTAGTTTGATGGTCGAATGTCGTTTTCTGCATTTTCAGTACACACGCCCTTAATTATTCAACATAATCAATCCTCATCTCAAAATTCAGTAGCATAATACCAATCACTAGGGTCACTAGAGTCATATTATTCATTCCTATTATCGGTTACCGGGGATGCAATTGAATGTAAAGCCTTAAACCAAGATCAAACTCTTTCACAATAATATTTTTGTTTTATAAACAGTAAATACGATTTGATTTTATTTATAAATTAAAAATAAAAAAATTATAGTAATTTAAAAAGTTAAAAAAAAAACAAAACAATAGTAATATGTGGGTTCAGGGCTTGGATATTCATAGCCTCTGTTCAGTTTTGAGAGACAATGGATACCGTCTGTGAGGATGGCTGCACATGTAATTGTGAAACAATGGGTATACAATTCTCAACCACATCTTTCCCGAATCGGCACTGCTTGATTCTAGTGGCAAGGAGAAATCTTGGACGGCTAGAAACAATGCCGTGATAAGCAGAGAGCGCATGCAGCACTTGGTATTTCTAAATTATCAACCAGGTTAAACATTGCTTAACGTTGATGATCTAACAGGAACTGGAATGTCAAACGTGGTTATGCTGTAACAGGGCTTAAATAAGGAGTACCCAAAGTCTCTATTCATTCCCGGGCAATATCGGGTGTGCCTATTACTATTTAATATCTTTTCTGCTGTGTTAGCAAATCATAAAAATAAATTCAAATTTCAATATATTTCTTGGAATCATTTATGTTGTCGACTTAAAAAAGCATCTTGATGAATGTAAGATAAGCACACGCTAATGAATATTTTATGTGAATGTATCAAACCTTTCTAATAGTATTTTTTATGAAGCAAAACTTATATAATCAGGAAAAAAATAAAACGTGGGTTGATTTTACAGCTGCCTCCACCATCTTTTACTAAATGAAAGATAGAATTCTTGTATACACTTGTGCTATGTAGATACAATACTAGAACACATTTAACACAGTCTTGTACAAGATTTAATCGTTTCCTGATTCGCAAATGAAAAACTCCTGAAATAAGGAATTCTTTAGAGAAATGCATGGTCTGCATCACTATATAATGATTAATAAGTCGAATACATAACATGAAATAAAACAATAACATTTATTCTAAAACAAAACAACGAAAAGTTTCTTTCAACAGGCGAAGTTGAACTGGGTCCAGATGCAAAAATGAAGAGTAGAAGTCCTTTTGGATGTGTAAGGCAGCAGTTGTCTTCAGTGAAAGTAGTCTAAGCTGCAGTCTCCAGTGGATAGATAGGGACAGGAGAAAAAGAAGAGTGGTCTGTCTTCGCTGCTTGTAAGCCTTGTTGGGTTCTCTCTGCTGGCTAACCAAGGTTCACAAAGGAGCTGAAAAATTCCTTAGGGAACAAATGAATCAAATATGCTCTACCTACTGATTAGTCGATGTATGGTCGAATCGCACAGTGAGCGGTGGGCGGGGTTTGAATTGAAAGCCATGTTTAATTTCAGAAGCGTTTCTGATGGATAATCTGTATAAGTCCTGAAGATGAGAGAGCCTTTTTGGTGGGTAACTGTTGCAATATTTTGGACATATAATGGGGTATGATCCCACACAGTCGGACGATTCTATTTATAAACGATGCTGCTAGGAACTGACGAATCGAATTAATTCACGTTCTGCTACCAACCAACCAGAAACCAGAATTGCTCATAAATATTAAACCTTTTCTGTAGCAATTTCACACGTATTTTCCGTCTCGACACGGTAAGAATATTTTGCTCTGTGGAACTTTCTACTGCAAGCAAGTCACCTCTAAGGACTTGTGTGTAACAACGAACCATCGGAAACGGTTCCGTCTACTGCAAACAAGTCACCTCTCAAAACTTGTTTAGAACAACGAACCATCGGAAACTGTTCTGTCTACTGCAAACCAGTCACCTCTCAAAACTTGTTTACCATCTGAAACTGTTCTGAAACTAAACATGGCTTACACTTCTAGAGGTTATGGGCCCAGCGTGCATCTTTATTTCGATGGATCCGAATCAAAATTCGAATTGTGGCAAGTTAAATTTCTAGGATATCTACGAATCCAAAAGCTACACAAAGTACTTCAAACACAACCTGAAAACAGAAACGACCCCGACTTCATTGAAAAGAACGCAACTGTCTTTGCGAAATTAATACAGTGTTTAGATGACCAAAGTCTATCACTGGTAATGAGAGAAGCCCTGGATGATGGCTGCAAAGCATTAAACATATTGAGAGAGCATTATTTATCGAAAGGAAAACCCAAAATTATTTCTTTATATACTGAACTGACCTCTCTAAAACGAATGGAAGCCGAAACTATTACTGATTATATTATAAGAGCCGAAACGACTGCAAATTCTTTAAAAATGTCTGGTGAAGTTATAAGTGACAGTCTGTTAATTTCCATGGTCCTTAAGTGATTACCGAGTGATTTCAAGCAATTTACCACCGTGATAACCCAGAAAGAAAAACCCATGACTTTTAGCCAATTCAAGGTAGCACTCAGAAGTTACAAAGAAACTGAAAAAATGATCACAAAAAAAACGAATCCACAAATATCAGGAAATTTAAAAATACACACATAAAAACACCAAAATTAAATTATACCCATGCCAGGAATAAAAACCGCAACTTTGCCAAAAAACAATTTTTCTCCTAAGAAAAGTACAAAAATTATTTGCTATAATTGTGGACAACCTAATCACAAGAGTTTCCAATGTAGATATAGGACTCAAAATGGCGACTACATTAAAAATATAGAGAGCTCTGTTAGCGAACATACATTTTAATTTTCGTGTACGTTTAATGCTTCAACAAACAATAATAATTTTCTTGTCGCTTGTGGGGCCACGGCACATGTGATTACAAACGAATCTGATTTTATCAATTTTGACCCCAGCTTTAAGCTACAAAATCATTTTGTAGAACTAGCTGACGGGAGTCGAGTAAATAATATCGTTTTGAAAAGAGGTAATGCTAAAATATCGCTAAAGAACAATAAAGGTGAACTGTGTTTCTGTATTATAGAAAACGCTCTTCTAATCCCAAAATTTAAACAAAATATATTTTCTGTACAAGCTGCCACTAAACAAGGTGCAAATATAAACTTTAGCCCCAATAAATCAAAACTGGTATACCCGAATGGAACTGTATTCGACATTAAAGAAAATGGAAGACTATATTATTTAAATAGCGTAGTCCCATCGAAAACCACCTGCCATGATCTACAGGCCTGGCATAAAATTCTTGGACACTGCAATATTCCTGATATCAAAATGTTGCCGACTGTAGTTGATGGAATGAAAATACAAACATCAAAAAACTTCAACTGCGACGTCTGTACACAAGGGAAAATGACAAACTATCAAAGCAAGATACCAGACAAGAAGGCTAAAAAAAATCCTATCAATGGTGCATTGTGACTTGAACGGTCCCGTGGAACCGATGGTCAGAGAAAATTATAGATATGTGTTGAATTTCGTAGATGACCATTCAGGTTTAATAATGGTTTACTTTTTAAAGAACAAATCTGATACACTGCTAGCAACTAAAAAATCTCTAGCCGACATGGCTCCCTATGGTGAAGTCAAGTGTATTCGCTCTGACAACGGTACAGAATTCACCAATAAAGACTTTGAACTTTTACTAATTAACCATCATATCAGGTATGAAACATCAACTCCTAGATCGCCACACCAAAACGAGACTGCTGAATGTGTGTGGCAGACACTTTTTGAAATGGCAAAATGCATACTCATTGAATCAAAACTCCCTAAAAACCTCTGGATATATGCACTTATGGCGGCAGCCTATATACGCAGCAGGTGCTTTAACAAAACACTATCTAAAACTCCATATGAATCTTTCTGTGGTAAAATACCAACTTTAAGCAGAATGCATATATTTAGTTCAACTTGCTTCGCATATATAGATAAAAAGAGTAAATTGAATATTAAAGCCCACAGAGGTATATTTCTTGGATACGATAAAAACACTCCAACCAATTTAGTATTTTTCCAGAAAAAAATAAAATAAAAAGAATCCGATGTGTAAAATTCACAGACACGTTTAATTTTACAGACGAAAACCTGTGATATGAAGAAGATGAAATTATATTTCCTCAAATAATTAAAACAAACGAAGACAATAAAAATGACGGAGACAAGAGTGTCCATGATGATGATAAAGTCGAAAGATATCCCAAAAGAAATAGAAGGCGACCCGATTTTTTTGTGGTCGACAATATAAAAGATTATCAAATCGACTATTGCTATTCAATGGAAACTGCGTCAAAAAGCTTTAATGGAGCAATTAATTCAGAACATTGTGATGAATGGAAAATTGCCATGAAAAAAGAAATAGATGCCTTAACCGAAAATGATACCTATACGGTAGTGCCTCTCCCAAAAGATAAACATGTTATTTCTACAAGATGGGTCTTTACAAAAAAGACTACAGCATCAGGCATAGAACAGTACAAAGCTAGATTTGTTGCTAAAGGGTACTCTCAGATTTACGGTATACAATATTTTTCTATGTTTTCACTGACCACAAACCTTATGACAATCAGAATTTTACTGCAAATCGCATCACAATATGACCTAAACATCCATTAAATGGACGTAAAAAATGCTTATTTGAATGCCCCAATAGACTGTGAAATTTATATTACCTCTCCAGAGAGATTTATAATGAAAGATAAAAATAGTGTGTGGCGACTTAATAAGTCATTATATGGTCTAAAGCAAAGTGCTCAGTGTTGGAATACAGTATTTCATGATTATATTATTAAACAACAATTTAGACAATGCGCTGTAGACCCCTGTTTATATACCCAACACAAAGACGATAAACTACTGATTTTGGTTTTGTGGGTCGATGATATTTTAATCGCATCAAATTGTGACATAATGTTAACTGATATTAAGAATAAATTAAGTAAAAGATTCAAAATGACCGATCTTGGCAAAATATCCTGGTTTCTGGGGATAGAATTTACTCGAAGCAAAGGACTTGTTACGATGACTCAATCGAGATACATCGACAAAATACTATTAAGATTTGGAATGGGAGAGTGCAAGAAACGCTCTACACCGGTCGAAAATGATATTAATAAAAATATACACACAGAATCTGAAATAATAAATGACACACAATATCGCGAAATTATAGGTAGTCTTATATATTTAATGACTGCAACCAGACCCGACATATGCTATACAGTAACAAAACTGTCACAAAAATTATCATGACCAACAATGAAGGATTTAAACAGAGCTAAACAAGTTCTGCATTATTTAAAAGGAACTAACGAACAGAAGTTAGTATTTATAAATCCCCTAAAATTAGAAGGATTTTCGGATTCAGACTTGGGAAACGACGAAGATCGCAAGAGTATATCTGGATATTGTTTCAGACTCTAAGCAAATGGGCCTATTATTTCATGGAAATCTAAAAAGCAACAGATTGTATCCCTCTCTACGTGTGAAGCAGAATTTATCGCCATCACACACACGACCCAGGAAGCAATTTACCTTAAAAGTATCCTAAAGACTATTTTAGAGCCAGAATTAACTAAAAGCCCCGTAGTAATTAATTGTGATAATCAAGCCAGTATAGTCTTAGCACAGAACACGATAATCAACCAAAGATCTAAGCATATAGATATAAAATACCATTTCATAAAAAACGAGGTGAAAAAGGAATCCATTATTTTGAATTACATATCATCAGAACAAAATATCACTGATGTATTCACGAAACCCGCAACAAGAATAAAGTTACAGCGGTTTTTTCTCAAAACGTGTTGTGGGATTTTACTGAATAATTTTTTTTTTTCACGGCCCTGTATGTGTATAGATTTCTATATATCAAAAAAAAAAGTCCTGGACACGGCGTAAAACTGTATCCATTTTATTTGTATTAACATTTTAACCTACTAATGCGTAACTAATACTTTTGCGGAAATAAAAAAAAAAGTCACTTTAAAAAAAAAAAGAAAAAAAAACTTTTGGTAATTTTCCTGTTCGACAAAATACTTTTTGCATGCTTATTTTAAGGCGTGCAGAAATTACAATTGACTTTTATTTTTTTTTGTGCACATTAGTTTTCTTTCTTATTTTTCAAAAATGTCCTATCTTTTTTGCATTGTTTTCATTAACAACAAAAAGAAAAACCTCTTTAAATGGGTCCATATTGCATGTATATCTATTTATATGTATGCGTATTTCTTTTCTCTTTTTAACAAAACTGCATAACCAAATTTAGGAAATGGCTTCTTTTTTCACATACCCACCCCTTTTTAAGGTTAAAATATCTTCCATTTCTTTTATTTCTCTTCTCTGTATATATATATCTGTTTTGTCATTTGAACACAATTAAAAATGGCGTCTTTTTACATGCTAAAATTCTAAGATCCAAATGATTTCTAATTTTTGTTATGTATAATTGAATATAAAAATATATATTTATTTTTGAGCAGAACGAACACAAAGAACTTCCCTATTATAAAAAATAGGGAGGATGTTGCAATATTTTGGACATATAATGGGGTATGATCCCACACAGTCGGACGATTCTATTTATAAACGATGCTGCTAGGAACTGACGAATCGAATTAATTCACATTCTGCTACCAACCAATCAGAAACCAGAATTGCTCCATAAATATTAAACCTTTTCTGTAGCAATTTCACACGTATTTTCCGTCTCGACACGGTAAGAATATTTTGCTCTGTGGAAATATTTTTATGGAGCAATTCCGGTTTCTGATTGGTTACTAGCAAAACATGATTCGATTTGATTGATCAGTTTCTATTAGCAGTGTCAATAAGCAGAACCTTCCAATTTTCTTTAATAATACCCACTTTTTATATAAAAAAATATTGCAACAGCAGGAACTGATTCACAAGAGGAAATAGATCTTTTATTTGTGGCTGTTACAGTTCCTTTGCAATTCTTTGTTTTAAGAAATAATTTAGAAAATGAGTAGAAATTAATAATTTGATAAAGTTTGTAATTGTATCAAAACTTCTCATCTAATTGTAATTTACAATAAATAATTATCTCAATTCATTTTATGGCTTCGTTCAAGAAATTTTAAAAGCTAAGAGATACTGAGATGATCAGAAAACGCATTGTGGCACATCAATCAGGAATTCACGATTTCTGGAAAATCGGTAACATTGCGGTTAATAATAAGCAATCATCAACTCACAACCATAATGATGTAAACTAATAAGGCTCGGCAGATCTCCTTGAACTCCCTCATCGATTCTGAAAACCGCTTCCATCCAAATTTCCCATTGCAGTCAAAGATGAAAGAGTTGGAAAGCAAACTTAAGCCACATATTAATTTTTTACTATTTTTTATTTAGATAACCGAAAATAACAACAATGACCTTATTGCAGAGAGAAAATATATTAATATTTTTGCATTCCATTTAGTTGAAGCAAAATGTTTAAAGAAAAAGAACAGTTGAAATTATGGAGGCATGAAAGGGAACATTAGATGTGTGGGTAACCAATCATTTAACCAGTGCCTAATTTTGTTATTTAAAGAAGTGTGATTTTAAATAAAGTGGAATAAATTTGTTTCAAACGACTTACAGTAACTTTGTTAGTGTCTAACATCCGCAGCTGTAAAGGAGAATTGACCATACATACATCTTCAAGATTCTGATTTCTATGATCAAATTTCTGTTTGTGAAGATGTTTAAGCAAAGTTGAGCAGGTACACTACTAAAATGGGTTGGAATACCAGGTGCTGTATGTGCTCTTTGCTTATCTCGGCATTGTTTATAGTCGTCTACAACTTCTCATTGTCATTGGACTTAAGCAGTGATGATTCAAGAGAAGTGTGGTTGGCGATTGCACAAGGCTTGCCTTACAATTACATGTGTAGCTACCCTTACAAAGGATACCCATTGTCTCTTGGGACTGAATGGAGGCATAGCATTTGTTGTTTGGCATATTTTCTACATCTTTTAACAGTAAATAACTATTATTTAAAAAATAAACTAGGTTCATTTTTTATGTATATTATATATGAAAATGTACATACTATCTAAGCATACGCTTTATCTATCATTTATAAGTATATGAAAACTCATGTTTCAGTAATTAGATGAGCCAAAGAATAAACTCAATAGCATTCATCATAGTCACTGAATGACATCTGAAGACCTCATCAGCAGATTTTCCCATGAGAATTGAAATACAAATAACATTTTACATTAAACTGGATATATTTGACACTAGATGATAATGAAACATTAGGAATTCATGGGAAAAGTGTTGATTTATTCAAGCTAAAACAAAAGCTATCCAATGAAAACATTCCCTGGTAACCTATATCTGTATATCTGCTTTAATTTTAATATCAAGTTATTGATGAAAATCACAAAGTTGTGATATTTCTTCTTCTTCATCTTGTATTAGTCTGTTTTCGCATATACCATTGATTATGGCTACCCAGCCTTTTCTGCATTCAGCCTTTCTAATGAGATTAAAGGTTGTGCATCTCGTGATCTTGTTGAGAACGTCCAGGAACTTTGTTATCTGTCTTTCCTTGCTTTTCTTGCTGACGATTTTTCCTAGCATCAAATATTTTTCCATCCCCTCTGCCCACATTATATGTCCAGACAACTTTAACTGTCTGATGTGGATGGTATTTAGAAGTAATCTTTGTTTTATACATGATTTCTTCATTTGTCTTTCTGTCCATGAGACTCTTAGAATTCTCCTTATAAACTATATCTCCGCTGCCTCCGAACAATTTTCAGTAACTTTTTGTTTATGTCCAACATTCGTAGCTGTAAAGGAGAATTGACCATTTATATGTTTTCAAGATTCTGATTTTTGCAATCAGTTTTATGATTCTGTTTGTGAAGATGCACTTCATACTGTTAAAACAAGGATTTTGCTATTGCGGTCCTTTTCTTGATTTCTATGATGCTCTTATCATCAGGTGTAATAGTACAACCCAGTTATTTGAATGTATCCATTTGTCGAATGGTCTCGCCTTTCCATTTCATATTACACTTTGGTAACACAGCCTTTTGGGGGGATAACCGTGCATTTTATCTTCTTAGCATTGCAGCCATTTTTCTCACTTTCTATGTCACTGTTGTAAGTATTCATTGTAGTTTGTCATGCATAAATCCAATGCCTATGAGACAGTATCCTCGAGTGTCTAAGGTCTCTCTGTACAGGGGTTTGCCAGAACAACCTGGCATGAGGATACTTTTTCCATTGAAGTAAACCCTGACCAAATATTCAAAATCACATAGTATTCTCTACTTACACAGATGCAGCGGGCAGCACAACACATAACTTCACTATATCTCACTCCCTATTACAAATGGTTACGTTTCCAACCCGTTTCTCTGATCAGCAAGAACAACACGCATCACTTCTAGATCTGTTTTTAACCACAGTTCCCGATGATTGTATAACAAATGCGGACAGCCCACTCGGGAATGCTAATCGTGCAATGATAATGGTTGAAATCGCCTTAAACTCTAGACCCACAACTGAAGAGCCAGTGCTCAAAACAACGAGATATTATAAAAAGGCTGACTGGGAAGCCATCAGAGATCTTATCAGAGATGCCCCATGGGGAAATATTTTTTCTCTTCCTGCTGAACAGTGCGCAAATGAGACCACTGAATGGTTCAAAACAGCAATTGAAGCACACGTTCCCATGCAGAAATTTTATAACAAGCCCCACTCTCCCCAATGGTTTACTTCTACTTGCGCAACTGCCATTGCTCAAAGGCAGCATGCCTATCTCAGATTTAACCGACATAAGTCCAGTTCAAACAGACAGAAGTATATAGAAGCTAGAAGTAACGTTAAGAAAGAAATAGCGACAGCTAAGAGAGAATTTACTGAAACCACTAAAAAATGTATTGAAGTAAAAAATTAGGAACTCGTGACTCCTGGAAAATTTACAACAGTGTAGTAAATAATGGGCAATCAACAATTCCCCCACTAACCAACAATCATGAGGTTGTTTGCTCAACAACCGACAAGGCTAATATGCTTGCCAGTCGGTTTGCCTCAAACTCCACACTGGACTCTTCCAACCACCCCCTGCCTGACTTTCCTTTATGGACAGACGTCATGCTAGACGATCTAAAAATCACCCCTGCTCAGGTGTATAATATCATAAAAAACCTTGATACTTCAAAAGCATGTGGACCTGATCTCATCCCAGCTGTGCTATTAAAAAAGTGCTCAGCCCAAGTAGCTCCAGTTCTCTCCAAACTCTACAACAAATGCCTTAATGAATCTTGCTTTCCGGGCTGTTGGAAAACTGCTTCAGCGGTACCAGTATTTAAGAATTCTAGCGAAAGAACTTACCTATCAAATTATCGCCCCATTAGCCTCCTCCCGCTTTTCACCAAAATATTAGAGACCATAATTAACCATGCTCTAGTCCGTCACCTTACAGATGCTAAACTTCTGACTGACCAACAGTG
Organism: Euprymna scolopes; assembly: GCF_053919585.1. Lineage (NCBI taxonomy): Eukaryota > Metazoa > Mollusca > Cephalopoda > Sepiida > Sepiolidae > Euprymna > Euprymna scolopes. Next base: position 129,974,061 of record NC_136494.1, read on the forward strand.
TGGATTTAGACAAGCCCGTTCCACAGCTGACATCCTCACTGTAATCTCTGAACGTATATACCATTCACTGGACAAAGTGAGCGAGGGCAGAGCTATAGTTCTAGATATATTCAAGGCTTTTGACAGAGTATGGCATGAGGGTCTCCTCAGTAAAATTAGATCATACGGTATCACTGGAAGAATACTTAACATAATTAAACCCTTCTTAGATAAGAGAAAAATCCAGGTTGTCCTCGACGGTCGTACATCTAAACAATATGATATAAATGCAGGAGTACCTCAGGGGTCTATCCTTGGACCTCTATTGTTCCTAATATTCATTAATGACCTCCCCAACAAAATTGTCTCCGAAATGGGTATATATGCTGATGACACCACACTGTATAACAGGCACGACAGGAAAACAAATGAATATATATCTAAAGAAATGGCAAAAACACTAGAGGATGACCTCCAATCTGTAGTGGAATGGGAACATAAATGGATGGTCACATTCAATGTTGCCAAGACTAAACTGATTTCCTTCAATAATTACAAGAAATCTTCTCTGTCACCAATAGCAATGGCCAGTGACTCTTTATCTGAGAGTACATCTTTCAAACTGCTTGCCCTAACGTTCACAGAAAAAATGAATTGGAACAATTATATTGAAAACATTGCCAGGGCTGCTGCGAAGAAGGTAGGCTCTCTCTACCATGCTAGAAAACTACTAACACCCGAAAATATCCTGTACCTCTATAAGGCTACCATTCACCCATGTATGGAGTATTGCTGTCACATTTGGGCTGGTGCATCTGCCACTAGCCTCTCGCTCCTAGATAAGGTTCAAAAGAGAGTCGCCAATCTGATAGATCCTGAACTGTCATCTAAACTTCAGCCTCTGTCCCATCGATGAAACATTGCATCCCTCTGCCTGTTCTACAAGTACTTTAACGGTGAATGCTCTGATGAACTGCAAGCACTTGTCACCCCTCGACGTAAATACCCCCGACAAACCCGACAGGCAGCTAAATCCCACCCCTACACAGTAGAGATCCCTAGATGTAAGAGAGCCTTCTACTCCAGTAGTTTCTTCCCCAGAACCGCTAGACTCTGGAATTCCATTCCAGGTCCCTGCTTCCCCAACTGTACTGACATGCAGAAGTTCAAGTGTAACATGAACCAACATCTTGCTTCCCAAATCCCAACATAATGCCCCAGTAGTTGTTGCCCCTGATTGTAGTCCCCTACACCAAAGTGGCAATGTTCCTCGTTTGGGGTGAAAATGTAATTAAAAAAAAAATAATAATAAATTTGCTGCCCAAATAAGATCTCCGCACTATGGCTAACCCCCATTAGCTTTTATGAGGAATGGCGCACATTCTCCAAGTGATGTTACCTCAAGTAACTGCACGAAGCTGGATACTCCACTAGACTAGGTAAATTCTTGTCCTGGAATCCAGTAAGACCAAGAGACCAAAATGAAGATATACTACAACATATGAAAATGGTTAATTGGAGAGAGGAAAATTATGTTCTCAATTTCTTTTCTAAATGTTTGAGAGATAAGGAAGTTTAATGGAACATTTGAATATCTATGTTTCTCATATATACTTCAAGTGTTAGCCCCAGGTTGTGGGCTCCTTGATTTCTGAGAACTTCGACAGAAGTAAAATAAGGACTAAAGCAACAATGCTGATTGATGAGAGATTTTTCCTGTCAGCAAGATGCCAAGATGCTTCATAGCATGATAACATAAATAATAGAGATCAAGAAACTAAGCAGATTGTAATAAAAGTTTCTCATGCTAAACTATGTCATCTTTAACAATGTTATTGGATAGTAAAGTTTCACTTTTCTGGTTACTTAATGAGTGAAGTGCATAATGAGAAAGTCTAAGGTGCATATTCAGCTGTGAAAAAAATTATGATATAAAAATAATAAAACTAATACACTAATAAGAATACACATGTATATATTACTAGCAGGACCTGTGGAAAAATTAAAAAACCTAAGAAACTCCTGTTCATGTCTCTGATCTCTTATATAAGTAACATGAATTAAATTTATTAACTATTTATAAATATTAATTATTGTGTTCTTTAATTATTAAAATCATAAATAATAATGAACACCCCTATATATATATATATATATATATATATATATATATATATATATATATATATATATATATATGCAATGTTATTCGTATCATGTAAAAACAAATTGAAATGCATATATATTTACATGTAAATGCTTGAAATATGTATATTTAGGCAACATTCTTTCTTTTCTATGAGCATGAAATCCTAGTGTCTATACATATAAAGATCATTACTAATATTTATTTATAAAAATATTATTGTTATAATATTTTTATAAATAAATATTATAAATTATTATAAATATTATTAAAAAATTGCTATACAAGGTGGCGAGGTGGAAGTATTTTCACCAACAGGAGCAATAATTGGTTGGTTGTTTTTATTTTATGGCATATCAACCTTTTTCAGGTTATTTAATGCCGAATTTAGTTATTTTGAGGAACAATTTTTAATGGAGTATATATTTTTTTTAAAGTCAGATTCTATTTAACCCATAGTTGGGACCCTAACAGGTACTACCACTCCGGGTCAGAGTGGACCTGGGAGCAATTGCAATTAAAGGGTGGCTCCACACTCCCCAAGGCCCACAAGGTGGGGCCTCACCATCGGATATAGTTTTAGGTCATATCCAGGACCACAGGAGCAGTAAGGCGTCGCCTTCTCTCTGTTATTCTGTGAGAAACCCTTGGGCAAAATAGAGTACCCACTTAGCCTCTCTGGGCAGGGTACGTGAAGTTACGGCTGGCAGGTGATAGATGAACTGTTGAGTAGCCTGATGGTCCTCCTGAAATTGGTCAACTCTTCGTTGTGTTAGGCAAATGATAATGATTGATGTAAAATGTCTAAGACTTCCCACTCTATATGAGCACTGCATCTTTAGCAAGAAATTGCAACCTACTATAGATACTATGCTGTAAATAAGACCATAGTGTAACTGTTCGAATGCAGAGGGGACTGATGAACCACGATCATCGATGTCTGTGAAAAACAGATCTGATACATGAAGAAGAAGAATTATTATAAGCTCCTTTAAGAAAATAAAGTTGAATTCTCTTTAGGAGATTAATAAAGCCTAGGTGCAAAATGCAATATTCCAACTTCCTGTTGTTGAATACTCTATGACTGTTTACTGTTTATGCCTGCCGATTTGGCATTTATAGATACTTAATTTCCTTCAATTCCTGTGTTAATTTCTGGTGGCTTGAAGATAAAATATCAGTTTATGGAGTAACGAGTGACTTTATGACTGGGTTCAAATCGCTTAATTGGCAGTAATTTATCATTTCATACACTGATGATTGCGTAAGCATGAAACACTAGTGTCTGTAGGTATAAAAATAATTGTTAATATATATATATATATATATATATATATATGAATAAAAAAGAATGCGAAAAGTATAAAAGCTTATAACTTTTCTTTATTCGTTTTTAATTGGTGACGTGCAGGAATACAAAATAATAATATTATGAAAAAAATTAAAAAACTTTTTTCATAAATACATAATTTTCGACCGATCCTTCAGTAATCCTTTAACAAACGCCCAAGGACTCAGTTTTAGTATAATGAGTATATGTCTTTCATTTGAAACATTTCTTTATTTATGTCATATTTTGAAAGTTGGACAAAATAAAACCTTGATAATACCGGGCCACTCGAAAGGAGAAAATTATTTGCTTTTTTAATATCAAAGTAAATAGACTATTTTATTATTATTTTCTTATTTTATCATAAAATTTTCAAGAACTTCTGCAGAGCAATTCAAGTAATATTAATAATAGTTCTGACTTTTACATCAACAAAATTTGTCTAATTAGCTAAGATTGCTAAGAAAATGGGCACAATTACTTCAAGAAGCATGCGCGAAATTTATGATTGATTCGATGCTCTATACACAACATTATCCATATTTAATATGGCAGTAAGAGAGAATATATTTACATATTGTCATCAGAACGAAATCAATAAATTTGTATAAGATCTTTTTTCTGCCAAAATCGTTTTATGACTTTCTAGTTGAGAAAGAAATTTGTCATTTGGCTTTAATTCATACCAACTCCATGCTTGGCCAATTACATGTTTTCCGCTCGATTGGTAATGTCTTTTTTCTTTCTAAATAAAAATTGAATATAATTATATCCATTCACTTTGGAGAGTTTTGTTCTACTAAATTACTTATGAATTCTTCAATGGGTATTTGTCAGATATTTTACGCATATCAAATTATAGGTTTTACTATATCTTTTGTTAACATATGCACACACACATCAAAAAATATAATCACAAAAAATATTTGATAGTATACAGTCATTGAATTTAGTTCATTACATAGGAAATTAACAAAATTTTATGATTGAATTTTTATGAGATAATCACATATTTTTATCACAATACAAGCTCAAATACCCATTCCATCATCATCATCATTATAAGTATTATCATATTCAATTTAACGTCCATTTTACATACTGACATGCGTTAGACGGTTTAAGAAAATGACTTCCAAACTAACCTATTTCTGTCCAGGTCTGTATTTCTAGTTCACTTTTATAGTTTATGTTTCTTTTGTGAACTGAACCTGATACTGCAACTTTCTGCATCTAATAACCCAAGCGCAATCATCCATTCTTTCAATGTGACCATACCAACAAAGTCTCTTGTTCTATACATTTTTCCAGATCAAACAAATATAAACAATTTGTACTATCTGAATTATTCAGGCTACTGTTCTCATCCCAAATGTTAATCTAAGAACATTTCAGTCAACGTTTATATCGGATAGAAACCTTTATTTAATCGTTGAGGGTAGCTTGCTCTTATTTTGTCAGCCATTACCAGGTATATGTCTTAAGTAATTCATAATTGTATTCTTAGTATCACTTTTATTGATTAAACCTTCAACCTCAAGAAAGCTATCACTTTTATCCATGGATCCGAGTTTACAATGACTGAAATATTGTGAGAATAACATGCAATAATTCAATAATTTGAGTTTTATTTCTTCCGCCCGTCACACCAATAATTTCCTAGGTAAGGTTAACACTTTTGTCCAAACTTCCAATTTCTGTACACGTAACGCACCTTCTCTCAACTCCCAACGTACTTCTGCTAATTCAACTTGTTTCTTTGAAATCCAACTTCAAAATGAACGACCCTCTAAAAAATCAACCCTCTTTTATCTTCAACCAGGAGCATCTCATTTGCATATCGGGTGGTCACATTGCAGGCATATAAAGAGATAAGGCAGCCATTTTTGTTTCTTTCTTCTTCATTCATTTTATTCCACGACCGACCCGTTGAATTATGCACATGTGCTAATTAGGTAAGTCGCACCTTTCCCTACAATTAAACCTCCAACCTCAAGAAAGCTATCACTTTTATCCATGGATCCGAGGTTACATTGGCTGAAATATTGTGAGAATAACATGCAAGACGAGAACAGGAGTTTGAATACTCCAAATAATAGAAATAGGTAGATTATGCTTACCACCACGTTCATATGCTTAGTATTCCATGTTTTTTTTCTGCTATATACAATGATAACACTGATGAATTCTCATATAATGGATACAGGCATCTCTCATATGAGTATTAATAGCAAATCTTTTTGATTCACTGGGAGTCATCACAATCAACAAAGTAACAGCACAAGTTGTATCAACGACGTAAAGTGGACTATGATGCATTGGTGATACCCGAGGTCAAATCCTTGATTTCATATTCAAAAAAACTCAAGTACGACTCATAATACTACACAACAAAAGCTGATTGATGAATGGGAGGTCATAAATCTTTGTTTAATTAAAGGAACTTGGTGAAACATGATTTTCAGAAGGGAAATCTTCCACTTATCAACTTAAGTACGTTTAGTTGGGTTTAGCCCCCCCCCCCCCGAGGCATAACGAGGGTAAAGGCGCTCACACATAATGTAATCAGGTTTAACAAGACAAGCTTCCTACCTGACTATTTGACTCTATATCTTTCTCCAGAGTGTAGCTGACACTTGTAAAATTCCAAAGATTTCACAAGGTGTCTATATTCATAAATATCTTATAAAAACTAAACATCAGGATTCAAGTGATTGTATTTACAGGTGATCAAGAACCTGTTGGCACCTTTGCTTGAGTTCAATCACAAGGTGACATCCAGAACGACTGGAAACAATACTGAAATAATCAAAGAATATTGTTATTATTGCATACTATATTTCTTAAAATTTTTACTTTGATTTTGCAATGGTTGACACTGATTATCTCCAGTTTTCAGAAAACCACTGCAGTCTGTAAATTATTATATTTTTTCGTAATTTTCTCTTTTCAATTAAGCAAAAAAGTAAATTATATTGCGTTTGGAAAAGTTGTTCGTTGTAGATTTATTTGTTTTTTTTTTATCACACACGAAGAAAGAAAAACAACTAACTCACTATTCAACTTCCGATTATTCATAATAAACCCGCATTGGTCATTGCGAAATCTAAGTTGAAACTTTAAAGAAAAATTAAATGCAAAAAATAAAGTGTTCAAGCTGGAAAGGGAGAGAACTTTCCCAACATTCCTTGATTAGGAACTTTTTATATTTTTCTCCAAATGTTTGACTACAATAGTAATAATTATTTGTCCCCCCCACTAATTATATATATATATATATATATATATATATATATATAAATATATATATATGTATATATGTATGTATATATATATGTATATATGTATGTATATATATATGTATATATGTATGTATTTATATATATATGTCAGGTCATGTCATATGCTACTGGTACCATGTAACCCAGTACTACCTGCCTCATGGTCGGGTCACCAGCGACTAAACTGGTTCCCCCACCAGACTTGTTTGGTGAAGAGGGTGGCTAGTCTCCTCGAAGGATTAAAAACAAGACCTTCCGAGAGAGAGACTTAGAAGAAGAAGATCCCTGACCATGTGCATCCCTTCTAACAACAACAACAACAACCACCACCAACAACAACAACAACACCACAAATGTGTCATTTTGTGGCACTAGATAGCAACCCCGCTTTTGTATGCACAGTTCCGTTGCTTTGTTCTCTTAGTTTTACTTAACAATTATGGTAGTGATTATGATTATTATTATTATTAATAATCTTATTTTTTTTTACATGGGGGTCACCACTTATTAAGTCCCAAAGGCCACTCAAGGATAAGGGTTATTATGTGTACAGTAATCAATGAGATAGTATTGTAGTAAACATTAGTATTAGGGGTTTTGATAGAGTGTCTTACTTAAGGAGGCGGTTTGTCAGGAGTTTGTTTATGTTGGACTTGAAGACGTCCAAGTTGTAGTCAGGTGGGAAACAGGCAAGCGGCAGAGAGTTCCACTGGCGTGCAGTTCTAAGAAAGAAGCTCTGCTCATGGAATCTACGTTTGGATTTAGAGTGGGGAAAATTATTGACAGTAGTTTCAGCCAGACGGGTGTTTCTCGTGAAAGATTGGCGAGGGGGGGGACGAGGGATTGGAGCTCAGACGACCACCTTCCATGGAAATAACGATAAAACAAAGACAGGCTCGCAACGTCTCTCCTGTGAGAGAGAGGTTGCAGGGAAGAGAAAAGGGCATTCCCCACTAAACCACAAAGTCTATTTTGCACTCTGTCAAGGCAGGATAGGCTATTTTTAGTAGCTCCTGTCCAGATGTGGCAGCAGTACTCCATCCTTGGACGTACTTGGCTTTTATACAGATAGAGAATTGCATCAGTAGTGAGATATCTTCTGGAGCAGTAGAAGGATCCCACCATTTTCCCAGCGTCCTTGGCAACAGATTTGATGTACGTGTTCCATTTCAGATCAGGAGAAAGGTCAAACCCAGAAGCTTGTCAAAACATGGGGCCTCCCCAAGACGAGAGCCATCCATATTATGATTATACTTTTTTTTAGTTAATTAATTATGATTGATATTATGATTATTATAAAACGTTTTATCTAATACGCCTTGTTTAGGTTTGCAATACTTCCACAAATTATTTTAGATCCAAATTTTCGGTTTAATGTTGTCATATAAAGGATATTATCAATGCGTATAAAATTTGTGAGAATTTACTTTATATAACAGATATAAAATTCAGTTAATTATTTAAGCGGAAAATTTTTGTATGACATGGCATGATTTTTGCTGTCTTTCTATTTCCTTTTCTCTTCTTTCCTACATTTGAACATTTCTTTTTTTTTCTTTATTTATTTATTTTCATATTTCATTTTATATTTTTCATGTCAGTTCATTTATCACCAGGACCTATATAATGATTTATTTACCGGACTTATTATATAAACAAAGAAGAAACCAAAAGAAATGCCTATTTCGAACTGATACCTTGTGCCATGGATTACTCAAAATACAGATTGGATCTCATTACCTCACTGCTACCAAAGACCTTCACTTCGGATTTTACCATGCAAAGTGGATGTAAAATTCAATATCCTTTTCATTAACTTCCCTTACTCTATGATATTTAAATGCTTAAAAAAACTTAATTGTGATTTTCCATGTCTTACTGGTTTTAGCAAATAAGGTGTAAACCATTATAATTATTTGCTAATATTTTCTCCTCTGAAGAGATGGTAGACATCGAAATCCTATAGGATAAGGAGATATAATATTTCAAATGTATTCTTTGTCTTACATATAATAATAAAAAAATTTGATTTGAAATTTAACCATTTCACGTTATAAATTTTAAATTTATTGAATTACTAAAATTTGAATATATATATATATATATATATATATATATATATATATATATACATATATATATCAATTAAGTTCTCATATATTGATAACATAAAAAAAAGCAATATTTTTTCAAAGGTGCTTCAGATTTCAAAGTAGACTTCAGAACCCCGGTCGATCTTTGATGAAAACAGTTGTCGGATCATTGAAATAAGACAAATTATCCTCATCTAAAAAATTCAGAAACACAAAATATCTATCCGTATCACTGCAAGAATGTCTTCTTTAAAAATCTTAATTTGGCAATTCCTCAAAGAAAGATTTAATAAATGCCATATCCTAAATTAGTTGCGCAATCAAATTAATTAAATTGTAATCAGAATTGAGGAAAATGGCACTGAAAAAAATCTAAAAAATTCTGATCCAAGGAAAAATTTTTCTTTGTTCTCATTTCAAAATTTTAATACAAATTTCAAACATAATATTGAATAACTTTTAAGTGTGTGTGTTTTTGTGTGTGTGGGAAGGGGGGGGCATAACAGTAGAAGATGGCAAAGAGTTTGGATTCCAGACCTGTCAGTTGCAAATCGTTACTTCAACCTCTGTGTCTTATCTGCTGAAACCTTAATGCCTCTTTACAGAGACGCTAATCGACTTTTCTCTCAAACTCTCTGTGCTACACGGACAAATCTGCTCAAATGCTCGACAGTCAAGAGTTTAATTGAAAGAGAAGATTTTAATAATTCTATGCAAAATCTGATTAACCCTTTCACTGAATGAAGTGAAAATCCTTACACAAATGCCAAAGAATTCAGTGATGTACTTTGAGAAGGAATTATTTCTTACACTGACTTTGTGCCATGAAAATTAAAATATTACCACAATAGAAATAAAAACGTACATGTATGTCTTTATTTGTCTGTGTGCTAAAAGTCTTAAGTAATGAAAAAACAAGACATTAGTTGGGGCTAGGATGTCAGTAATGATCACTGTTAACAACATTCATGTTCAATTTAAACAGACTTCTATATGAAAAAATACCATTCAATATTCTAATCAATCATACACACACATCATATATATATATATATATATATAATTTTTTAATTTTTTATTGAGCCCATAATAAATTTATTATGGGCTCAATAAAAAATTAAAAAATTATATACTGCTCTATTAACATATCGAGCACTTTTATCGTTTTTTTTTTACCTTATTTCCCTTGAAAAGATATATATATATATATATATATATATAGTCATCCACATACAGTACTGTTTCGCTGTTTCACAGGTCATCAGTGCGGCTATATATATATATATATATATTATGAAGTTTTTTTTCTCTGTGATGAGGATTGAAATCGCAGTGGATAGAAGCGTGGAGTCTCTACAGTTTCAGTTGAGCAGAAGATAGTGATTTCAATCCTACTGAAGCAGGCGAGACCATTAGTTGGCCAAAATGTTGTGAGACAACTATGGAAGGCAGTAATTACTGGGGATACCGTTAAAAGAGTATTCCTATCCTGTCACGGCTAATCACCAGAAGGCCATAGGACGAGTTGGCAGAAACGTGGTGAAGTAACAAGAACTATGAAGACGATGCCAACAGTTTACAAAAAGAATGACTACACAAATAGCTCTAGAACATGAAACTTGAAAATTATTTTAGTATTAATTTTGGAGGTCTTTAATAATGGAAGATTGTAAAATCCATTTTATACACTTGGTGCTTTCCGATTTCAATAAAGGCAAAAATGTCCTGCAAACAGCAAAAAAGGTGTGACGTGTATAGTCAATATGCTTTAGTTAACAATATTTAGATCAAAATGAATCTCAGCAAGTACTTATTTGTCAAGAACCGATTAGGACAGGTTTAGATCCTACATACCTGAATTCCCCCTTAAATTCATTAAAAAATATGAGTCCTACATCACATCTGAAATATCTGAGTGGTTTACTCTTGGTACTGAGAAATCATATCTTCAAAACATTCCAACACATATCAAACAGTCAAGCATCCCTGAATATGATGCTGCGATTGGCTGCAGAAATCATTATTTCTAAAACTAAAGTCTTCTTTAACACTACCCAAACCATTGCAAAAGGATTAGTCAAAATGCTAAATAGTTCCATGTCCAATCAGTTAAGTTTAGAGTGGCCAATCAGAGGCTTGGCTCCAATGACCTTTTCAGAATAAAAAACAAGGTTCTGAACAGATGCAAGACCTCTATCCCAACCATCATAAACGATCTGACATAGCCAAAATTTTCACCAAGAATTTTACAACAAATTCAACTGTTTCTGATCAGAGTCACCTACTTACAGAATTCCTCTCCACAATCCGAAAATTCTAAGTGACATCAGTATAACTATCCGTGATGTTGCCAAACTGTTAAAGAATCTTCATGCCTTGTCGTCATTCTGGTCACAGTACTTGAAACATTGTAAACCGAAATACCTTATATCCTCACAAAGCTGTTCAATCGATGTGTAAAATTACCTTTCATTGGTCTGCTCAGTAATTAAAAATATTGTACATCTGCATTTTAGTATAGACCTATTAGTTTTATGGGCATCATGAGTTGAGTCTGTAATAAATAAATCAAGTAGTTATCTACCACTACTACAAAAATCGTTTTAGTAATAAATAATACGGATTTCGTTCTGCAATATCTACAGCTGACACGCTGATTGTAATTTCGTAGAGGATCAGTGAATCTATCAAATATGATAAGTTAGATCATCCATCCTGTGCCCCCCCCCATGCAAAAGCAGATCTTCAACATAAGAAAGTAATGCTTTTTGTCTTGTAGGAATAGAAAAGAATTCTTTATTATAATTATAAGCTTCTGCCACATTACAAGACAATTCTGAAAGTGGATTAATGAAAGACAGCAATTAAAATAAAATGCATATGATTGCCCAAAATTGTTGTATTCTATCCTGATGATGACAGACTAAGCGTTTCTTTAGAGACCAGACAAAAATTGTTGCAGCTTAGCTAGAATGTATACCTCGTCCGCCTTATTCACTAGATATTGTTCCTTCAGATTAATTTTTAATCAGATTTTTACAAAATAATCTTTGTTGTAAAATCTTCAATTCTATCGATGCCATAAAAAGCACCTTGATATATTCTTTGACGTAAAACCACCAAAGTTCTAGGAAAATGGAATTTTTAAGTTGAAGATAGGGAAAGGTCGGACAACGAAATGGATGATCAAATATTTGATGGCATATATGTTTTAAACTTTTCATTTCCTTTAAAGTTATCTACATACTTTCCGGATAACCTGTATTAAAATGATATGCTTTATTAGAGGCATTGTAGATATATGCTCGATATCGATTCAAAACGTATATGTTTATTTTAACCATAATCTTGCTTTAGACACGGATATAATTGTGGATGTATCTAGCTAAGCAAATGATGTGTGGTATTTCATCAATCTACTCTTTCGGATGAATCAGTATTGAATCTAAAAACAGAATAAATGAACATTATTGGATTATAAAATATTTGCATATCTTTCTTCAGTCTTTCCATCGCATAAATTGCCTTCACTATGACTAATGACCATTATCGAGCCCAGTTTAGATTGTTAGTTTATTATTTCTTAGATGTATTGTTTTCCTAAAGGTGAAGATCATCATCTGCCACACACACACACATATATATAATTCAAAATAATTATTTATAATTATTTTTATATACCTACAGATACTAGTATTTCATGCTTATATAATCATCAATGCAGGAGATGACAATCGATGCTGGTCGAAGGATTCAAACCCATTAATGAGATTACCTTTCGCTCCATTAACAAGGAACACACCTCAGGGTCACCGTTCATCACCATAAAATGAAGATAAATTTTTAACATTAATGAAGCTTAAGGCTTAATACAGGCGATCTTAAAATGGTCAAGTAACAGGAAGTTATAATCTTGCACAAAAGGCCAGCTGAGCGACTTTTTCAATTTCCCCAGAGAGTGCTCAACTTTAATAAAAATAATTCTTTAAGGGGAATAAAATAAACTCAATGTCGAATGCTACCATCCTGTGCATATTATATAAACATGTGTACGTTGATATATATATATATATATATATATATATATATATATCTCCGAGTCTGAATATTCTTTAATCCTCTTGGGGAGTAAAGGCGCTGCATTATTTCATGCAGCATGTCTTGAGCAATAATAGCCTAATGCCCCCCCCCTTTTTAGGCTTTAGAGGACATACATCATCTGGTCTTATGATATACTCGTCCATTTTAACACTGGCCAGGCTGAACAGTGATATAATGGGAATAGGTTATTCAACATGATTATGCCATATATATATATATATATATAAAACTGAATGTGTGTGTGTGTGTGTGGTCACGAATAGGCTCCTATATGGTTGATTATTAAAAAAAAACTGATTACATGTAATGATAGAAGATGTATCGAGACACAGGAATGGGTATGTTTGATCTGGCAGAACGGTGGTTCATGAAAATTGTGGGGTCTGCGTTCACACCTGGTCCACAAAGTATTTTTTTTTTTTTTACACAGTGATCACCACTTATCAAGGCCCGGAAGCCACTCAGGGATAAGGGTTATTGCAAGTACATTACGTTAGTGTGGAGATTTGATGAAGTGTTTACTTTAGGGGGCGGTTCATTAGGAATTTGTTAACATTGGACTTGAAGACATCCAAGTTGTAGTCCGGAGTGAAGCAGGCAGACGGAACAGAGTTCCACAGGTATGCACTTCTAAGAAAGAAGCTTTGTTCATGGAATCCGCATTTTGATTTAGGCACAGATATAGAGTGGGGGAAATTTTTCACAGTGGATTAAGCTAGACGGGTGTTTTTCGTGAAAGATTGGCAAGGGGGGACCAAAGATTGGAGTTCAGACGAGCACCTGCCATGGAAATAACGATAAAACAAGGATAGGCTCGCAACGTCTCTTCTGTGGGAGAGAGGTTGCAGGATAGAGAAAAGGGAATCCCCCACTAAGCCACGAAGTCTATTTTGTACTCTGTCAAGGCAGGATAGGCTGTTTTTAGCAGCTCCTGCCCAGATATGGCAACAGTATTCCATCCTTGGACGTACTTGGCTTTTATATAGATAGAGAATTGCATCAGTAGTGAGATATCTTCTGGAGCGGTAGAAGGATCCCACCATCTTTCCAGCAACCTTGGCAACAGACTTGATGTACGTGTTCCATTTCAGACCAGGAGTAAAGGTCAAACCCAGAAGCTTGTCAAAACACGGAGCCTAACCCAGACGAGATGCCAATTGATGCCAGCTGGGAATCAGAGTGTTGATGATGTAAGGATAGGAGTTTGGTTTTGGATGCATTAAAGGTAACCAGCCACATCTTTCCCCACGCGCTCGAGATCAGAGGAGAGAGAATCAGAGAGAACTTTGTCATTTACAGCCTTTGATGTGTTGCCGTATATGGTCGTGTCATCAGCATAGATGTCAACGAATGATTTAAGTATGTGTTTAGGGAGGTCATTGATGTAGATCAGGAAGAGAGTTGGGCCCAGGATTGACCCCTGAGGGACTCCAGCATTTATATTGCAGGCCTCTGATTTTTGTCCATCTACCACTACTCTTATGAGCCTATCGGAGAGAAATGATTTAATGATTGAGAAAACATTTCCAGTTATACCGTAGCTGGAAATCTTGTGAAGTAGACCCTTATGCCATACCTTGTCGAAGGCCTTTGATATGTCAAGAGCAATTGTCCTAGAAAGGAAGCCTTTGTCAAGAGATTCACTAATCCTGTGGGATATAACCGTCACCACATCTGTGGTAGATCTTGCAGAGCGGAAACCATATTGTGTGTCACTAAGAAGGTTATTCCTGCTGAGGTGGTTGACTATTTCTCTATTTAATATGGATTCCAGCAACTTACTCATAACACACAGGAGACTTATTGGTCTATACTGAGAGGGAGATGACTTATCACCTGAATTCTTAAATACAGGGCAAACTGATGAGGTCTTCCAGGGAGTCGGAAAGCACTTCTCCTTAAGGCAGCGCTTAAATAGTTTCGTAAGTATGAGAGCAAGTTCTGGTTGAAGCTTTTTTAACACTATAATTGGGATGCCATCAGGGCCAGTTGCTTTACTGGAATCTAGGTTCTTGATTAGCTTGGCGACCTCATGCACAGATATTTGTATGTTACCTTGCTTGTTCTGTGTTATAGGAGGAAATATGGGGAGTTGATGGCCTTCGTCGCATAGGGTAGAATTAGCTGCAAAGTTCTTTGCAAATAGTTTGGCCTTGTCTGACGCTGACGAGATGACCTCTGGTCCATTGATAATGGTTGGGATAGAACGCACACTTCTGTTCAGGATCCTATTTGTTATTTGCCAAAACTGGTGGGAACCAAGCCGCTGATCAGCTACCTTGGATTTAACAGACTGGGCATATAGCTCTCTTGCATTTTTTATTAAGTATGGAAATAAAAAATTAAAAAAAAACGTTTACAAGTGTTTTTGATATAGATGTACATAATAATACTTTGATAAGTATGTTTTAACTTAAATAGGGATGGTATAATAAAATTGTGGGGTCTGCATTCGCGCCTGGCCTCCACAGAATGGAAATAGGCACAAACTTTAATAAAGACTTTTCATATCTATCTCCGTAATATACCTTGATAACTATGTTTCAGTTTGAAAAAATATGGTATATTAAAATTATGGGGTGTTCGTTCGCACCTGACCTCCATAGAATGGAAATATACCACAAAGTTTAAAAAGGTTTTTTAATATAGATCCACAGAATATTGTGATAAGTGTTTCAGTATGAACAGGTATGGTAAAATAAATTATGGGGTTTATCTATTTTATTTTTACTTTCATCATATTTTGCTTTGGTTTTGATACCTCCAAATTCAACCCAAATTTATAACCCTTCCTTTTCATAACCTATCATACTTTCATAAATCAGAGTCCATTTTGTGTAGGCTGTTTTTGAACCCAGTCAACGATGGGTACTTTTGCTAGTATATATATATATATGTATATATATATATATATATATATATATATATATATATATATATATATATATATATATATATATATCCTTCACTTGTTTGAACAATTATTTGTTTTTTATTATTGTTATATTTACAAAGATCTGCTGATTCAATTCGATTTCGAAATTATTGTCTGAATAATTGTTTTTGAACTTTGAGCATTATGTTACTACTAGGTGACCTATGATCTATTGGGTCATTATTATTAAATTATACATAGCTATATACATTACGTAGTAATAAACAATTTGCATCTCACTTTTCTTCTTCTTTACTTACATTTTTAAAAATATTTTTACGTCTCATCCTCTTACTCTTATTCACTACTTACTAATACTACCAATTATATTACTACTACTACTATCTTACTTTTTTGTTGATTTTTATTTTTTTTTAAGAAACGTCACACAGCGAAACTTGTGTCTAAAACAATTTACAAAAGAAAAATAATTTTGCAAAGTTAATGAAAAAAGAATTCGAAAAATAAAAATGAAATTTTAAAAGATAAAAAAAAACATTTCAAAATAGAAACAATATTTAAGAATGAGAAAAGCTTACTGTGTATGTCATGCATTCCAGGGGAGAGAATTTCCACTCAAGGAATGCTGATTTTCCTGGTGAAAGACTACCGCATGGATTCATACATTCAAAGATTGTATGGTTGTAGTTTTGCTATAGAATAAAAAAGAAAAGAATAAAAAGAAATATGCATAACAAGAAATAAAAAAGAGAAATTTGTAGATAAAAAAAGTACATCAGTGCTAGTGTTTAACAAAGAAAACAACATCCACTGCCACCAAACTGTTTCAAACCTTTCTCTTCATCACCCGAACATGCCCAGTATCGAAACTATTACAAACACGAGGCTCCTTTTGTCAGAGCAAAATTCCTCAGACTCAAAGAAAAATACGAATTGTATAGATACGCGGCAACAGCAGGAATCAAATCTGCCATTTTCTCATGCTATGCTGAAGAGTCTTCTCCCTTTGCTAAAGGCCAATCTATTGCCTCTAACACTGACGCTTTCATTGAAAGATTTTATTTTGGTTCAAGGAAGCTACACAAAAGACCTTACTTCTACCTTATATATATTGGCACATGTTATCTGTTCGTGACAGCTAAAACTCTTAGTCTATTAGTCCGGCTGAAGGCAGCATAGAAAAACTTGAAAACTTTTCACAGAAAATCCTAAATAAAACATTTTATGAATCGCAACACACAAATATTGCAACATTACAATCATCTTTGGCTTGATGGAACAAGGGAGGAATTCAATAACAATTACTAAAAGATCATTTTAGCCTCCCAAATTTCGGTCTAACACTTTGGTGAGGTCTGAATTTGAGAGGTGAAGAACATCTGAAGTTACCCTTGAGTTTTCATTATTCTCAGATCCATTCTGACCTGAAATGGCAATACCTCTCAGAGCCCTATCTATAGATGATTTGAATAAAAATTCCATGAGCAGAGTTACTTTTCGAGAACTGTGGAATGCAATACCGTAGGGCTGCTTTTTAGTCGAGTATAACATGTTATTTTCAAGTCTAATATAAACAAGTTCTTGTTGAGCCGTCCTCTTAAATAATTAAACCTTACTCAAGTTCCACCATTATCAACCATTACAGCGTTGTCTCATCGTGTACCAGACACTCATTAACCTTTATCCTCAAGTGATCTTTGAGCCTTGATAAGTAGTGACCCACCCCAGTATATATATATATATATATATATATATATATATATATATATATAATTTGTTCTCTCTATCACATTAGATTAGATCTGATAGTGAAACCTCAATCTGAGAGCTTTAGTGAGTTCACTGGTTATTTGTTATTACTTCCAGGTCCATACTCTCCTGTCAGAACATCCAAAATCTAGTGCTTATAAATTTAATGTACAAATGTGTAACGTGGCTATTACGCTTGAAAACTAGAGTTAAAACGTCTATCAGACCCACATGTCATTTGGTACAGTTGAAAAGGAAATACCAAACAAAACTAAATAAATCCGACTTGGCTTTTCTTTCTGTTTTAAAAAAGGCATTTATTGCCAATATTTTCCAAACAATGCCTGCTTCTTATTGTTTCTAACTGTTCATTTTGCCTGCCAGCTATCTTATATTTTCCCATGTGCTCATATGCGCCCTGTTACAAAATATGCAAGCCATGGAATTGTTAATAAAATTAACAATCCTTACAATCTTAACCTATTTATGATAAAACTACCAGGTCTATCTGGCGTTATCCAGGGTTATAAAAACACTAGAAGAGGATAAAACGTGTGCATAACATCTTACCTGTTTTCACACAGCTCATCCCTCTGCCTTGTTTTAATATATTGAAAATAATAATGTGAGTCATTCAGCTGAGCTTTTAGTTTGAAAATTATTGCTCCCAGGCAGCACAGTGTCTTCCCTACTCACTTCTTCAACAATATAATGAAATCTATATTTGTTTTACTTTATTCAAGTTTCTTATCTTCCTTTTACCCCTTTAATAATATAATGAACATATATATATATATTTTAGTGTATTCCTGGGCAACGCTGAGTTTCTTGTGTCCCTTTTATCCAAGCATATATCACACTGAAAATGTACTACTATGTTACTGCACTCACCTGCTCTATCTAGGATATCGAACACTGACTCTCTTGCAATTAAGAGTACCTTTTCTGGTATCTCTATATATAAAGTATTAGCATTTGTGTGTGTGTACCACTCTCCTGCAATCCACACCACTGGACCGATCATGACCAAACAAGGCATGATGATTGTCCCTCACCTACGGATGGTGCACACCATTTTTCAAAGTTAGGGTCGATGATCAAGGTCACAGCCTATATATATACATATATATATATATATATATATATATATATATATATATATATATATATATATATATATATATATATAAACTGTGTCCATCGCTTTATTGCAGATTACAAAATAATCAATATTTCAGTAAATATACGTTATAAAAAGCTGAAAATTACACCATCCAAGGACTGTATTAAGGTGAGATAAATCCTAAAATTTCATCAAAATTCATGTCATATTTAAAAAGTTATGTTATTTTTTTAATATTCAATGAATTTTCACCGTCCATCGCTTTATTGCAGGTCTCATAAAATGCCAAAAAAAGGACGTTTAACAACTACCGAGAAGCAGAGGATTATTGCAGGATTAGCAGAAGGACTCTCGATCATAAATTTAGCCACAGAACTAAAAAGGGATCCCCGAACTTTAGTTACATTCGTCAAGAACCCCAACATCAAGTCCAGGAAAGATAAGGGCACAAGGAGGAACCTTTCTGATCGGGATCTTCGAAAAATTTGTAGAGAGATTGTGCGCAACCCAAACAGCACCAGTGCAACAATTTTTGCGAGGGCTGGAGTCATACCAAGGTCCAGACAAGCCCGATGCAATGTACTGAATGAAATGGCAAGGAACATCAATCCTATTCCAAGGCCTCCATTGAGCCAAACCCACAAAGAAAAACGATTGGCTTGGGCACAAAAATATATGAAAATGGATTGCCAAAATGTTCTGTTTACAGATGAGGCTCGTGCTATCCTTGATGGACCGGACGGATGGGCCAAAGTTTGGAATCCAAATGGAACTCCAATGCCTTATAGATTTCGTCGCCAACAGGGAGGTGGAGGCATAATGTTTTGGGCGGGAATTATTGGGGATAAGCTATGTGGACCATTCCGAGTGCCAGAAGGTGTCAAGCTCACCAGCAATGCCTACACTGCCTTTCTAAATGAGAATTTGTTACCATGGCTAGATGATCTTCCCTTGTCACGTCGTTTTAAGATTATTTTTATGCATGACAATGCCCCATCTCATGTTGCTAGGGCAACTACATCCTTCCTTGGATCTCAGGGCTTTGTTGGAGAAACCCTTATGTCCTGGCCACCGTGTTCTCCGGACCTTAACCCCATCGAACACCTATGGTCAATATTGAAACGAGGAGTTTATGAGGGAGGAGAGCAGTTTTCTTCAAAGGATGCCCTTTGGAACAAAATAGTCGACGTTGCCAGAACCATTACTCCATCTCAGATCTAACAATTGACCTCCTCGGTGGACAAAAGGTTGTTTAATGTAATTTCAAAACATGGGGGATATGTGGACAAATAATTCGTTTGTTTGACACTTAGCCCTCGGGATATGCCTTTGTTTTTGTCAATTTTCCCCAGAAAATGTGTTCAATATAAATTTATGATGCTTTGGTATTGTTTTATTGAGCTAAAACATTATCTTAGAAGACTTGCAATAAAGCGATGGACGGTGAAAATTCATTGAATATTAAAAAAATAACATAACTTTTTAAATATGACATGAATTTTGATGAAATTTTAGGATTTATCTCACCTTAATACAGTCCTTGGATGGTGTAATTTTCAGCTTTTTATAACGTATATTTACTGAAATATTGAGTATTTTGTAATCTGCAATAAAGCGATGGACACAGTTTATATATATATATATATATATATATATATATGCCAGGGCCGCTGCAAGAAAGGTAGGCTCTCTCTACCGTGCTAGAAAACTACTAACACCCGAAAGTATCCTGTACCTCTATAAGGCCACCATTCGCCCATGTATGGAGTATTGCTGCCACATCTGGGCTGGTGCATCTGCTACTAGTCTCTCGCTCCTTGACAAGGTTCAAAAGAGAGTCGCAAACCTGATAGGCCCTGAACTGGCATCTAAGCTTCAGCCTCTGTCCCATCGACGAAATGTTGCATCCCTCTGCCTTTTCTACAAGTATTTTAGTGGTGAATGCTCTGACGAACTGCAATCACTTGTGCCCCCACGACGCGAGCACCCTCGACAAACCCGACAGGCTACTAGATCCCACCCCCACACTGTAGAGGTCCCTAGATGTAAAAGATCTTTTTACTCCAATAGTTTCTTCCCCAGAACCGCAAGACTCTGGAATTCCATTCCAGGTCCCTGCTTCCCCAACAGTACTGACGTGCAGAAGTTCAAGTGTAACGTGAACCGACACCTTGCTGCCCAAATCCCTACATAGTACCCCAGTAGTTGTTGCCCCTGATAGTAGCCCCCTACACCAAAGTGGCAATTTGCCTTGTTTGGGGTGAAAATGTAATAAAAAAAAAAAATAAATAAAAAAATACACTCTCCTACAGTCCACACCACTGGACTGATCATGACCAAACCGACCTAGGGGTAATGCAAACTATTTTTCAAGTCTGCGCAAAGCGTGGGAATCTTTACTATTAAAATAATATAACAGAATAGAGTGGAAATCTTTCTTTTGGGCGATGCAGCATTTAAAACATCTGTTCTATGCAAGATTGCTCTTTCTAGAATATTGTTAAATCCCAGGAAATGCTGAGTAAACACACCTACTGTATCTATGATACTGAGCACTTTGGATTTCCACTTATACGAGCAGTGGGACCCGACGTTGCCTGGGATTGAATGATGATCAACGAATGTTTCACACTCCCATATTTTTATTGTCATTGAAATCAGTGAAATCGCCCATTTTTCAATCAAATCGATTGATTGCCTGCTCTAGTAAAGGACCCATTGCAGTGCACTAGAAGGAAGCTTCACATATCTCCTGCAGTAACTTAGTCCACAATGCATTGTAAGCTACATTGCACTGTAGAGAACCTATTGTTGATTTTATAAAAAAAAATTATATTTAATGGCTTGAATTAAAGTTTAAAATGCAAAAGTCAAGTATCATGGTTTAATTGTACTCTAAACAGAAACATTCATTTCGAACACGTCCTTGTCATATCAAAGAACCTACTGTTGAATTTATATGCCTGGCCATTACTGCTTGTGTGGCTTGAATTTAAGTTTAAAATGAAAAAGTCAAGTATCATGATGCAATTGTGCTTTAAACAGAAACATTCATTTCGAACGCACCCCTGTCATATCAAAAAACCTTACTGTTGATTTTATATGTCGAGCCTTTAGTCTTGTGTGATGATAAAATTTCTCAAATGAGAAATATATAATTATTTGCTGTATCCATATAGAATGTTATAAGGAGTATTTTATTAATCGATTTTCAGCACTTAAATAGTGCTCAATACCTGAGTAGAGACAGGTAGTAATTTATCAAAATATATTTATGGCAATTAAGCTTCCATATTTTATCATCGTAAGGAATCGTAAGTCTAAAAGAATAAACCGTATGTTTAAATATCAATATTAGAGGTAATACTTTTAAGCCTTGAGATTCCCTGTGAGAATAAAACGTGGAAGCCCATTCTGTAGCGCAATTTGCTATAAATATATTTTCACAACTTACTATATATATATATATATATATATATATATATATATATATATATATATATTCGATTATAAAAATATATACATATAGTATGTATAATTTTTTTTTCAATTGGCACAACGGCAAATTTTGTCTGATTAAATATAAACCTTCACTAATATTATTTTATGAATAATATATCCTATATTTTTTAAATATTCTTTTTTGCCTTTAGTTTTTAAACCTATAATTTATGGATACGGATATAATTAGAAAGAATTAAATATAGCGTTTTATATGTTTTTATATCCTCATGGGCTTAAATTCCAACAACTGTTTCTCTAAAAGGGTCCCAAAATATGTTTAATAAGTACATTGTTTATGAATTTTATGATTTTTAAGGATTTACATTTCTTTTCACCAATTTTTATCCTCTTTAATCTGAGGAAAAAAAATCTCCAACTGTTTATTTTTTTGCGAGGAACATATAAAGTGTCTCTGATGAGTTGTTTGGTGTTTTTCCACCATTCAACGAAACATGAATGAAAAATAAATGTGTATGAAATGTTCACTACCGATATATATGAAAATTTTCCACTCCTATTTTGTCTTATCCATTCGCTGAACAACACTGTATGACCTTGCTAGTCATAGAAATTAAATATTGAAAGATATTTTATTTCCAAGAAAAAACACCTTTCTTAAATCTTGTATGTAACAAAAGTTCAAGTGAACCATTATCACTGACATTAATATTCGTGGCAAATGAAAACTGAACATTCAAATTGTGATATATAATGACTATAAAATAGTTATGGCATTATAGTTGATTCATCTGCTGCAGCAATAGACTAGTGAAAGTAAGAAATAAAATAAAGAAAGCAATAAAGAAATAAGCAAATATTTTAGACATATCTGACTAGTACAAATGCACTGAGACATAAATAACGCCTCTCAATCTGGCTGTCACAGATGGGTCATGACTCCACATCACACTTTGAATGACGTGGTGAACAGGTTTGGAGTTGGCCAGCTCTGTCTGTGATAAACAAGCCTTGACTGATGTTTCAAACATAAGAAAAA
The DNA here is from genome assembly GCF_053919585.1 of Euprymna scolopes. Taxonomy (NCBI): domain Eukaryota; kingdom Metazoa; phylum Mollusca; class Cephalopoda; order Sepiida; family Sepiolidae; genus Euprymna; species Euprymna scolopes. The sequence goes on from NC_136494.1 coordinate 129,997,260, forward strand.
GTTTACTTTTATAATCTTTAAAAATTTTCATATATTGGAATGTGAATCTGTTTTCAAATAATAATTTTTAAAGCCAGAAGCACAGTTTCTATTTTTTGATATTTCTGTTGAGTTTATTATTGCATGTAACTTCAAGCAGCAATCGTTTAGGATTTTAAGTGACTAGACTAAATGTTAAAATGATGTCGAATAAACAAAATGTTAAGACAGTATCCTTTTAAAAATTGATCTAAAATATTTTTTTCATTTAAAATTTAATCTTTTAGTACAAATTACATATTTCACTAAATTTTAACCCAAGTGTTGGGTTAAATAGCAACATATATTTTATTAGTTAGCAAATCCACATACTACTTCTATAACGACTGCAAATGGAAAACCAACTAACATAACCAAATAATATTAACTAATTACAAGTTATTTAAAATAAGACTAAACTAAACATAACTCGCAGAAATAGAGGATCATATTAAGACATATTGAAGATGAAACTCTATAAAGATTCTACCAGATTGAGTTGGTACAATGGGAAAATGACATACAAGAGGATGAAAATACTCCAACCTCTGTCCTATCGCTGCAATGTCGCATTCCTGTGTTTGTTTTACAAGCACTTTCATGCTAACTCTACACACAGAACCCCCCCCTTAATATTTGAGGTTCCTAAATGCCGAAAAATCTTCTACTCTGATAGTTTTTCCCTTGTTTGTGGGAAAAAAGAAAAGGAAAAAAGGATAGCGCCATCAAAATTATGATTATAATGAACAGATTACTGGAGTTGAGGATACTACAACTCAGATTACAGGGAAAATCACCAGCCATGATCAGCAAGTATTCACTACTTAAGATTGGTATGGAACTCAAAATAAGTTCTAAATAATAATAATATGTTCTTTAAGGGCAAATATTTTAAACATTTTGATGGGAATTTAATTTTTCATCAAAATTGTTTTGGTTATTCAGACAATTATTTTTATCTTGGATGCTATTGGCACAATGTTTTGATCGTTAAAACCTACGACCTTCATCGGGTGTGAAATTTATGTTTTTTCAACTAAAGAAAAGAGGGTTAGCTATGCATTGCAAGAATTCGGGCCATAGGTTTGAGGGTGTGTCCATAAATTATAAAAAATGTTCAATCTTCATGGGTCACTAAGATATTTTTGAAGACTTTCCAATGATTCATTTTAACTGAATCCTTATGCTAATTTATTTTTAATTTACGGACACACGGTCCGAATTCTTGCGATGCGATGCGATTTCCTTAGTTGAAAAAAAAAACATGAATTTCACACCCGATGAAGGTCGTAGGTTTCAACGACCGAAACGTTGTGCTAATAACACCTAAGATGAGCATAATTGTCCGAACAATCAAAACAATACAAACATTCTAAAAATTCAGAATTGCATTATTTTTTCTTGATTTATATTTACTTATACTAACCACATAAAGATGATTGAATTTAATAAAGTTTTATTTTAAAATGAGGATAGTTAGTATTATTTGAATTATTCAGACTATCATTTTCATCTTGGATGTTATTTTCACAACGTTTTAGCTGATGTTGCCTTCAACTTTTCCAAATAATTTTTAACATGTTCTATTTTATATATGTATCTTCTTTTCTCTCCTCTCTCATATATATATATATATATATATATATATATATATATATATAATGCTAACGATTTTCACTCAAAACTTCGGCACCATAGGCACCCAACGAGGCAAACCTTATGCAAAATTTCTGCACTCACCATTCCAAACTCATGCTGCAGCGTGTTTTCATACAAGACTACATACCTTTCCTCATCTTTCCACAAATGTTATATTTTCTCATCTTTGAATCACTCTCTCCACACCTTAATCACAGCATGATAGTAGCAAATATTTCCCCTCTTTAATTTTAGTCCTCTTAGAAAACTTTAAATCACTGATTCTTTTATTAAAAGTAATACTTAGCTACAAGATACCGGGTAATTATTCCACTAATGCATTGGTTTCATACATTTTACATTGGCATAACACCACAAAATAAGGAACGCTTCCTTTCAATTCTTAATTCAGCAGAATGATGGAATGGCACTCATACAAACACCTTATCATTAGAATTCGTATCAATTAAATTCAATGATTGCTTAAATCTGACCATAATTACATGATTAGATAAAATGATATAATCTTTTGAGATGAGGATTGATAATTTGTGTCATTTGGATTATTCAAACTACTATTCTCATCTTAGATGTTATTCTCATAATGTTTTGGATGATTCAAAGATTTATTTCAATTGATGTAACCTACGACCTTCTTCATGTGCACATTATCAAGCACGGAAATTTGTATGTCGAACTCGGGAATTTATACAAAATTTCAAGCTGAACCTTTATTTAATCCATCAAGGTAGATTGCTCTCATTACATGATTAATGACCAACTATAAATCTTAAGAAATTATTATTAGTACTATCACCTATAGTGAGGATTGAACCTTCAACCTCCAGAAGACTGTCATTTATAACTGATTGTTAGTTAACACCTCTAACTATTGTTACACGTCTTCATTTACATTTAGTAATAGATAGAATTAAATTAAATTTAATTTAAAACTTATTATAAAGTCTCATAGCTCAGTTTAATGTCCATTTTGTAAAACTATGTTCATTTTTTATAAGAATGCAAGAATTTGTTACAAATAAACATATGAAAAATCTTCATGAAAATACAATGTTTATTCTTGTATTTCTGGAGTTATATTTGAATATATCTTTCTTAGTGGTTTCTTTCAGAACAATATCTTAACAAAATGTATTTTGAATAGGTGATTTTAATAGAAACTTATCAAGATCCGAACCCCTAAAAAATGTGTAACAATCTCAATAAATTGGCATTCAAACATCAAATTTTATTATAATCCTGGTATGCATTTTGATAAGAATTTTTCAAGATGGCTACAGACGATCTAGCTTGATGGTATGAAGGTATATACACATTTTCCTGAAATACAAAAGAAAAGTTCGTATCATTTGGATTCTTCAAACTACTGATCTCATCTTAAATGTTATTTTCACAACGTTTCGGTCGATGTGACCCCTGACCTTCTTTAGGTGTATCTTGTCAAACTCGAGAATCTTTCTGCCAAACTCAAGAATCTGCACGAAATTTCAAACAGAACCTTTTATTTAATCCACAGGGGCAGTATCTTCTCGTTCCGTCAGCCAGAACTGGTTAGAAGTCCTTAGTAATCTGCAATTGTAGTTTGAGTGTCGCTCACATTGCAGATTGATCCTTCAACCTCCAGAAGAGTGTAACTTACAACTGAATTTTATCAAGTACTCTATCCACTATACCACGAGTTTTTGTACAATCAAAGTACAATTGCAAATTAGTTATTAGGGTTATGACAAGAGAATATTCTTATCATTGTATTGACTCTCGAGTATATATCCGACACAGTTAAACACAGTTAATCAATCGAGAATCACATCACTTTATCTAAAAACATATAAGATATTAAATGATATATACTCGAGAGTCAAAATAATGAAAAGAATATTATCTTATCATAGCCCTACTTAGGACCTCTATCCAGTCATGACTGATGGAACGAGAGCATGCTACCTCCATGGATTAAGGGTTAAATTTGAAATTCTATGCTCCTTCCCGATTTCGACAGAAAGATTCCTAAGTTTGACAAGATACACCTGAAAAAATCGGAGGCTACATTGACCAAAAGATTGCGAAAATAACACTAAAGATGAGAATAGTAGTCCGAACAATTCAAATATTATGAATAATCAATTCTCATCTCAAAAATGCAGAAACATAAAAAAGGTTCATGCAAATTCAGAATCTTAGACAACACGAGACATTTAAAATCCTAGAAAAGCTACCAAATGAATAAAATATCTTATAAAAAATAAAAAAGTTAAAACGTAGAGAATATAAATTTTCTAGGTAAGTTTCAGCCTTAAATGATTTAGCAAGATAAATTCTCAACAGCTGTTGACACGTGTAAAAAAACAGTTCATCAAGTAAATGGAAAATACACATGATGGAAATTTCGATGTTTCTTCTTAGAAAACTCGAAAGAATTTTTAGTGAAACTGATTTCACACTGATTATTCAGGTCAGCGAGTTCGAGAATAAGAAATAGTAGATTTCAGAGATTAACTTTGAGATTTGATTTGAAGCTTACCTTCTCCAACTGAATGAGAGGCCTAACATCCACCTTGTAATTAATTATGCATGCACCGCCATTGTACAGCTCGTAAATCTGTAAGAAAACAGAAACAAAAATTATTAGAATTTCATTCTAAATTATTGAGATACAAAAGATTTAATCAGAGTTTTTACTCTTACCATTGCAAGGTCATTACTTTCATCTAATTACTGAATCAGATTAATTTTAAGCATTGATGTAGTGTACATATTACAGGGAGCAGTTATTTTGCTCTTATTTTTGATAATGTGCAACTGTGTAGATTTTGTATTATTTGGATTCTTCAGACAATTGTTCTTATCTTGAGTGTTATTTTTACAATGTTTCCATCGATGTAACCTCCGACCTTCTTTACGTGTATCTTGTCAAATTCCAGAGTCTTTCTGTCGACCTTTGGAATGTTTCTATTGAACGCGGAAATCTGCACGGAATTTCGAACAGAATCCTTTATTTAATTCATATTGTGAAAATAACACTCAAGATGAGAACAGTAGTCCGAAAAATGCAAATCATATAAATAATTAATCCTCATTTAAAAAATTCAGAAACGAAATGTATACATTTATATGAAAAGAAACTGGCTTTTTCCCGGAAAACTTTTTTTTTTTACTTTTGTTTATATTTCATAAAGAAGAACAAAACTTGAATTGGAAAAAAAACAAAAAAACAAAAAAAAACAATGAGTAATCCCCTGCAAATTATATTGTTTAACTTAAAACAATGATGATTTTGAAGTCGTTTTTTCTTTAAATTATAAAATTTGATTTATATATTTCTATTTTACTTTATTATAATTTTACTCACCTCCAAGCAAGATATACGCAAGGGGCTGATGTGATTATGGGACAAATCTAAAGTAGGCATCCTAAATGGGAAATTATGCAGCAACATGTTTATTCACATTACATTTAAATTTCTGTATGTTGTTTCAGTTGAGATAACAAAAACGAAGCAAGGATATAATTCTAAAGATAAAACAGACGAGAAAAGCTATTAGAGTAGAAGGTTTTCTAAAAAGATGAAATTCATTGCTAGTCGGATTGGTCGGGGGTATTGACGTTGAAGTGTAAGCCATGTTTAGTTTCAGAACAGTTTCCGATGGTTCATTGTTCTAAACAAGTCTTGAGAGGTGACTGGTTTGCAGTAGACAGTTCCACAGAGCAAAAGATTCTTACCATATCGAGACGGAAAAAACATGTGAAATTGCTACAAAAAGGTTTAATATTTATGGAGCAATTCTGGTTTCTGGTTGGTTGGTAGCAGAACGTGAATTAATTCTATTGGTCAGTTTCTAGCAGCATCGTTTATAAATAGAATCGCCCGACTGTGTGGGATCATACCCCATTATGAATAAAAAATATTGCAACATCCCCCCTATTTTTTATAATGGGGAAGTCCCTTGTGTTTGTTCTGCTCCAAACTAAATATATATATATGTTTTTATATTTAAATATGCATGACAAAATTTATAAATCATTTGGATCTTTAAATTTTAGCATGTAAAAAGACGCCATTTTTAATTGTGTTCAAATGTCAAAGCAGATATATATGTGTACAGAGAAGAGAAATAAAAGAAATGGAAGATATTTTTACCTTAAAAAGGGGTGGGTATGTGAAAAAGAAGCCATTTCTTAAATTTGATTATGCAGTTTTGTAAAAAAGAGAAAGAAAAACGCATACATATATACATATAAATAAATATACATAAAAATAAACATAATGCATTATGTACCCGTTTAAAGAGTTTTTTGTGGTTTTGTTTGTTTTTGTTATTAAAACAATGCAAAAAAAATATAGGACATTTTTGAAAAATAAGAAAACTAATGTGCAAAAAAATAAATAAATAAAAGTCAAATGTAATGCGTGCCTTAAAATAAGCATGCAAAAAGTATTTGTCGAAAAGGAAAATTACAAAGAGTTTTTTAAAAAAGTGACCTTTTTTTTCTTTTTTTATTTCCGTAAAAGTATTAGTTATGCATTAGTAGATATAAAGTTTTGATATAAAGAAAATGGATACAGTTTAACGTCTTGTCCAGAACTATTTTTTTTTTGATATATAGAAATTTATATACATACAGGGCCGTGAAAAAAAAATTCATTCAGCCGAATCCCGTAACAAGTTTTGAGAAAAAACGCTTTAACTTTATTCTTGTTGCGGGTTTCGTGAATACATCAGCAATATTTTGTTCTGATGATATGTAATTCAAAATAATGGATTCCTTTTTCACCTCGTTTTTTATGAAATGGTATTTTATATTTATATGCTTAGATCTTTGGTTGATTATCGTGTTCTGTGCTAAGACTATACTGGCTTGATTATCACAATTAATTACTACGAAGCTTTTAGTTCATTCTGGCTCTAAAATAGTCTTTAGGATATTTTTAAGGTAGAGTGCTTCCTGGGTCGTGTGTGTGAGCGCGATAAATTCTGCTTCACACGTAGAGAGAGACAATCTGTTGCTTTTTAGATTTCCATGAAATAATAGGCCTATTTGCTTAGAGTCTGAAACAATATCTAGATATACTTTTTCGATCTTCGTCATTTCCCCAATCTGAATCTGAAAATCCTTCTAATTTTAGGGGATTTTTTGATTTTCTAAATACTAATTTCTGTTTTTTAGTTCCTTTTAAATAACGCAGGACTTGTTTAGCTATGTTTAAAACCTTCATTGTCGGTCATGATAATTTTTGTGACAGTTTTGTTACTGTATAGCATATGTCGGGTCTGGTTGCAGTTATTAAATATACAAGACTACCTATAATTTCCCGGTATTATTTATCATTTATTATTTTAGATTCTGTGTGTATATTTTTATTAATATCATTTTCGACCGGCGTAGAGCATTTCTTGCACTCTCCCATTCCAAATCTTAATAGTATTTTGTAGATGTATCTCGATTGATTCATCGTAACAAGTCCTTTGCTTTGAGTAAATTCTATCCCCAAAAACCAGGATATTTTGCCAAGATCGGTCATTTTGAATCTTTTACTTAATTTGTTCTTAACATCGGTTTACATTATGTCACAATTTGATGCGATTAAAATATCATCGACCCACAAAACCAAAATCAGTAGTTTATCGTCTTTTTGTTGGGTATACAGCGCATTGTCTGAATTGTTGTTTAATAATATAATCGTGAAATACTGTATTCCAACACTGAGCACTCTGCTTCAGACCATATAATGACTTATTAAGTCGCCACACACTATTTTTATTTTTTAATTATAAAACCCTCTGGAGGGGTAATATAAATTTCACAGTCTATGGGGCATTAAAATAAGCATTTTTTTTACGTCCATTTCATGGATGTTTAGGTCATATTGCGATGCGATTTGCAGTAAAATTCTGATTGTTGTTAGGTTTGTGGTCGGTGAAAACGTAGAAAAATATTCTATACCGTAAATCTGATTTGCAGATTCTATTCTGTAAATCGATTTGCAGTAAAAATTCTAATTGTTATTAGGTTTGTGGTCGGAGAAAACGTAGAAAAATATTTTATATCATAAATCTGAGAGTATCCTTTAGCAACAAATCTAGCTATGTACTGTTCTATGCCTGATGCTCTAGTCTTTTTTGTAAAGACCTATCTTGTAGAAATAACATGTTTTCTTTTGGGAGAGACACTACCGTATAGGTATCATTTTTGGTTAAGGCGTCTATTTCTTTTTTCATGTCAATTTTCCATTCATCACAATGTTTTGAATTAATTGCTTTGTTAAAGCTTTTTGGTGTATTTTCCATTGAATAGCAATAGTCGCTTTGATAATCTTTTATATTGTCGACCACAAAAAAATCAGGTCGCCTTCTATTTCTTTTGGGATATCTTTCGCCTTTATCATCATCATCACCATGGATACTCTTGTCTTCATCATTTTTATTGTCTCTGTTTGTTTAAATTATTTGAGGAAATATAATTTCATCTTCTTTACATGACGGGATTTCGTCTGTAAAATTAAACGTGTCTGCGAATTTTAAACATCGGATTCTTTTTATTTTATTTTTCTCTGGAAAAATATAATAAATTGGCAGCATCGTTTATAAATAGAATCGCCCGACTGTGTGGGATCATACCCCATTATGAATAAAAAATATTGCAACAATGTACACGTGCATTAACTTTGTCGAAACACATTCTATAAAAGTATTTGTAAAACAAGCACAGGGATTCAACATTGCGGTGATGGGACAACGGTTTGAGCTTGGTAGACACTACAAGACCTGCTGAGTTAAAGACTCTTTCTGACCCTTGCCCAAAAGAGAGAGATTAGTGCATGGTGTACCAGCCCAAATGTTGCACCAATAATCGATGCATAGAAGAATGGTGCTTTATAAATATATAGAATACTGGAACGTCTGATAAGTTGTGGTGTATCATTAAGTGCTTGAACGACTTATAAATTAATTAAGATAGATGCCGAGTCTATATCTTTACAACCTGTAGAATTTATTAAAGGCAAGTAGAAAACATTTATACATTTTCATACAAACAATATCTTTTAGTAGAAAACGTATAAGAGCTTTGTGTATTGTGTACATGTGCGTTTTGTTGATCTCTGGCGATCATGTGTGGATTGATATTAATTGTTCAGTTTATATTGTTATCGATATCATTCAGTGATCATAGAGTTTGTGCATGGTTATACAATTTTTAGCTTACCTCGCTAAGACTGGATTAGTATGCAAAAGTTCGTTTCATGCAAGAGTCGTGTTTGCGTTTGTGAACTAAGCTTGGAACATGTCGTTCATCGTTCGTCACTGTCGTGTGCTATGGGAAAAGAGGAGAGAGAGAGAGAGAGAGAAAGAGAAAGATAGAAGAGGAAAAAAAAGAAAAGATATTGAAACGGAATTTTAGTATCAACGTATGTTTGTCAGAGGTGAGGTCAAAGGGCGGTAATTGCTTATTCCTTTCTTTCTACAAATTGTGTCTGTGTGTTCGCTTAGCACGGAACTATTTAACTAACTAGTTTTTAAAGGAATGTATCTCTACAGATACTGGCAGGTCTGAGAAGTTTACTGACCTGGTAGAGGGATCTAACCACCTTTATAGCATATTTGACAGTACTGTTATATATTTATTCAAATTCATCTTGTCTGCGAATGTTAGCCTGAGGACTTAATATTGGACTCTTGGGAAGCAACGATTGGAAATGTTTCTTCTAATCGTTTTGAAACTTGTAAATGAATTAAATTGTTTAAAATTCAAACTTAATTTAAGCAGTTATGTTTAGTTGTGAAGGAATGTTGTAATAAATATGGTAAAATAAATGATAACCGCATGAAAAAAGAGTAATTTTGAAGCTTAACTTATAAATTGTCTGGCATGAATGAAAGTTCCATAGCAATACTTTAGTATTATCGTTTATTTGTATTGATAATACAAATAGAAAAAATAAAAATTCACTAAAAAGAAACAAAATCGAAATTGTAATAGAAGTAAAATTCACATAACCATATGTTTAACTTGAAGCAATGACGACTTTGAAGTTGTTACTCCTTCTATGCATGTTAGTTCAATATAAAGAATGTTTTTTTGTTTTGGCTGAGAGGTAAAATGAATTTCGTAGCAAGCGAAATTGAAATGTATAAAAAAATAAATTGATTCGCTCAAGGGTTGAGGAGTAAACAGAAAAAATAACTTTTAATTAACAAAAAAGAAATGACAGATAGAAAGGTTAATTTCGGTGTGGTTGTGATAAATACCCGGTATGTCAGCGTCAGTTTAAGGCTTCACACGAGAATCAAGGAAAAATTACAGTTTATTCTTTTAACAACGATATATATATATACATGATACAAAATACTTGAAAAAATATTCAAATATATTAGATTTGAGCTATCGTCATTTGACACCGATTAAGCAAAATTCCCTAAATTTCAATTTCTTTTTAAAACCCTTTAAGGTCAGCCTTAAGTTTTAGACTTTTTAGAATGTAATGAATACTGATGAAAATTGGAATAACTATTTGAGACATAAAGTTTAGTAGAATTATATCTTGATAAGGTGAGATAAATCTGGTGCAAAACTGTTTTGTTCTTCTACTTAGACATTTAAAGTTATATGGAATACTAGCAAGGGTGTAACATAGTGTCTATGAGTGTGCGGAAAAGTATCGGAAGCAGCAGAGGATGGTTGGCTTACAAAGAGATTGGCAGCAGCAGTAGCCACAAAATTTACATATGCAAATAAGGAAGTATGCACGAGAATAAAAAAGACAAAAAAGGAGAAAAAATGCACCACGTGCTCAGGGAGAATCAAAGTGGACATCGAATAGAATGGACCTGTAGAACGAAGATGAGAAATGTCTGCGGCTGGTGTGAATCAGAGAGGAAAAGTGTATAATGGATGAGATGGACGATGGCGAAAAACTTAAGTGGTGTTGAAACGATTATAACGGTAATTAAAAACTTTTGTTAAAAAAGAAAAAAAATGCCGACCCGAAGTTTATTTATTTATTTCCTGTTTTATTTCTATGAATTACTAAAGTAAAGTGTAATGGCCATGTTACAAGGAAACCCGACATTGCTTAGGATTGAATTAGGATCAACGAATGTTCCACATTTCCAATACTTTTATTGTCATCGAAATCGGTTGAATTGCCCATTTTCCAACACAAATCGATTGATTGCTTACACTAGTCGTAGACCAACATGATGCACTGGAATGAAGCTTCACATTCCTCGCTGAAGTGACTTTGTCCACAATTAATTGTAGTCTACTGTAGAGTTAATTTTATCAAATTATATTTATATAATGGATTGAATTAAACCTTAAAATGCAAAAGTTAAGTATCGTGGTTCAATTCTGCTCTAAACAGAAACATTCATTTCAAGCGTACCCTTCAGTTGATTTCATATGCTGGGCCCTTCCGCTTGTGCTGTGATAAAACTTGTAAAATGTACTTATGATGTTAGGCTGTATCAGAGTGTTAACTTTGTTCAAGGTCAGACTGTTCCTTCTTGAATCAGACTTTTTTTGGTTATCAAATTTTTTATACTTATCGGAGGCATTCTGATACAAAAGTTATCTAAGAATACTGCCAGTCACATAAAGTACATTTGTGTAAAATTTCAAAAACATCAGCCCAGCCGTTTTCGAGTCTATAGGGAACTCACACACACACAAAGTGCCTTTTGTATATAAGTAGAGAGTATATTGGATCGTGTTTCTATCTGTCACCTCAGTCTAGGAGTAAAATAATAGCATCCAAATATTTTAATAGTTTTAAACAAATACATGATAATCGAATCGATTATTTAGATTTTAAAATTATTTAAACATGTATTTCAGATTTGCTTGAAGCATTTAATGAAAAATTATATTTGATCGCATTAAACAGAAAGCAGATATTTTATGCACGGAATAATACTTATAAAAAGAAAACATAAAAATAATAAATGCAAGCACAGTTTGTCATGGATACACGAGTGCATAGATACCACTAATAGAGTCTATGATTGCTTTTGACGTGCCTACCAGCTTATGTCAATTCTGATGTTTATATCACATTTAAGAGCGCAATCCAGCCATAGATCTGAGTCTAAATCCTGATATAGACGAGTCAATAAATGAAGGAAGTGGCAGGATATTTTGAGCCTTTTCTTTCTCCATTAATTATCCGAGTTCTGCCATAAATGTGGATGGCTGTGGGACACTTTATCTTCCATTACTTGGAATTTGAAGAAGTTGGCTTAAAAATATCAACAAAAATACTGAGAGCTTTAAAATTGTTTTTCAACTCATTTTTACACTAGGGACATTTCTTGATTTGCTTATAGGGATCTGGAAATATATGAGGACCTTGGAATTATATACATTATATTTATCTTAGTCTGTTTTCCTGTCCATTCAACTTTTTCTCGGAAGCTAATAAGGCAATCTGACTGAAATTTTGCATAGATCTTTGTTATGAAATGGCGCAGCAAACTAAGTATTAGGGATTAATATGGATTAGGATTTAATGCAAGAATCAACATAAATTTAACCATATTCAACCATCAATCTATATATCTATAAAAGTGAAATTGTCTGTCTGCGTGTGTACATTTCCCTATCAAACTACTCTGTCACTTTTCAGTCTACAGACTCGAGATTTAACATAAGGGGTATTGAGATTTAGGAAAATCTTTTTAATCGGTTTTCGGCCAGAAATAAGGCTGTTAAGGGGTCAAAGTAAAATGTATTCAGACATAGACTAAGCTTTTTAATCGGTTTTTGGCCGAAAATTTGGCTGCCAAGGGGTCAAAGGTTAAAATATTTGACCTTTACGGTCTCTAACAAACTATTCAGCCAATTCTGGGTCTAAACATTTGAAATTTTACATAAAGGGTACTCCAACATGCAGTAAGCTTTTTAATCAGTTTTTGGGCGAGGATTTGGCTGCCAAGAGGTTTAAGTTGAAAGAGTTGACTATTTCAGACTCTACCAAACTCCTCCGCCAATTTTGGGTCTAAACACTTGAAATTTTAGATGTAGGTTACTTGGACATGAGTCAAACATTTTAATATATATATATACATATGTACATAAAGTTATGAACAGTACATACGGCCCGAGCAAAGCCGGGCTAAACTGCTAATTTAGCATAAGGCCATCATTCTAATCAACGGGCTATAACTTTAGGCCATTAAAAACAGGCAACAAAGTCTAGTATTTTCAGTAATTCTAACAACTTGTCAGTCCAATCCATCTTGTTTGGAATTAAACACGGAAGCATTTTTTATGTCTTCAATGGAATACACTGCAAAATATTAGCATTTGAAATTCTATTCAACAATGTGTAGCAAAAAAACCTTCAAGGAAAATAACGAAATAAGTTAATCTTGTATCAAAAAAGTTAATCCAGGGTAAATATTTAGACAATAGAGAACTGATAACCAGAGTTTGCTGGGTTTAATAGTCTTGTTTACGGTATATTAAACATTTTTAGTTCATTTAATTTCGGATATGGTCATTGTGGGAAATGTTGAATATACTTCAAGCATTCATTTAACAATTTATTTGATAAATAAATAGCTTCTATTTTAATCACAGATAGGAGATTGGTAGAACTGCCATTCTAATTCAAAGAGGACCCAAGAATAATGATAATTAAGGGTTGACTCCACATTCTCTTAAATTCCCAAATTGAGACCTCACCATCAAATATTGTTTTATGTCATAGTCATGACCCAATTGAAATAGATAGAGTTTGAGTAGTGAATAGGGTTGGGAAGGTGGATAGGCAAAGGAATAATAAATGTTAATTAACAGTTATATAAAGAACTGGGAAAGATTGATTTAGGGCTGTTTGGGAGAGGGATGAACACCCTGGATGCCAGGGTCAGTTTGGTGCAACACACATGGATAAATTACTTGGGTATGATTCTGAAGTTCCCATCTACATTAAGTTGGGAGTTATAGGTATAAGCTTATAAATTAGACACTTTTTATTTGATTACAGAGATGTTCTTAAAATAAACATTTTTATTCATTGTAACTAAAAAATATATATGTAAGATAGTTTCTGTTGTGGTCCTGTAAGCGTCCGGAAGAACGACATTGCTCATTATTTAGTGGAAACAAAATATATTGAAAAGAAAAACAAATAAAGAGAGTGGTTATTCATCAGTCCAACTGCTAAGTGTTGTGGATGACATAGGTTTAAGTAACAATCTTCGTCGCCAATGTTGTGAACCTGTAAGGGTCCGAAAGAAAGACAACTTTTCCAAAAGTTTGACTCAAATTGCAATTTAATCTTCTCATTTCACAACAACGACGACGACAACAATTTTACAAAATCCGACTCTCGAATGTTTACTCTCTATAACATGATGACTTTCGAATGCTTATTTTGAACTCGCCATAACAGATCAATTTTCAAAAAGTCCGGTTCTCTAATTCTTATTTAAAATTCTCCATAAGGCGACAACAATTTAAAAAAGTCCCGAATGCTTATTCAAAATTCTCCATGACATGCCGATGCTAACTGTAAAAAAAATCTACCTCTCGTTTCGGTCGTATTAACTCTATTTTCTTCATGCTAAAATAGCTTCTAATAATAATAATAATAATAATAAAGGATTACCATCATTTGCAGTACTTCTTACATTCTGACCTTCTCTTTCATGTCAAGCATTCGACCCCCTATTTTCCTAAATTCGATCATCCAAACGTAACCAATTCAATCATATGCAAATGCATTTCAAAACACAAAAATACATCTTGGAGATGCTTCAAGGCGATATGTTGACTTCTCTCACGTGTTTCAAAGTTTTCAAAATCGTAATAAACCAACCAGAAAAAGACCACTAACTCGAAGGTGAACCGATGTGCAACTAAAAGAGATGTAACCAAATGACATTTGGGGCACTTAATCTTTTTTTTTTTATTATAACATTTTCACCCCAAACAAGGCACATTGCCACTTTGGTGTAGGGGGCTACTATCAGTGGAGTACTATGTTGGGATTTGGGCAGCAAGATGTCGGTTCACGTTACACTTGAACTTCTGCATGTCGGTACAGTTGGGGAAGCAGGGACTTGGAATGGAATTCCAGAGTCTAGTAGTTCTGGGGAAGAAACTACTGGAGTAGAAAGATCTTTTACATCTAGGGATCTCTACTGTGTGGGGGTGGGATTTGGCAGCTTGTCGGGTTTGTCGAGGGTGTCTATGTAATGGGGGCACAAGTGTCTCAGTTCGCCAGCGCATTCACCATTAAAATACTTGTAGAACAGGCAGAGGGATGCAACATTTCGTCGATAGGACAGAGGCTGAAGCTTAGATGCCAGTTCAGGGCCTATCAGATTGGCAACTCTCTTTTGAACTTGTCTAGGAGCGAGAGACTAGTAGCAGATGCACCAGCCCAAATGGGACAGCAATACTCCATAAATCTGTCCAACATTTGGTTTCACTTAAACGAGTTTGTATTATTTGAATTATTCGGACTACTGTTTGTATCTTGGACATTATTCACACAAATTTTCAGTCTATGTTAGCTTTGAAGTGCGTCTTGTCAAATTTGAGATTCTTTATGACAAACTCGAGAATTTATATGGAATTTAAAATAGAACTCTTTATTTAATCCATGATCCTTGATCTCACTGAATCAGTTATGATCAAGTTGAAATCTTCCTTAATTATATTTTTGTGTTGCTCTTACTGAGGATTGAACCCTCAACCTCAAGAAGTCTATCATTTACAACTGATTATAACTGAGCACTTTTATCTGATGCACCACTGACCACGATAAAGATTTCCGAGTCCGACAAGATGTACCTGAAAAATCTCGGAGTTTACATCAGCAGAGACATTGTGAGAATAGCCTTCAATACGAAAAATTATTTTGTATTATCCAAACAATGCGAATCATAGATCCTCATTTTAATAATTTTGAAACCTAACTTGGCATCAACTAAAACAAATCGCGAATAAGCAGAAATATAAGAAACTGTTTTGTGTTATCCCATAGTAATCATTGTTGACGGTATTTAAAGTCAAAGTTAATCATTTTGGTAAAGGTTTCTAAGCTTCAAATTTTTAATATCTTCAAATATTTAGTAATGATGTTTATTAAACTAGTTTATGATGGAACTGTATCTGCATGAAGTTCATGTTGTATCCAAAATAGATTCTATTTCGAACCCTACCACTTCTTGAGTGGACCTGGGAGTACAATTAACAAAGGAGTGAAGCATTGCCGGATTCAGTTTAATGTTAAACCTAAGATAACAAATACATTATAAGCTGTTAGTGTAAACAGACAAGAATCTACAAGAAAATATGATCGATAAAGATTCTGTTTTCTTTTAGAGATAAAGTCGTATTAGTACGATGAAAACATCTTTGTAAGACGAGCATGATAAATGAGTTGAAAGACGAGAGTATTTTTGAAAATATAATTTGCAAGTAATTACAAAGTAATTTGTTTTTGAAAGAAAACGTAAAAATACACCAAACAATGTGTTCTCTTGAGTTGTGAAGTTGAACTTAGCTCTCAGCTAAATGTTTTCATTATCCATTATTCCTTTTGAAACAAACGAACTCACAATAGAGAATATTCTTGAAAATATCTTATGACACATTGCATAATTGAATACTAAATAAATAATATGTCTGCTAATCATATTTTGTCGAAGATGATAGTCTAGGAAGAAAACAGGCAAAGTATAAAAATACACTTTCTTACTATTCTTCTATTTTTATGCATTGATCAGCAGTTTATTTTACATATCTTTACTAATAGAAGGGCCATCTGTCCGTCTGTCTTGTGTGTAAGCTCACTACTTTTATGTAATTAGACATAAGTTGAAATTTGGTGGAAATGATCCTTTACTTGTATATAATGTCCCAAGAGGATTACACTTTATTTAATTTGGATTTTAATTTGGAGTCTTTTATTGGAAGCAACGTTTCCCGTAAGTCAATATGTAACTTTTAGCTGCTAAAACTTCATTCTCATTACACCCAGAAAATGTCTTTTTGAAAAAGGGATTCTAACCCATGAAATATCTTTCAACTGAGATTTTGCATTATATCATAAATTTCATTTGGATTACAAATTTGTGAATTTATTGTAAAAACTGTAAAATATATTTTATTGAGAACAATAATTTCACTATTATATTTCCAACAATTTTAGATAAGGATAAATAATTCATACCATTTAGACTATTTGGACTCATCTTTAGTGTTATTTTCAAAATCGTTAATCTATATATTATTTGTCAAACTCCACAGCAGAAGGTTGCATGTATTATTTGGATTCTTCCAACTACTATTCTCATCTTCATTGACATTTTTACAACGTTTTGGTCGATGTAGCTGCTTACATTCTTCATGTGTACCTTCTTGAATTCAGAAATCTGCATGGAATTTTAAACAGAACCTTTTACTTCATCTAAAAGGGTAGCATGCTCTCGTTCTGTCAGCCATGACTGAATAGAAGTTCTAAGTAATTCACAATGGTATTTTGAGTGTCACCCACGCCGAGTATTGAACCTTCAACCTCCAGTAGTAACTTATAACTGAATTTTACCAAATACTTTATCTACTATGTCACGGACTCATGGTTCGAGTTCGAAAATAACATCCACAAGTGAAGCATGCATGGTCCACCGTGAGTCCACAGTAAACGAGGCATAAAAAAATGACTAAGTTCAGCACCCCCCCCCCCATTTACCCCAAAAGTTCCCAGGGGGTGTCAAGTCCTGGTGAAAATGAACAAACGGTGCAGTTTTAGGGCTTAACATATGTAAATTTCAGTTTTGCACCATGCAAACAAAGAAATGACTACGTCCATCATTTAACCCCTCCCCCATTTAGCCCCCAAAGTCCCCAAGGCTATAACATATTTAAATTTGAGTTCAGCACCATGCAAAACTGCTAAATAGACATACACAAAAAATTTTGGACAAATATGGTAAAATAGTCCCAAAAATGGGGTGTTTTTATTAGCCCTAAAAGAGCCCCTGTGATACACCCAAGAATTATTGCGAGGTATAGACAAACAAAATTATATAGAAATCAGTTAGTTACAACTTTTCAGAAAGTTTCATAAAAATCCAAGGCATTAATTTTTTTTAATAAGCACAAAAGTGTCAATTTTAGTCATTTTAACTCGACAGGCACCCCTGGGGGGGGGGTAACCGGAGTTTTTCCAGAAAATCCATTCTGTTACTTTTTTACTCATATCATGTTTAATGTCTGTGCAAAATTTTAAAAAAAATTCCAAGTCATAGTTATTGAGAAAAGGGCGGACAGACGAACAGATGAATGGACAAGAGTGAATTTACAGCTCCCCCCCCCCCCATTTAGTCAGGGGACCAAAAATGAGAACAGTAGTATGAATAGTCCAAATAATATATGTTTTTCCACTATTATTAATCAAAAGAACATTAAAACTGTAGTTCATATAGCCTTAATTTTTAAACCAGATTTTCCAGTTTTATATAAATTTTCAAAATTTTCATCGCATAATATTTGTTAAGGTTTTCTATTCATATTGACAGCTTTGTTTATTTAAGAAATGCCTTTTTAGTTAAAAAAATATGTTGTTCAAAACTTAATAATTTGTTGAATAAATTGTTTTGTTTGGCTTGTTTAAAATCTGTGATTTATCTAGATTTTATTATATCCTTAGCAAGTATAAATGCAAATCTTTTCTAAGGTTTTCTTTTTGAAAAGCAAGTCTAAACCATCTTTCAAATTATATATGTTCTAAGAAAATACAAAATAGATAAATTTCTGATTTGAAACAAGACAGATTACGATTTAGAATTTGGCACAAATGATCATCTACGAATGAAGATTGCTACAAGAGGATTATAGTTCATTTACATCTGATTTTAATGAGCTTTACAGCGTATGTCAATCACACAACATTATACATATTCTAAAAAAAATGCAAAATGTCGGTCATTTTAAGGTGCACTAAACATTCAAGTTGTTTATAGCTTACTATTGTTCAGCACTACATTTCATTCGCTTGAAATATTTTGGCGTCTGACATCTTTCACTTATTAAAAGGATCAATATAATACAACTTGCTGTTGTGGAAAGGAAGTAGGTCCAATTAGTTCGATAAACCAAGTGCTGCCGAAGCAGTGCCAAGCCCTTTTTTTGTTGTAATGGAGTATGATCTAGCAGCTCTTTTCTAGAAGGGGTAACCTTCAAGATAGTACCTCCTTTCTGGAGGGTGTGTGTATTATTACCGAAAGATGAGCAAAGTCAACTCCTCCGAAAGGGCACTCTGATTGGTACAAAAAAAAAGAAAAATGACCTAACCTACTTACTATTTGGCAAGAAGGCATCAAGTACCATTTTTTTAAGTCTTTCATTTGATGTGAGCGAGGATTGAGCTCTAATCTTCCAGCTCATTAGTGAACACTCTTACCGTTATTCTATGAAGGGCATGCAATAAGTAATGCCCCTGGCTCACTTCCCATAGCAGTAGAGCAACGAAACTTGGCACAGTTATTAGTCTTTCTCTACATAGGAACCACCCAGAGTTATGCAATTCTCCCATCGTTTGATGCAGCTCTGGAGACCGTTTTTGTAGAACACCCCAGGTTGGTACTCCAACCATGATGTGATTTCAGAAATCAAGGCTGCATCATCTGGGAAACGCTTTCCTTTCAAAAACAACTTCATGGCTGGGAAGAGGTGAAAGTGAGAGGGTGCAAGGTCAGGAGAGTAGGGAAGATGGGGGTGGATTTCATAACCACACGCCCGTGCTTCTGATCTGGTGACATGTGAGTTGTGAACCGGAGCGTTGTCCTGCAGGAGGTGGGTACCTTTGCTGATCTTGCCCCACCTCTTGATTTTGATAGCTTCCCTTAATTTCCTCAAAAGTGAAGCATAATAGGCTCTTGTAACTGTGGTACCCTTTGCCAGGAAATTTGTCATCACTACTCTGTCCTGGTCCCAGAATACTGTGAGCATGACCTTGCCAGCGGAGGGCTGCACCCTTTCCTTCTTTGGAGATAGTGAGTCCATGTGCTTCCACTACATTGACTGGGCTTTGGTCTCGGGATCATAGTGATGGACCCAGGTTTCATTCTGTGTAATCAGTCTTTTGAAAAACTTTGACTCATCTTCATCTTCTTGGCACATCTCCAAATTCATTGTTGAGCACTCAACGCATTCTCACTTCCTGGAATGGTGTGAGCAACCGGGGAATCCATCTGGCAGACACCTTATGCATATGCAAATGTTCATGAATCATAGTTTCCACAGACCCTGTACTAACCTTGACATCTTAGGCTATTTGGCGAATAGTAATGCGCCGATCTTCCAAAATGGCAGCCTCAACTTGACGGACAGATGCCTCATCAATGGCAGGAGGGGGAGGCGACCAGGTCTGAGGGCTGTTTCCACAGACTTCCGGCCATGTTTGAATTCATGATGCCAGGGTTTTACAAGGTCAATATATGGGGCATTATCACAATAAGTTTCTTTCATTTCATCAAAAGTCTCCTGTGGTGTGCGTCCTTTCAAATACAAAAAACGGATCACTGCTCGACATTTAACAGGCTCCATTTCACGCCTGACTCAGTTCAAACACCTGTAAAACAGAAACCACAATTAGTTCAGAGCTGTAATTTGCCACATAACCCATAGAGATACAAATCATTGCACATGCAAAATTTCAGCTAGATCAGACAACTGGAAATGGGCCAGGGGCATTATTTATTGCACGCCCCTCGTAAGTGGGGTGGTATAAGTGACAATTCCACATGTGTACTCTAACTTCAATTGATATCATTGATTTATTTCTTTTCATGTAATATATTATTTCTTTATTAAAATCTGTTATGCCCCTCTCCACCACACACATAAAATCAAACCTTCATAGTTAACATGTAAGACGCATTTTTTTTAGTGATTTGATACTCTGCAGGCCTTAACACTACTCTACCAATGTGCAAGGATTGTCAGTCATTGTTTCTAGTAGAAGGAAAAAGACTATTCTGCATTTGAACTTGTGGCAATAAATCTGATCTTTTAACTATGATGGAAGAGCTTAAATATAAAGAATCTATCTTTTCCACCGTAGATATTTGTTTTATCTATACTTAATGCGATAAAATGCAATATATATGTGTGTGTGTGGGGAGGGGGTGTAAATAAGCTCTAAGAATTGTATATAAAAATATGCAGTTTAAATTCCTAAGGATATTTAATAAATTCAACATATTGCAGATTTACGTCTTGTATAAGCCAACTTGCCGAAGGAAAATCCACAATTACAAAAATTCAGCAATGCAACATTGCAACAGTGAAAAATAAACAAAAAAAAAAACAACCTTAAAACTTAGATTGTAAAATAGAATACGAATATCATCAGCTGTTTGGGCGGTTGGGTTTCGATCTTGTCTAACCACACTTGATGAGTTGTCATACAGCGAAACAGTACTGTATGTGGATGACTATATATATATATATATATATATATATATATATATATATAATCTGTGTAGTTTTTTTTGTTTATATCCATTAGAAGCGCTGAGTGAAATTTGAAGAATAAAATACGTATATGTTTGAAGCCAAAAACTGCAACGCGAAATTTTTTATAAAATAAACGAGTGTTTATTTTTTAAGAAATATATTTTGAAGTAAGACTCCTTTGTCAATGTTTTTTTTTTTCTCTTTTTCTTCGACATGATGTAGAGTAGAAGATAGTTCGATGAAGAGTCCACATGATGTTGTTTACTGTTGGGTTTTTATGAAGCCGGGTAGGTGACGCATGGTCGCGCATTTTGAAAATCTGGGTATGTCAAGATCAACTAATATATATATATATATATATATATATATATATATATATATATATATATATATTAGTGGATCTTGACATATTTGTAACACAACTTTTCTGTAAACACAAAACAAAATCTTTTTCAATTTATGCATCCAGATAAATATTAACATTTTGGTAATTTTTAAACAAATTTCTTTATCTTTTGAATGTGACCATTAAGAAAGGAAATGAAAAAAGAAATCAATTTGCCTTTTAACTTGAAATTCAAAAGTAGATTGCAATTTATGGAAAATTAAGTCAGCTCTTCTAAAGAAATGAACATTCGAACTCTAATGCTAAATATTTGTCCAAGTATTTTAAAATCATCATAATCATTTAATTAAAAAAAATCGAATACAAATAATAGTTAATTAAGAAAATGTCCTTTTTTTAAAGCAAATATGCAAATGATTAAACTTGTGACTGATATTGCATGTAGTATATGTGTAAGATGGTGGGTCTATTGTGTAAAGTTTAATTAATTTGAGATAATGAGTTTTGATTTTACCATTACTGCATAAACAGGTTTAACTTTCACATATATTCATTATTGAATTTTTTTTTTAACACATTTGAATTCAGTATACACCATAACATACCATGTGAAATTTAGTATTTCGTGTGTTTTAAATGTCTTTATAAAATTGAATAGAGCACTTTTGGGTAACTAACATTGTTTACACGAACAGTAGTTTTCTCACATATGCTGAAAAATGAACTGATACGAAAAGGATTGCCTTTAAATCATAGTTTGAATCATTGCTTGCATACTCATACTGTAGAGATATGATACAGTGTTACACTTTATCTTTTCTTATAAAAGGCACTTTGTATGTGTGTGTGTATTTGTGGGCGTTCGTCCCCCATGGAATCGGCTGTACCAATTAAAAAAAAAATTACACAAATGTACTTTGAGTGGAAGGGTTATTAGACAGGTTTTATATTAAAATCCGCTAAAAAGTGAACATCGATAATTAAAAAAAAATCTGATTAAGAAGAAAGAGTCTAATTTTAACCAAAGTTAACACTCTTATATAGCCTAACATCACAGGTGCATTTGAGAAGTTTTATCACTGCGCAAGCAAAAGGGTTCGGCATATAAGTACAATACTTAATGGTTTTTTTTTTTTTTTTTTTTTAATGGAGAGTAGAAAACGCATTGTGGATGCGTTATCGGCAGCTCCTGTTACTCTCGCTTCTTCTTATTTGTCCCTCAGTCCTCATTTTTTAATGAGTGATTTTTCTGACAAAGGGAGAAGAAAAAGCTGTTTTCTAGGTTGGCAGTATTTTGTACGAACAGTTGGCTGAGATGGCGGAAATTTTCTTTTTCTATGTCTATCATTGTAGCCATGTCACTAGTAAGGGTGCTGGAGGTAAACGTTTTGTCTGGGCTGACGTTATCCACCTGATAGTCAGGGACCCGAACCTTGGATTAACCACTAAGGAGGCTGTCCTATCAGCAGGTGCAAAGTACTGGGGCTGCTGTATTGCCATTTGGTGAATGGATTCTGGACCATGCAGTAGCTTCTGGTGGGACCTCTTGATGCCATACTAGTGGGTAATTGTTACGGCTTTACCTTATCATTAGCTACAAATAATAAAAAAAAAATTCTTCGTTTCTTTTTCTCTCTTAATTTCCCCTCTCTGTCCTGCTCTAAGTAAATCTGACGACCTAGTCCACAAATTTCAAAATTTCATCATGAAAAGTTTCAAGAAAAAATACACGATTAAACCCGGTTCTCCAACTTCCAACGTAGACCCCTACTACCATGTCTCCTTCTCCAACATCAGGGGTCTACGTTCTAACCTTCCAGAGGTTGAAATCCAATTACAGGAGACTAAACCAGACCTTTTATTTTTAAGTGAAACTGGCATTGGACAGGCTATTTCCCTAGAAGAGTTCGCAATTAAAGGATACTCTAACTTAACCTCTAAATCTGACCCCCAAGATCGCCATGGGCATGGAATATGTGCCTATATTAAAGATAGCTTTCCATGTGGTAGGGACATCTCCAGGGAAGATCCTAACTTACCCTATATGTGCTTCCGGGTTGCTTTAGCTCATACTACAGCATTTTTATTTACTCTCTATCGCCCCCACAACAGCGGAGTAACTATCTTTAAAAGCATATCTGAGAAAATTGACCAAGTCCTATCTGCTTATCCTTCAGCTAACATTCACGTATGTGGAGACTTCAATGTTCACAACGTCGAATGGTTGACCCACTCAAACAAGACCGATGATGAGGGGAGGTTCTGTCATAATTTCTTCATTGCCTATGACCTCACTCAGATTGTTCAGGAACCCACCCGTGTGCCCGACAATGACGGCCAGTATGCGAGCCTACTAGACCTTTTTCTCACAACTTGCCCTGAACTATGTTCAGTTTCTGTTCTGTCGCCTCTTGGATCTTCCGACCACTCTGTTGTATCAATTAAGATAAAAATGAAATGTAATAAGTCCCCAGACGTACCTCTCCATCGTACAGTATATCGATACACTAAGGCTGACTGGGATAGCTTCCGTACATTTATAACTGATCTACCTCTGCATTCCATATTTAAAAAGGATGTGTCCTCTATAGTATTAGACCTGACGGAATGGTTAATTGTAGGTATTGATCGTTTCATACCATCGAAAAAGTTTCAGCAAAAACCTAACAGCCAGCCATGGTTCTCTCCAGAATGTGCTGCTGCCATTGCGCACAGAAATCACTTTTTCCACTGTTTCCAACGTAATAGATGTATGGAAACTAAAGCCGCTTTCAGGACTGCCAGCAACCATTGTAAGAAAGTAATAAAGAGCGCAAGATGGTTGTATGCTCAATCTGTTAAGTCCAAAGTAGCTGAGCAGCGGCTTGGTTCCCACCAGTTTTGGCAAATAGCAAACAGAATTCTGAACAGAAGTGTGCGCTCCATTCCAACTATCATCAATGGACCTGAGGTAATCTCGTCAGCATCAAACAAAGCCAAACTCTTTGTCAAGAACTTTGCAGCTAATTCTACCTTTTGCGATCAAGGCCGCCAACCCCCAATATTTCCTCCTGTATCTGAAAACACACTATGTGATATACGTATATCTGTACGTGATGTTGCCAAGCTAATCAAAAACCTTGATTCCAGTAAAGCAACTGGCCCGGACGGTATTCCAATTATTGTACTCAAAAAACTTCAACCTGAACTAGCGCCCATACTTACAAAACTGTTTAAACGTTGTCTTAAGGAGAATAGTTTTCCATCTCCCTGGAAAATTTCATCTGTATGTCCTGTATTTAAGAATTCAGGTGATCGCTCATCCCCCTCTCAGTACAGGCCAATAAGTCTCCTGTGCGTCATGAGTAAGTTGCTGGAATCTGTGTTAAATACAGAAGTAATCAACCATCTCAACAAAAATAACCTTCTTAGTGACACTCAATATGGTTTCCGTTCTGCTAGATCTACAGCAGATGTGCTTACAGTTATATCTCATAGGATTAGCAAATCTCTCGACGGAGGCAACCTTTCTAGGGCAATTGCTCTTGACATATCTAAGGCCTTTGATAGGGTATGGCATAAAGGTTTACTTCATAAGATCTCTAGCTATGGTATAGCTGGAAATGTCTTCTCAATTATTAAATCATTTCTTTCTGATAGGTTCATAAGAGTAGTAGTTGAGGGGCAAAAATCAGAAGCCCACAGTATTAATGCCGGTGTCCCTCAGGGGTCCATCCTGGGCCCAACTCTTTTCCTGATCTACATTAATGATCTTCCAAATCACATCCTTAAATCATTTGTAGACATTTATGCTGACGACACTACCATTTATGGTAGCACATCTAAGACAGTAAACGACCAAGTTCTCTCCAATTCTCTCTCCTCTGATCTTGAGCATGTAGTACAATGGGAAAGGAATGGCTGGTTACTTTTAATGCATCTAAAACCAAGCTTCTCTCTTCACATCATCAACATTCTGATCCACATCTGGCATCAATTGAAATGAATGGCTCTCGTCTTCAGGAGGCCTCAAGTTTTGACAAGCTTCTGGGCTTGACCATTACTCCTGATCTTAAATGGAACACGTACATCAAATCTGTTGCCAAGGCCGCTGGAAAAATGGTGGGATCTTTCTATCGATCCAGTAGATATCTCACTGCTGATGCAATTCTCTATCTATATAAGAGCCAGGTACGTCCAAGGATGGAATACTGTTGCCACATCTGGGCAGGAGCTGCTAGAAAGGACTTGGCCTGCCTTGATAGAGTTCAAAATAGACTTCGTAGCCTCGTAGGAGATGTCCTTTTCTCTTCCTTGCAACCTCTATCTCACAGAAGAGATGTTGCGAGTTTGTCTCTGATGTATCGTTATTTTCATGGAAAGTGTTCGACTGAGCTTCAATCTATGGTCCCCCCTGGCCAAACTTTCACAAGAAACACTCGTCTAGCTGTAAACACTATCAAAAATTCCCCCCACTCTTTATCTGTGCCTAAACCTAAACGTAGATTCCATGAACAAAGCTTTTTTATTAGAACTGCACGCCTGTGGAATTTTCTTCCGTTTTCCTGCTTTCCGGCTGACTACAATATGGTTGTCTTCAAGTCTAACGTAAATAAGTTCTTGATGAGCCGTTCCATATAAGTTATAAAATTTAACAAATTTTCGTTACTAATGATTATTATATTGTCCAATTTCTACTGTACACTCTTTAACCCTTATCCTTGAGTGGCCTCTCGGCCTTGATAATGAGTTGATATCTATGAAAAAAAAAAAAAAAAAGAAAAAGTCCAATGTGAACAAGTTCTAATTGAATCGTCGCCCTAAGTAATCCAAGTTACAAAATTCCCACTGTTTACTATGCTAAAATCACGATGACTAATGTATACCTATTAACCCTTATCCTCGAGTGGCCTCTGGGCCTTGATAAGTGGTGACACCCTTGTAAAAAAAAAAAAAATATATAAAATCAACAGTAAGTTCTTTGATAAGATAGGACATATTCGAAATGAATGTTTCTGTTTAGAGTAAAACTGAATCATGATATTTGACTTTGGCATTTTAAACTTAATTTAAAACTATTATATAAAAGTAATTTCATAAAATCAACAGTAGCTTTTCTGCAGTGCAATGTAGATTACAATGTATTGTGCACTAAGTCATTGCGGGGAGATAGTACACTCGATTAGAGCAGACAACCGATTTGATTGAAAAATGGGCGATTTCAATGACAATAAAGTATCGGAGGTGTAGAACACTTGTCTCTAATTATTCAATCCTGAACAATGTCGGGTCTCCCTACTAGTATATATATATATATATATATATATATGTATATTATGAAAGGCAATAATGACCAAATTTAGTATAGTAACCAGTATATATTAAATACCCAAATCACAAAGTGCTCAATATAATGAAAAAATAAATTAGTTGTTATATAATAATAATGATAATATTACAAAATCCTATAAACCGACTTTTTCCCTAATTCAAAAATACATATGTGGTGACATCAACTGTGGGTAATACTATTCAAAATGGGTGTGAAGGATCAAACACAATGGAAAGATAGAGGAGAGAGAGAGAGCACCAACCAGATGTTCACTGAAAAGGTACGGACAATGAAGGAACTTTAGAAACTAATGGTAAACAGGGATTATGATAATGCAACATGATTCGCAAAAGTTACTGAGTGCTGGCAATCTGGGGAGACTTGATGTCACTTAGACTGTCGTAAATATTACTTTTTATTGTCAGTGAGCAATCAATAATAATGATTTGTGTGAAAACTAGAATAATAAGATACATCTTCAAGCCTAAATGTAGTTAACAGGCAAACATAGACATGAGGATATATCTTCAAGTTAATAAAGACATATGAATTTCAGATGATTCTTTACAATATTGGCCTTTCTTTCTCATCAAATCATTTTTGGAATTCCTATATTCGATCCATTGCTTTTTCTGCTTCTCATAAAACTGGTTCTCTCTATCACTCGAAACACTTTTTCACATCTGAGGTCATTCTCCATCTCTACAAATCTACTATCAGACCATGTATGAAGTATTGTTCATATATTTGGAATGGTGAATTTCTGTCTCATTTGAGGGTTCTTGAAAAGGTGCAGAAAAGTATCTGTAATTTAACTGGTCCCACCCTTTCTTCTCTGCAGTCTCTATCTCACAGGCATTATGTTTCTAGTCTCAATCTTTTTATAAATACTATTATGGCATGTGCTCTTTGAAATCGTCTAACCTATCTCCTGCTTCTTTTGTTCCAGCTCGTTTGACTCGTTGGTCAAGTGGTCTCCATCAATACACTGTTTTGATACTTCATTGTAATACAGTTTCCTATTCCAGTATCTTCTTTCCCAAGATCCGAAGACTTGTGAAGCTCTCTTTCTGCTGCCTGTTTTTTTCCTTACCTATAACCTTTCTTTTTTTTTTTTTCAGGACTAAGTTCAATAGACATCTGTCTTTTCGATAATCATCTTTCATTTTTGTTAGCCCCTTACATCATGTGGCTTCATGCCTTGACTAGAGCGATTTCCATAACATTTTTTTTTAAATCACATCACCATGTAAACTAACATCTTATCTTTTAAATAGACCATTTTTTGGATATATGTGATGACTATTTCAAACGTCATAGGAATCTCAGTTTATTATAGGTGTTATTTATTATATGATATATTATGTGTATCACCATATCGTGTTTGTGTGAAACAATGGCTGAATAAAACGACCTTGGGGGATGGTTACAGTAACAATGCCGTCCTAAGGAGGCGTTTAAATGGTCACAAATGGTTATATAAGAGGATATCATTGTTAGTTGACAATTTGGGCCTGAGAAGAATCAACTCATTGAATTCTCGTGCATATCTCTCCTTTCTAACAACTAACCATTTACCACTGTCACTGGCAATACAGATATATTGTTATAGTTTCATATACCAGTGTGTCGTCATTCTTTTAAGCACAGCGGAAATACAACGAATTTAGTTGAATCAAAATTTCTTCTCATAAAATCTTGTCTTTGAGTGGCCTTTTGGACTTGATAAGCGGTGATTCGTTAATAAAAAAATATTGATTGCAAAAATGAGTTTATTTTCTCATTGCAGTGTTAGTGTAAAATAAACTTGCAATGTTTGTTTTTGTTTTTTACGTGTACATAATTTACATGTCTGTAATTTAAGATTGAATGAGCAACATTTACAATTGCACCGATTTCATTCACTTGGAATGCATCGTAGATGATGGTTAATGAGATCAACGTATTATTGGTTTGATGATGAAGAACATTATAAAAAGATTGAAAATGATTTTTATGACAACATTTGACTTGAAGTGGCCATGTTGTAGTGTGCAAGGAAACAGTCCTGTGGAAAGAAAACCTGTTTGTGGAAATTCTGCCTGATGCCCAGCAAACCGATGAGGAAAAGATAGTTCTTTTAGGTTTGTGATAGAGAGAATAATTTTTGCTGTAAATGTCGTACAACGAGAAACCAGAGATTGGAGCTCAGTCGAACAGCTTTCATTGAAATAACGACAGAGTAGAGATAGACAAGAAACCTGAGAAAGGAATTGTAGAGATGAGATCATCCCTCACTAGATTGTGAAGATGATTTTGTACCCTGTCAAGGCAAGAAAGAGTGGTCCGAGTTTCTTATAGAGATGGGTGGACGTGTGTAAAATTAGATACGTCCATTGAAGCTGCACATTTAATACTGACGGTGCTATTTTAAACCAAACAAAACAAACCTCCCGTGGGAGATGATCTCTTCTTTTCTATTTAACTCTTATCACCGAAGAGATATTGCTGGCCTCTTTCTACTTTATCATTTTTTCCATGGAAAGTACTCGACTGAGCTCAAGTCTTTGGTTGCTCCTTATATAATATTTACAACAAGAACTCGTCATTTCATCATAATAAAAAAAACTCTCTCAATATGCCTAACGTTAGCTGGAATTTCTATGAACAGATTTTCTTTATAAGAGATTCCCACATATAAAACATCTTACTACATGACTACTTCCCTGCTGATTACAATTAAGTTGTCTTCAAATCTAATGGCAATAAATTATTGTCATGGATCGTCCAAGAATAATAAAATGCAATTCATACAATTGATCGGTGTTAATACTCCCATAGTGTTCTACAACTTTCATCTGGCATTCATTTCTTTTTCAATCACTCTTATTTTCAAGAGACTTTTCCTTCATAAGCGGTGACCTCTAAAGTAAAAAAATAAGGCAGACAGACAACACTGATAATAGAGGTACAAGGACGCATTTGTATACGTCAAAGAAAAAAATGTTCTTTTCTTGTATTTCAATCGTTATTTACAGCTTTTGTGATTTCCTTTGTGTAGAGATTGCATTTCAACAACGATTGTGTATGCATTATTCCAATTTCACTTGAATTAATTATTGGAAATAGAGTTCTCTTCTTTTTTTTTGGGGGGGGGACTTCATAATAATTAAATTAAAAATTATTCTGCATAATTTCATCATTTCAGCTTTTAATAAAGCACAATTGTTAACTTGAAACGGACGGTAATTCATTAATCTTGTAGAGGAGGGTTAATGGATTCTTATTTTCAGGACATTTTAGTTTCTCAAATAAATAAATAAATAAATAAATAAATAAATAAGAATAAAATTTAAAAAAAACTACATAAAATGAAATTGATTTTAGTGTGAAATTCTTCCAGGCTTTCATAACTTGGTCGTTTGGTGCAATTTCATTTCATAGTTACCAAGGGAAATCACTCTGTGATCTACCCACTTGTCTAATATGAGATTGTTGTTTTTCACATTTTTCTAATACTAGTAGTTCTTAAAAATGTCTAATACAGGCATTAAATATGAAACATTTCTATATAGCTATAAAAGTCAGAATGTGTGTGTGTGTGTGTGTGTGTGTGTGTGAGGACAACTCCCAACCCATATTCTCAACAAAGTTTTGATCTACAGACTTGAAATTTGGTATATGGGGTATTCAGACATATAGAAAACTTTTTAATCGGTGTTCATCCGGAAAAAAAGGGCTACTAAGAGGTTAAAAATGAAAAATTGATACATGGGGGGGGGGTCATCAGATTTTTATCTATTTGTCAACTGTTTCACTAAGTTTGAAAACACTTTTTAAAGATCATGGGAAGCTGGTCTAATGATTATCGTACTTGACTTACTGTCTTTAGGTTTTGGTTTCAATCTCAGTTCGAGTATTTTTTTACTTACAAGAAGTGAACTGTTGTTTAGAAAAATATAATACTCGCATGCAATTTTCTCAGTTTCTTTCTGATTTTTTATTATTTCATTTTTTTAAAGGAATTTAACCTTATATTTAATACCGGGCAACGCTGTGTACATCTGCTAGCATGAAATAAAATAATAAAATGAAAACAGTCTTTCATTGACGCCTAATACTAACCCTAAGTTTAGGGTGTTGATCATTAATTTAGTTTTTATTAAAACAGATGGCATTATGGATACCTTAAACGGAATTCCTATTAATTACTTTATTGTATGTAACTCGATAGTCTCTCCCTCTTAGACAGGGTCCAAAAGAGAGTAGCCAACCTTATAGGTTCCACACGATCAGCTAGGCTTCAACCGCTGTTCCATCGACGAAATGTTGCATCCTTCTGCCTGTTTTACAAGTATTTTAATAGTAGATGCTCCAACGAACAGCTTTTGTTCCCCCTTGACGTAAATATCCTTGACAAACCGAACAAGTAACAAAATCCCACCCCTACACAGTAGAAATGAAGCCTTCTACTCTAATAGTTTCTTCCCTAGGACTGCTAGACTTTGAGATTCCTTTCTGGGTTTCTGCTTCCCTGATTGTACTGACATGCAGTGTAATGTGAACAGACATCTTGCTGCTCAACTTCCTACATAGTATCCCTACAAATTATGTCCGAGATAGTAGCCCTCTACATTGAAATGGCTCCATGCCTTGTCTGGGGTGAAAATGCAATTAAAAATAGAAAAAAATGTGTTCTTATATCTTTCCCTGCACATGTGGTCACCATTTTGTGAGTTGTAACAGATGAGGTCTGAAGAAGGAAAAGGCAATAGTGAAAAAAGAACTGAAAGTGAGTTTACAAGTATTTTAATGGAATGTGCTCCAACGAACTCCAAGCCCTTGTACCTTCTCGACATAAATACCCCAACTAACCTGACAAGCAGCAAAATCCCACCCCTGTACTATAGAGATCCCTAGATATCGGAAAACCTTCTACTCTAATAGTTTCTTTGTTCATACTTTATGTCCTTGCTTCCCTGACTATACTGACATGCAGAAGTTCAAGTGTAATGTGAAAACATCTTGCTGCTCAACTCCCTACATTGTATCCTTGTAACTTTGTTCCAAATAGTAGCCACTTAGATCCAAGTGACACTATGTCTTGTTTGGGGTGAAAAAGAAAAAAGAAATTGAGACCCAAACTGATTTAACTATTGCACAATCTAAACATAAATTTAAACGTTATCTAATCTATATAATATTTCTCTTAGTCTATTTGTATGTCTGTCTGTGTTCGTTCTGCATTTCTTGGGAAACTACTGAGCTGATCTGGTGGAATTTCTAAAGATCTTTGCTATGATAAGGTGCAGCGAAAAAAGTATTATGGCATCCGTTCGATGCACAGTAAGAGGTAAATAGAGAATAGTATTTATGCAAAACTTAGTACAAATTTAACCATATTCAACCATCAATTTGGCATAAAGTATACATGCTTAGTCAACGGGCTATAATTTTTCCCCCGTTTTTTTTTTTATTGGCAAAAAGTCTAGTATATATATATATATAGAGAGAGAGGGGGGTGACATCATTTGAAAGAATCTAACAACTACCCATAAATATGTACTCTAATATTTGCCAAAGAAAAATTATGTTAAACGAAATCAAAATAAAACAAAATATTCTTTTCGCCGATTCAGTTTTTAATGCTGAATTATGCTGTCTCAGGTAACGAAAACAGAACTTTCTCTTTAGCTTAAAGGCTAAGGGATATTTTTAAAATCCAATTATACAAACAAAACATTGGCTGTTTAGTTGAGGAGTAGTCCACATCGCTCAGCAAAATTCTATTAAGAGCCGAAAGTCAGAGAATGCAATCTGTTTTTTTTCTATTTCAGCATTCAACGGTTTCCTCAGTATTAACTATTAGTTTATCATTGTTCATTAAAGAAACAAGAATATACCAATTTTGACTCATCAGTGGGTGTTGTTAAATTCTTGAAGAATCCTAAATTATAATCATGTGAAATTGAAAAGTTGTGTAATGATATTCCCTAAGCAATAACTCTCTCAATTTGAAGTCTACAGATTCGAAATTTGATATGCAGGGTACTGCGATTTTGGGAAAATATTTGGGATCGGTTCTCGGCCAGAAATTTGGCTGTTAAAGGGTCAAAGTTCAACGATTTGACCTTTGAGAATTCTACCAAACTCCTCCGACAATTTTGGGTTTAAACACTTGAGATTTTAGATATAGGTTCTTTGGACATGGATAAAAATTTATAACTTGCTTTGAGCCCAAAACAATAAATGTCAAGGGGCCATAATAGGGATCAAAGTTAAAAAATTGACCTCTGCAGTCTCTACCAAATTACTCAGACAATTTCTGGTCTAAACATTTGAAATTTTACATAAAGGGTATTCAGAGATAGGGCAAGCTTTATAATCGGTTTGGGTCGAAAATTTTTAGTTACCAATATATAAATGTATGTATGTATGGATGTTTGCATGTGTGCCTAAAACTTTCGACAGAGGCGACGGATTTTACCAACATCAGTATCGTTTTAAAGTCCGACCTTTCAGACGACAAATAGCGAAAAATTGGCTAAAAACATCAATATCTTCACCTTCAACTGGGAACTTTTCTACAGGTGGGCGCTTTTTTCGCCGATATTTTTGAAAATCATCCTCTCCTTTCTATTGTCCAGCCTTAATTAAAACATCATTCGGTTTGGCGGTGGCCGTAGCAACAAAGACGTGAGGTTTTTTAACATCAATATCTTCACCTTCAACTGGGAACTTTTCTACGAGGGGGGGGCTCGCTTTTTACGCCGATATTTTTGAAAGTCATCCTCTCTCGATTGTCTAGCCTTAATTTAAACATAAGCCACTTCAGGTTTGGCGGTCGTCGTTCTTTTCCTCCTTCGCAGTACGGGTTCGAGCCTGCCTTCCTACTAATCCTTTTTTTTTTTTTTTGCTCAACAGACACATCCAAACACTCGGGCAAAGCCGGGCTGAAATGCTAGTGTATATATATATATATATATATATATATATATATATATATGTATATATGACTGTAACGTCTTGCCAGACGAGTGCCACTCCCTCAATCACTCATATATATGCATATAATGATGGCAGATCAGTTATTACATGCTTCCAGCCTTTCAGGCCTATCCACATCACAACTTTTCTATCGCCACAGGACTATTTTTTTTTTGTTTTATTTTTAAACAAATGTCAGAGTGAGTATCTATACAAAGATGTTATTACAGAGTTTCAGCTTTAGGGGGGTGTGTGAAAAATTCTGTTCTTTATTTATATTCTAAAATTCATTAACAATTTAATAATTCTATTTTAAGCTTGTTTTTAATCTTGTAAATACGACCGGAATAATGTCGGTATTTATTTGCTTCCCCACTGAGCAAATTAGGCACAAGGCCGTTTTTTAATGTGGAGAGATTGGGGAAAAGGAGACCAGCTCCTCGGGGAGTAGGGGAGCTGGATAGTGACAATTGGTATGAAGGGTTTCGCCTACATTGACCAATAACTGATTGCCTCAAGGACAATGGTTTTATATGTGGGGTTGCCCCCACATATGGTCTTTGCTTGCAGTATCTGCCGGAACAGATGCTACGCTTGAGATATTACATTTTTTATTCACAGGAAAAAATACAATTGGGAAAATGAACAAAATTTTAGGCACAAGGCCAACTCAAAAAGAATGGGGGATGGTGAGGTTGGTTGATCCATCTCGTCTCTATTGGAACTTTTAAAAGATTTCTCTCTCGGCCAGCATCTTTTATCATGGTTACCCTTTTAAATTTATATTTATGTGTGGTAGTGGGAAGGGGGAGGAGAGATGTTCCTACTTAAACCCAATTTTAAAACATTTTTTATTTATATCAAAAAATACTAAAAAAGATAACAATATTAATAAAATCTCATTTGTGTTGAAGGGTCATGGTGGGAAAAAAAAGCCCTGGTTAGTAAGGCCCTCCCAACCCTGCCTGAAATGCTAGACCACCCATTTCATTCTGGTTTGTAAAGGAACCAGTGTTTCGCGGGCAGCCTCTATATGGAGGGGGGTGGTCCTGGACAGGGGAGAAAAGAAAAGATTTGGTGGTGAGAGGGGGAATGTTAGTGTTAGACTTGATTTCCTCCAAGATGGGTTGAGTTTTGAGAGGGGGAGGAGCAAAAAATAAAAATTGTTGTTTTCGGAGGTTGGGGGTCTTGGAGGTTTTCTAATAAGTGAAAATTTATTTGGCTGACTGCGAGACTGAAGGAAGTAAAATTGGAAAGGGGCGGGAGTCCGACAGAAACCCCAGAACTGCACGCTTCACACCTAGGTGGGGAACACATATTCAAATTTGGCCCCTCTTTGTACATACAGACTTGCTGCATGTATCCATCTTCTTTAAAAAGCCACCCGAAGCAGCATTCTTCTGTCACATCTGATCTTTACCCATAGTTGGTGTTTAAAGAAAGCGATCAGATCCTGATCAGAAAAAGCCCCCCCCCCTGACCATCTTGCAGTCTTTACGTCCATATCCCCATTCTTGCCACAGCCAGGCTTGCGATGTAGACCATTTGTCTTTTCTGGTCCCATGGCGGCCTCATGTTGTCCACTACGTTTGATACAGTAATCGGGCGAGGATGCTCGGAGTCAATGTGAGCCGTCACCTTGCAAACATACGACCAGTACTGGCGGATTCGCGGCAATCGAAAAATGCGTGATCAGTTGTTTTCGTAGCCGTTGTCCCACAACGAGGACAGGCCAGTGACTCCAAGAAATCAGAACTGCATTGTATATTGTTGAGGGGAAGATACTACACTTTGATCTTGTCCCGAGGGCCCACACGACTGGAACAATGCCGCTTCGAATTAGTTTTGCTTTTATACAAAAAAGACGAATCCACACATGGCGATCCAAAAATTTACAAAGTAAGGCAAATTAAATAGACAGGCGACCCCCGTTCTTAACACATAGATATTATCATTTAGACAGCATATGAAAGGTTTTAAGGAGTGAGCCGACCCATCGCTTCCTGGAAAAAAAGCCTTTTGCAGACATACACAAAACGCGAACATACATACATACGTGCATACATACACACACAGTTTCGCTTTTATATATATATAGATGAAGTTTATTTTTTTAAGAAAATATATTAATATTTTATTGTTTAATATTCTATTCATAATTTTAGTTTTAGATCTGTTATTTTAAATCAAAAATGTTAATTTTACTTCGAATTTTTTACATATTATAAACTAACTTTGAATGCTACATTTTCGGTTACGATTCTAGCTGATGGCACCTAAGTACTTTATTTTTTACTTTCCAAATCACGCCTCTATAATAATAAATACGAAATCTGGACAAATTAAAATATAATATTTAAACATATTTTACGCCAGGGCAAAGCCAGACCCTCCCCCCACTAGTACTAAATAAAAGAGTATATTAGGATTTATTTTCTTCCATTTCTTAGGTTGGTTGGTTACGGCATATCAACCTTTTTCAGGTTATTTAATGCCGAATCCAAAGATTTTGAAGAAAATTTTTTTAATAGACTATATTTGTTGTTTTCAAGTCGGTTTCTATTTAACCCAGAGTTGGAACCCTAACAGATACTACCACTCCAGGTCAGAGTGGACCTGGGAGCAATGGTAATTAAAGGGTGGCTCCACACTCCCCAAAGCCCGCAAGCTGGGGTCTCACTACTGGATATAGTTTAAGGTCATATCCAGGACCTCCATTTCTTAAGGGGCTTAAAAGTTCTTCAATATTTGCATGGTTATGACAACTAGTAGTGTCAGATATTCAATAAAACTAATGAAACGTTTAATTACTCGTCATTCTACCTGAGAGCCAGGTGTAACACAAGCACAAATCTTGTGCATGTGTAACATATCGCCATTATTGAACGCCGCAAGGACATTTATGTGCTCTTATGACGTTCAATCAATGCCATGGATTGAACGGATGAGCTCTCAATCTAGTCCAAGAAATGGCACTGAAAGGCTGAAATTAATCAAAGTTAAGCTTAAATACTTCTAAGCTGAGAAACCGTTGATGATGGAGAAACTTAACGTGTATTAAAGGAATTTAAATAAAAGAAAAGAAGAACGTATTTTGTTAACGTGTTTGTTATTCAAATAAGATTATGTTAATTCTAAAACCCTAAGCCTAATCTTTCCCTAATATTTGTTTTATTCAAAAGCTTTTACAAATATATCAATGTTTTTGAATATTTTTACAAACTTTACTAAAATTTCTCAGTATCATATGAAACAAAATAAAATTTGCACAATTATCCATATAATAATAGTAATGTTCCGATGTTAGCACGATGGTTAACCCTTGTCACCCACTATTTCGTATCATAGACACACCCAAAAAAAAAACACCCAAAAAATTTGCACAAAATTTTGTTTTCTAATATGATTTTTAAATCAAATATTCCAGAGTTTTAATATATTTTTAAAAACGTCTTTTTAACTGTTACAATGCAACATGAAATATACTAAATATATCTGATAAAATCTTAAAAACAATATATATATATATATACAGTGATGATCATATTTATTGGCACGGTAAAATAAAAGTTAAATTTTGTCTAATAAATTCTAAAAAAGGGATTAAATTAAGGAAAATAACAAAGTATATTATGTATTTTTAACTGGCCTTTCCGATGCAGCAATCGGATTTTAGAAAAAATAAATAACAAAGGAACAACAAACATAATTGCAAAAAACCCTTGTTCAAAATTATTAGCACGGCTTTGTTTTTCTTTTAGTATCAGTATAATATCAATCAATTTCCGGTTTACGTGCTTTCTGAACTTTTTTATAGCCATATTATGCTTGTTTAACGCTAATTCAATGAATATTTTTTTTCAGATAATTTTTAGATAGCGATTTATTTAAACTATTATAAGTGACTAAATTATAATTTTCAATCGCCATGGTTAAAACTAAGGAACACAGCGAAGACGTCAGGAAGCTTGTTGTAGCATGCCATACCAATGGAGAGGGCTATGATAAGATTTCAAAGAAGCTAAACCTTCCCAAATCCACTGTTAGAGCCATAATAAACAAGTTCAAATCGTAAGGCCACGTTATGAGTTTAGAGGGTAGAGGGAGAAAAAGGATTCTTTCCCCAAGAGATGAACGGAAAATTGTTCGACAAGTAAAACAAAACCCAAGGATCTCTGTTGGGGAGATTGTTGATGAACAGAGCACCTCTGGAGTGAATGTATCTCGACATACAGTTGGTAGAGTTTTGAGGAGAGCTGGTTTAAAAGCATGTCGTCCGAGAAAGACTCCCTTATTGAAGCCTATGCACCTGAAAGCAAGGCTAGCCTTTGCAAAACGTCATATTGATAAAGATATTGCATTCTGGAAACGTGTTCTATGGACTGACGAAACGAAAATAGAGTTATTTGGCCATAATAAAGTGTCTTATATTTACAGAAAATCTGGCGAAGCTTTCCTGCCTAAGAACACCATACCCACAGTGAAGCACGGTGGAGGCAGTTTGATGTTTTGGGGATCCTTTGCTGCCTCTGGACCAGGGCGACTTGTTAAGGTCACAGGTAGCATAAAAAAGGAAGATTATGTTAAAATATTGAATGAAAACCTGAAAGACTCTGCTAAAGAGCTCTCACTTGGTCGTCGTTGGTGGTTCATGCAAGATAATGACCCAAAGCATTCGGCTAAACTGACTAAGAAATGGCTTGAGGACAATCATATTAATGTTTTGGAGTGGCCATCACAAAGCCCAGACCTTAATCCAATTGAAAATTTATGGAGAACATTAAAATTGAGGGTTATGCAAAGGAAGCCTAAGAATCTTATTCAATTGGAGGATTATTGTCAGGAAGAGTGGGCTAAAATTACTACTGAAGAGTGCAACAACTTGGTTGTAAACTATGAAAAGCGACTGAGGAAGGTAATCAAGGCCAAAGGCTATACAATTGATTATTAAATAAATCGTGCCAATAATTTTGAACAAGGGTTTTTTGCAATTATGTTTGTTGTTCCTTTGTTATTTATTTTTTCTAAAATCCGGTTGCTGCATCGGAAGGGCCAGTTAAAAATACATAATATAATTTGTTATTTTCTTTAATTTAATCCCTTTTTTAGAATTTATTAGACAAAATTTAACTTTTATTTTACCGTGCCAATAAATATGATCATCACTGTATATATATATATATATATATATACTTAAGAATATTCCCCCCCCCCCATTGCAAGGTAATTTCCAGATCGGCACATATAAACAAGAAAGAACTATACTCAATGATGCGTCATCACTTGGTACTAAAATAATTCAATTCTATATCCATACTTACACAACCCTACTCCATCTTCTTAATGTTAATTACCAGTGTAGGGTCTAAAAATTGGTTTTCTTTTTTATGATAATCGTATGTGGAGAGAGGAAGAGGGGTAGTTAACTGCTTAATAAAGAAAGGGTAATACAGATGAAACAGATGGGTAGTTATCACGATTTAGTCGCTCGGTTGTCTTGATGTCATATGAGGTTTGCGCGAACTTTTTCTAGTCTCACACAAAAACACGCGTTCACATCTCAAGCTATATTACTTGTCATATACATACGTGCGCACGTCCACACACGTACATATATTCACGTTCGCGTATATACACTCACATTCACGTGTATACACACACACACACACTAACATATGCACATATACGTGCACACGGACGCGCACATGGACAACGTCATTTCCCCTTTCAAAGGAAATCCACGTGTGCGCAAAAGACCACCGGAAACAGCTATAAAAGCAAGAGCATAAGCAGTTTCTTTCTTTTCAGACCAGCTTCTGAGCTGGGCGGTCTACGGACCGACAGCGTGCCTTTTCGGCAGGCGCGCACATGCGCATGCCTCACGCCACTTGCTATTATGTGGGACAAAAAGCTAACAGACCATACGTACACTTTACTGCATACGCTTTCTCTCTCCATGAACTGGATTGACATTCTCACTCTTTCTCTCTGTATATATACAACTTGTCCCTGAGAATACCTTCGCGTAGCTGACTGCTAACATGGCGCACAGCTTTAATTGATGTCAACCCTCTATCCTCTTCTTTGTTTACATGCTGGACTATCATTCCCATTTTACACTATATTGCGCACTTCTCTTCCCACGCGCAAACAAACGATAGTAACCTGAATTGAGATGAACACACATTTCCTTTTTCCTTCCATACTATCAGTCCCGCAACAAACGATGGTTACACTCGCGCGGACATGAACACGTGTTATATCTAAAACATTCATTCTTTTAACAGTAAATAAATGACACGTTTATCTTATCCAGCAATTGAGTTTTTGTTTCCTTCATTCCATTTATTTCATTATTTTCTTTTGTAACGGGATTAGGATTTATATATCCTAGTCCTCTACAGATTTGATACATTATGAGTTTGCGCGGATTGGTGGGAGGGGGCATGTTCGGAATAACTAAGATGCGTCTTCTTAAAGTAAGCAAAAGTTACGCCCAATTTAGGTGAATTACTTATTTAAATGCATTTGCTGTAAATGTCTATAGGAGAAAATTAAATTAAAGATTACCGGGCATGGGTCGGATATGTATAAAGCTATAAAATATGCAAAGAAATTCAGTTCATGGATATAGGTGGTAGTAGTATTAGTAGTAAAGAAATTTAGGATAATAATAAAGATAATAATAGTAATGGGTCGATTCTAATAATAGGATGATAAAGATAAAAATAATGATAGTAAAAATTCAAATATTAATTAACTACATTTTATTTCAGTATTTAATTTATATATTTACTTTCTGATTGTTTTATTTAATGCTAGTGTTTTCTCATCGATAAATATTGTTGATTACATCTCCCAAGCTGATTGCAAAAATAGATTAGGAAATTATATTCATTTTTAGTTCGTGAGACAGAATCTATCACCATACTTTTCCTTAAACACGTCAGTTGGACTTTATTAAATACAATACTTAATAATTTTTTTTTTTTTAATGGAGGGTAGAAAACGTATTGTGGATGCGTTATCGACACCTCCATAACTCTCGCTTCTCTTTATTTGTCTCTCAATCCTCATTTTTTAATGAGTGATTTTTCGGACAAAGGAGAAGAAAAAGATGTATTCTAGATTGGCAGTATTTTGCACAACAGTTTGCAGAGGTGGCGGAAATTTTCTGTTTCTATGTCTATCCTTGTAGCTATGTCACTAGCAAGGGTGCTGGAGGTAAACGTTTTATCTGGGCTGACGTTATCCGCCTAATAGTCAGGGACCCGAACCTTGGATCAACCACTAAGGAGGCTGTCCTATCAGCAGGTGCAAAGTACTGGGGCTGCTGTATTGCCATTTGGTGAATGGATTCTGGACCATGTAGTAGCTTCTGGTGGGACCTCTCGATGCCATATTAGTGGATAATTGTTACGGTTTTATCTTACCATGTTCGACAAAAAAAAAATTTCTTTGTTTCTTTTTCTCTCTTAGTTTCCCCCTCTCAGTACTGGCCAATAAGTCTCCTGTGCGTCATGAGTAAGTTGCTGGAATCTGTTAAATACAGAAGTAATCAACCATCTCAGCAAAAATAACCTTCTTAGTGGCACACAATATGGTTTCCATTCTGCTAGATCTACAGCAGATGTGCTTACAGTTATATCTCATAGGATTAGCGAATCTCTTGACAGAGGCAACCTTTCTAGGGCAATTGCTCTTGACATATCCAAGGCCTTTGATAGGGTATGGCATGAAGGTTTACTTCACAAGATCTCTAGCTATGGTATAGCTGGAAATGTCTTCTCAATTATTAAATCATTTCTTTCTGACAACCTAAACGTAGATTACATGAACAAAGCTTCTTTCTTAGAACTGCACGCATGTGGAATTGTCTTCCATTTTCCTGCTTTCCAGCTGACTACAATATGGTTGTCTTCAAGTCTAACATAAACAAGTTCTTGATGAGCCGTCCCACTAGTTAACAAATTTACCGAATTTCCATTACTATTGATTACTATATTGTCCAATTTCTACTGTACACTCTTTAACTCTTATCTTCGAGTGGCCTCTTGGCCTTGATAAGTGGTGATGCCTATGTAAAAAAGAATATATATGTATATACACATACACACAAGCATATACACATAGACATACATACATAAACATATGCATACACATACAAAAATATAAATACATACATACAAATCTAAAAAAAAAACAAAAAAAACAGGGGGTAAAATAAAAGTGATATATGTAAGTAAGTATATTAATTAGGTGAGTTTAGTACTAAAAATTTCACATATGTACATGTGTACACAAGTACATATAAGTACGCATACATATATATGTACAGACATAAACGCAATTATACATAAATACATGCATACACATACATAAATACATACACATGCATACAAACACACGTATACAAGTGCATACACACATATACACACCCATATATGGACACATATGCGCACATATACATGATCCATACATACATACACTTATACATATACAAATAAATATAAATGAATACAAACATACATATAAATATAGATAGATATATACACACATATACCAATACCCACATATATACAAATACATACAAAACATACAGGCGTGCAAGCACACGCATACGTATAGATTCGGGGATTAAGTAAATAAAATAAAGTTAGTAAAAGAAAAATAAGTGAGTAAGATGTATTAATAATGATGGTGCTCTGAGTATACCTCTATGAATACATAAATAAGTAGGTGAGTTGGTAATATAATTAATTTATGGGTATTTAGGAGTATTTTAGGCTATATTCCTAGCAAGTATGGAGGGAGTGTGGGTTCTAGATACTTATATGGTTACTAGTTGGGTGGGATCACGGCCACCGAGAGTAAGAAGAAGGCCTGTTAACTAAAAAATGCCAGCAGGCAATGTAGGTAAGATTTATCAGACTGTCAGTACTATATCAGGGCCATTTGACAAAGAGCAATAAAACATTTTTTAAAAGAAAAAGGAAGACTGTTCGTTTAATACTGAAACTAAACTTTATTCAATATAAAAGATAAAATATAAATATTATCTATGTAAAATTAAGTAATTTTAAAGCAATACACAATTTAATACTGATAAAAGTGAATTATGAATTTAGGAAACAAAGAATTAAATAACATATTAAACACCAACGATGAATAATTTTAAAAGTGAAAGTAAACGATAAATAATTTTAAGAATGGAAACAAACGATAAAATACAAAAAATTGAAATCAAACAAATAATTTAAATACAAACAAACAATAAAAGTTACTAGTGCTGAAATATTTTTTAATTTAATTTAGAGAAAAATCACATGTTATTTATTGGAACTTTAGAGGTTATTCGGACTAATGTTCTCATCTTGCGTGTTTATTTCATAACGTTTTATCATCGAATCTTGACTTCTCCTTTATTACATACAGCCGAAAATGATGTTCACATACCTAAAAACATAATTAAAGAAAACATTCATACCATAATGTAAACTATTGTTAAAATCTAAGAAAAGATTGTAAACAAACATTAACAATAATAATCACAGTGTAGTATCTGTTCTAATGCTACACTTCATTTGTTCTGTCCTCGTCAGTGGAGGAGAAATCCTTCATGACTGACACAATTTTTATTTTATTTTTGTTCCTATCCAAAGTACCCTTTTTTGGGAAGCTAGATTTTCCCACATTAAAACCCCACCTTGTGTCTAACTGTGCCCTCGTGGGGAAGTAAGTAAATAAATTAAAAAAAAATTAATTTAATTAAAAAAATATTTTTGACAATTATTCTCATGCAAAAATTATTTGTTTATAATTTTCAAAAGAAACAATCAATTTTAATATATAACGTTCAGTCACTGGTAATTTCATTAATAACCGTGTGGTGAATAATTTTCAAACCGACTTGAGAAAAAAATATAGAACTTACAAAATAATTTTGAAATACTCAATGAAAGGTTTTATTCGTTACTAAAAAGACATTTTGGCAATTATTCTCACGTAAAAATTATTTGTTTATAATTTTCAAAACTAAAACAAAATTAAATTAAATTTCTAACCTTCTGGATAGACATTTTAGCCTTATAAGAAAATAAACAGTTAAAAATATCAACATAATATTTGCTGTATTAGCAATAAATAGTATTGTTTCTTTAATTTATATAAACGCTGTTATTAAACATTATGAAAGTACTTGAATACAGTTCTAATTAAATACACGTTTAATTATTAAAAAATAACATTACTTACTTTACTATATTTGGTTGAAATAAAATTTTCCCTTCTAATGGTACGTATCTAAATTGAGAAATTTTCGGAAAAGAGAATGTATGTACTTTGGGGCCTTTTGGATAATTTCCCCGGTAATTTGAAACAACACAAGAATACACCATGTTAGACAGTAAACTGAAAACTAGAGGAAACTGCTGCTGATAGCCTACACCATATACCTACAAGTGAATCTGATAATGACGTCACGCTGTCATATGCATCGGCCTTCTTTACTCTCGGTAGCCACGGTAGGATGGTGGTCCCGGGAATGTATAATTATAG
Source organism: Euprymna scolopes (assembly GCF_053919585.1). Lineage (NCBI taxonomy): Eukaryota > Metazoa > Mollusca > Cephalopoda > Sepiida > Sepiolidae > Euprymna > Euprymna scolopes. The sequence goes on from NC_136494.1 coordinate 130,041,590, forward strand.
AATTTGGGGAGGGGTCTAGGATAATTTTATAGAGATTGAATATTTCACATATGGCCCTAGGTTGGTGTATTTTAACTATATTATAAAATACATAATAGACTATTCCATGCCCATACTAATATATATATATATATATATATATATATATATATATATATATATATATAAGTAGTCATCCACATACAACACTGTTTCGTTGTATCAACGCTCATCAGTGCGGCTAGACAGGCAACTACCTCAAGCCAGGATTGAAACCCAACTGCCCGTATGACAGTCAAGGCTTCTAACCATTACGGTAATTGGCTGCTGCTGTGCGGGCTGTGAATTAACGATGTTTTGATATCGTCTGAAATACCTAAGCTCGATTTGTTTACACAAAGAGCGTCGCTTAATACACTAATGGTAATCCGTCTATCACTTCCAAATATGCTCAACTCAAGATAAGAAGCATTATAGTCATCCACATACATTACTGTTTCGCTGTATCACAGCTCATCAGTGTGGCTAGATAGGCAACTACCTCAAGCCAGGATCGGATATATATATATATATATATATATATATATATATATATATATATATAGAGAGAGAGAGAGAGGGAGGGAGAATATAAAGAAAAGAAAACGATAATATAAAAATATATACTAATGCATATATATTTATTTATTCAATAAGGATGATACATCAATTAGGGGTGTAGAATAAATAAAACTCTTTATAATATGGTATTTTGAAGACTACTGCTTCTCAATAGAAGAGGAGAGAAAATGTTCAGTAACATATTAGGGATGCGACATATGTACGATTAAGTTGTTTTAAAATTCTTATTCTATAGTTTTATATATAAAATGATATTATGATTCACTTATGAAACATTAGTGAATCATGAATACATTGATGCTAACATTGTAAACAGTGGTGACTGAAAAATTTTATGCGTCATCATCATCATCATCATATGCGATTTAACATCCATTTTACATGCTGAACTGTGTTGGGCACCTTTTATAAATTAACTTCCAAACTAACCTATCTCTAGCCAGGTCTTTATTTATACCTCTTTATCTCAAATCAATTCTTATCACTTATTCCAGTATTTTCCTTGTCCTTTTTTCTTCACCCCCAAACAAGCACAGTGCCACGTTGACGGAGGGGGCAACTATTTTGGACTAAATTTGCAGGGATACTATGCAGAGAGTTAAGCAGTGCGATGTTTTTTCACATCATATTTGAACTTCTGCATGTCAGGATAGGCAAGAAGCAGGGACCCGGAAGGGAATTTCAAATTCTAGCAGTTCGATGGAAGTAACTATTTGAGTGAAAGGCTTCCAGCATCTAAAAATCTCAACAGTGTATGGGTGGAATTTTTGCTGCGTGTTGGGTTAGTTGGGATATTTACATTGAGAGAGTACAAGTGCTTTGAGTCTGTCGGAGCACATTCCATTAAAATACTTGTAAAACAGGTGCAGGGACGCAATGTTTCAATGATGGGATAGAGATTTGAGTTTGGCTGATTATGATATGACTGGCGACTATTTTTTTAATGCTCTGATCTTGTTTCTTGAACTCTTCTACATCTACTGACCAAAGAACTCTCATTCTTTCAATGTAATCATACCACTGATGTGCCCTGTTCTACCCACAACTCTCTATACTGTCGAGATTTTATCTTCCTCTGAAGTCATCAGATCTAAGCCTGTTTTTAAGATTAAAATTACACACCCATCATATCATTCTCATATCATTTCTATCCAAGAAACGCATGTTCCAACCCTTATGGACCAAATTTCACTTTGTTTCTTCCCATGAACCAATAACTGGTGACCACAATTAGTTTTTATGCCTAACACGCACGTTCATACACTTCCATTCCATCATAAAATATTTACATTCAACAAGTAACCTCATTTGCATATTACGTTTAAGAAAATCTATTTTAATAATTCGCTCCATGTCAATGTTTGTTATAATAGAATTGTTTTGCTTGTTCTACTATTCAATTTAGAAATATTATAGTTTTTAATTTATATTTATAATTTATACTTAATTTATTTTAAATTATTATTAGCCGAGACCAGTTGCATTTAAAAACGGAAGTAATTTATTTTTTAACCTCTGAGAGTTATTTCCAGTTTAATTTTAAGACAAAAATGGGTGCGTTTAATACCTGTGTTACATGATAAGGGGTGTCCCCTTTTCATGTAAGTATAAAAATAGAGAGATTTAGTTAAAATGAAAATGAAATAGAATAGACGAAATTCGAACCTCGTAAATTAGGTTTAGAAATAGATTACGAGAGAGAATTAGAAAATGGAATGTAAAACACACCATTGTTTAGCTTAGGGATAAAATAGTTTCAAGAAAAGAATGTGCGTTGACAATTCTGTTATAAAAAATTCAATTGAGGAATGCAACTACAAAATAATTTAATAAACATGTTTTTAACATATTGGAAATATAGGTTATTGGGAATATAGGTTAAAATTCCTTTGTAAATAAAGGAAAAAGTTTTGGACACGCATCTCCAGAACACGTGAAAGAAGACACATGTTTTAACATGTGTATGACGTCATGGAAAATGGGAAGTTCTAGATATAGTTAGAAACTTGAGAGAAACTGGGGGAGAAACTGAGAGAGAGTCAGAGAGTCTGAGGACGATAGACGACAGTCCAGACATGGACATTCGAAGGTCTAGAAGCGAGACGGTCACTTTTGAAACTTAGAATGTGAAGTTTTGAATTCTTGACTCAGAAAACCACGGCCGGTCGGGAGAAAAAATAAACCCATCATGTGTTTTTATAAACGTCGTCTTTGTGTTGTAATTCTACCAAAAGGTAAAGTGAAAATTGTTATTATATGTCTTGTATATCATGTGGTTTAAAATGTCTTTACATACACGTCTCGACATCTCATATCTACAATGTGAAATCTACATCTCATAGCAACACTTCTAAGTATAAACGTTTTATATATATGAAAAACTTTACAACATCTCTCTCTCTCTAAGACTCTAAGAACCCCTTTTAACAACAAAACGAACAATAACAATAATGATAAATATAACACCTGCTCCTAACATGTGATCCACTTTCAGGAAAATCATAAACAGATATTAGGTGTATCTTAAATAGTATGTGACTAAACTCTTGCCCCACTAATATGTTTCAAGCTGTCAACAACGGTTACATACAGTTAGAATATATATATATATATATATATATATATATATATATATATATATATATATATATATATATATGTGTGTGTGTGTGTGTGTGTGTGTGTGTGTAGTAATAATGATAATATGTAGTAATAAGTACAGGTAAGTAATAAGATCCACAAACAGAAACAAAAGATTTAGAAACAAATCAGGCTTAATGCCCCTAAAGTTTATACTAGACTTGTCTGCAAGGATCCCTAGCATAGTGGATAAAGTACTTGGTAAAGTTCAATTTTAAAAATTGTACTTTTCCAGAGGTTGAAAGTTTAATCCTCAGTGTGGGGGACATTCAAAATGCAGTTATGGCTGACAGAACGAGAGCATGCTACTCCCATGGATTAAATAATAGGCTCTGTTTGAAATTCAGTGCAGATTCCCGAATTCGACAGGAAGATTTCCGTGTTCAACAAGATAACCCAAAAAGATTGGAGATTACATCGATCAAAACATTGTGTAAATGACACTCAAGATGAGAACAATCGTCCGAAGAATCCAAATAATACATGCGACCTTCTGCTGTGGAGTCTAACAAATAATACATAAAGCTTATCCAATGGAAGTATGATCAACAGCTTTTCAAATCTTGAAAATCAGCCTAATCTTGTGCTTTTTATCGAACTGATGACGAAAGAACAGCATTTAAGAAATCAATCAATGAACTGCAGAAAGAACAATTTTGCAACAATTTTCTAAGTAAAAAAAAATAAATCATATTTATTTTTTTCTCAATTGCTATTGAAGAAACTCTAGTCAGCAATATGAAAGCATCTGTCTTTTTGAGTTTTTTTGCGTCGCTGCATGGCACTTAACGCTCGATGGCACTTTTTCCAGACATGGTTTTTGCCTGACAGCATTATGGAGTTGACAGTGTTGACAGCAGGTGTTCATAATGAGTTCCTTATCTGGACACATCTTAGAATATTTTTGTTTTCAATTATCGTAGTCAGTTATTAATTTATTGTGTATTTGAGGTTTATTTCTGATATGCTCAGCTTTAATCTTTATTTCTCTGAATTTCGCTGTAAAAAGTAACATTTTCAATCGTCACAATATAGTTAAACATTTTACAAATTACCCCTTTTTCTTGAAAGTATGTCTGTTTTAATAAAATGATTTGATCACTTCTCATGTGTTAGGATTATTCCTCACAGTTTATAATTGCACATTGAATTATTTTTTAATTGAATTATCAATATAATACTAGCATAAAATAAATAGAAATTTTAAAAATCTAATTCAAAATTCATTTCAGTGTGACATTTAATCCAACATAATACATTTTGATTACGTCATAAATTGGTCAGCTATTTTAAGCTTTTCTAAATAGTTTGTAAAGAAAATAATGAATTATTTTGAGGTTCTATGAAATTTGAAAGCATTTAAACTGAAATATAAAATGATTTCATGTTTTTAAAGTTTTTAGCAAATTCTCATGAATGAAGAGATTGAAAATTTTCAAAGCTTTGTACATTCGATAATTTGACAAATAGAAATTAAAACATTACCTTAACAAAGCTCTCAAAATTCAGACTAAAGTTTTTCACAAAAACCCATGGTATAGCGGATAAAGTACTGGATGAAATTTAGTTCTAATTAATGCGCTTCTAGAATTTACAAATTACTTTTGACTTATACCCAGCCATGGCTGTCAGAGCTGGTGCATGCTATTTTCATGGATTAAACAAAGAAATTCAGTGCAAATTCCCGAGTTTAACAAATTTTCTCGAGTTTAACAAGATACACCTGAAGAAAGTCGGAGGTTGCATCGATTGAAAGTTTGTGAGAATAACGCTGAATATTAAAACAGTAGTCCTAATAATCCAAATAATACAGAACACTTTAACATTTTTCAAAATAAAATAAATAAGAATGTTATCAAAGTGCATAAACTCAGTTTCAATTACAATATAATAAGTGAGTGTGAGCAAATTTGGCAAAAGTTTTTATGCTTCAACTTTTTTATATCTTCAAATATTTATTCATGGTGTTTAGTTTGGTTGTTTTGTAGAGACAAATTGTTTTGTTTTAGGCTTTGCAGAACATGATTGAGTTTTGCAAAGAGAAAGGAAAATATAACATCAGTGTTTGGTGCATTTAATTTCGGAAGCAGATATCTTCAGACAGCCTAATCTAAAAGTATCAGATTAAATTTGTTGAGAGAATTGCAGTAAAATATTTTGTCTTTTAAACAGAACTTGATTTTATTTCAGCATAAAATTACCCCCACCCTACAAAATTACAATCACCCTTTAATAAAACTTAATTGTAATATAATTTTAAACACAAATGTGTATGGGAATTTGTTCATAGCATTTTGAATTTAAACAAAAATATAATATTAATAGTTATTTAGAAATTTTAGAAATCACAAAATTATGAATATTTCTTTGCCATAATAATGTAAAATATGACTTTCTAACATCAAATACATTTGGTTGGCGTTGAAAATTCAAATCTGATTCAGAATGGTTTGAACTATATACAGATGTGTAGGATAAGAATACACGTCTGACGATTGAAACTACCATAAAACTGCGGTAAAATGTTATGATAAGTCTCTTTTTGTTATGTATTGTCGTTTTAGAACTTTATCTGAAAGAATATCAAATCTTTTTATTACATGTTATATTATTTTAATCAGAAAAATAACTTTGCAAAGTCAGTTAAATATAAAAAAGTAAAATTAAAAAACAAAATCTCAAATGAATATCTCTCTATTCTATTTATCTCCTATATCTACAACTCTCTTACTCCTCTCTCTCTCTCTCTCTCTCTCTCTCTCTCTGCATGAGACAGTCGAAGTAAAGTATCGTTTTCAGTCTGAAGCTAGATCATTAGGGTCCCTTCAGCTTCTTCCATTTTGATCTTCCTCTTATTCCTTTTCCATCAAAGGTCCACTAGAACACTTGGTTAGCAATTATCTCTGGGGCCAGTCTTTGGGTAGAAAATATTATTATGTCTGCTTATATTCCCTCTAATATATATAACTAGCAAGGCTACCCGGCATTGCCTGAATTTATCAAAAAAAAAAGAAGAGGTTAAAAAGTGAATATTAAACTTCTATCTCTCTACCCACCTCAATCCATTTGTGGTGCATCTGCAAACAAAATGAAGGGCTTACCTGTGAAAGAAGAGAGACAAAATGGCTGATTCGTTTTGGCACTTAGAATGCATGATGGGAAGGCACTGCATGATGAGTGAGCACGTTTAACCAGCCTACTCTTTTGTAGAGCACAAGCTATTTCAGTGCAACACTTTGATGAACATGGCTGACTGGAGGTTAAGTGGTCAAACATTGAGACTCTTTACTCGAGAAGGTGACCTAGTTAAATAGCTAGACAAGTTAAAAATGGTGGTGAAGCTTCAAAAGGTTGAAGATATGGTTAACTTACTACCATTATACTTAGAAGGGGAAACCCTCACAATAACAAATGTGGGAATAAGACAAAAACCTTGCCCTGGTAGAACAGCGACTGAAATTAGCATTCACAGAGGGACTCTTTGAGGCACTTGGCAGACTTTTGAAGCTGAGATGTACTGGTGAGTCGGTCGATGTCTTCGTCTCAGAAATTAGGAGACTAGAAGGATTGGCTGGTTATGTGGGGAAGAGCCTGGAAATGACTGTGAAATTGTACCTGGCGAACGGTTTCCTGGAAGAAGTTTCTGCAAATCTGCAGAGAATAACAGGAATTAATAACATGGAGGTGGATGATTTCTTGGTTCATGCTAGAGTTCTGGTAAGAAGGTCAAAGGTCCAGTTTCGACTGCAGTTGCAAGCAGTATAAGATCCTCCTCCTTAGATGATAAGAGGCAAGCAACAAGGAGACAGGAGAGTAGATTTGCCATAAAGTGCTTCCGGTGCTAGGGTCCCCATCTGATTAAAGACTGCAAGGAACTGGGACTAGGGATCACCTGCTACCATTGTGGCTGGGTGGAACGCATCAGCAGAAATTGTGTCACATCATGAGACAAGGAAAACGAGTAAAGGGAAACTGTTGCACCAGTAGTTACCCCTTCTGTGTGGAAATGGCATGAGATGAATCATTTCCACAATTAGCGATAGTTGTCAACAGGAAAAGAGCCATAGCCTTTGTTGACACAGGCTGCACCATGATGCTATTAGCAAGAAATGTTGCTAAATCATGGAGCAGACCCAGCATTATCAGGACCGTGGACGGCAGGGAGGTGAGATGCCTGGGAGAGACGACAGTTGAAGTGATGGTGCAAGATGTGCCCATTGTGCTACAAGCTCTTGTGTTGGATTATCTGGTCGGCGGTGTTGACATGCTGCTAGGTATGAAGGCAGTCAACCGGCTGGAGGGTGCTACAGTGAGGGAAGGCCAAGTGACTTTTGGATGCCTCGGTGCTATAGAGATGGCAAGAGTAGAAAGTGAAGAGAACATCAAGGCACACAACCAAAAGTTTGCTGCATCGAGGATTTCCTGGCAAAGTTTGATGGTGAGAAGTGGACAGTGGAGTGGCGATGGATCTCTGGGCTGCCAAAACTATGAAATAAAGTGGATTGTTATGAAAGCACATTGCGTGGAGAGATGAGAAAAGAATTTGAGAAAGAAGTGGAGAGGTGGCTACAAGAGGGAATCCTGAAACCTTTGTCAGGGGAAGAAAGAGGAGTCCTGCACTTATGGCAGTTGTTCAGCCTAACAAGAACAAGGTTAGACCTGTTCTGGACTTAAGGGAGCTAAACTGATACATAACCTACCATGCTGGAGGGGAAATCGATGTATGCACAGAGGTCATAAGAAAATTGAACAGGCGACTAAGATTGTAGATCTGAAGTCGGCCTATTTGCAGATTCATGTGGACGAGAAGCTTTGGCAGTATCAACTGGTCAAGTGCAAGAGGTAATTGTATTGTCTGACGAGGTTGGGTTTTGGGCTACGTTCAGTTGTAAAAATCATGACTGCTGTTCTGAAGACAATATTGAAGAAGGATTGTGAAGTGGACAGGGCCACTAGTTCATATATTGATGAAATTCTTGTGAAGGAGGCAAAGGTGACAGCAGGTGAGAGATCATATTGAGGAATATGGATTAACTGCAAAACCAGCAGAGTTGCTAGGCGACGGAGCACCTTTGGGATTGAAACTGTGGCAAGACGAAAAAGGAAACCTTGTCTTCAAATGAGGAAATGAAGTGCCTGAAGTTGGGAATGAATTTACAAAGTGAGAACTTTTCTTTGCAGGAAGTTGGTAGGTCACTATCCCACCGCTGGTTGACTCAGAATGGCATGCAGTTTTATAAAACGGCAAACGGGTGCTGAAGGAAGACCTAGTGAAGGGAGAATGGTATGTCAGCAATAGAGAAGAGGGAGTAATATGGTGTGATGCAAATAGCCTGGAAGTGGGTGTCATATTGGAGATAGGTGTCACTTTGGGTGATTCAGCATGGCTAAGGAAGAAAACGGATGCCACTATGAAAGGAATGAATCTGGCCTTGAATTGGAGACTGAAAGTAATTAAGATCAAGACTGATTCAGCAACAGTAGCATCGTGGATCAGATCGGCAGTGATTGGTGATATGAGAATTAAGATGAAAGGTGCTGCTGATATGTTGATCAAGCGAAAACTTGTGGATCTGATTAAGGAGTTCCAATTGAAGTAGCCTGTCATGGTGGTCCCATCAAAAAAGAAAATGGCGGATATGATGACGTGAGTAAAAAAGGCCTGGTTACAGGAGGGAAATAGTGTGTCTTCTGTATGCTGTACAACAGAGGAGGTAAAAGAATTGCATAATATGCACCACTTTGGTCGGGAGTGGACACTGATCCTGTCAAGGGAGGTTAACCTAGAAATTACCAAGGGAGAAGTTAAGGAGGTAGTGGAAAATTGCAGAGAATGCCAGTCGATTGACTCTGCACCATCCAGACATGAGGCAAGAGAATTACATATCGTGGAGGATCGGAAATGGTTGGCCATTGATGTCACGCACTATCACCAAAAACTGTATCCATCGATGATTGACTGTGGACCAGAGAGATTTGCTATCTGGAGAGAGATTAAGTCGGAAACGGCATGGGAGATCGGGAAAGTTGTTGAGGAACTATTTTTGGAGAGAAGGCCAGTTACAGAGTTGTTGATGGATAATGGCCCTGCTTTTTGGTTGGAAGTTTTCAAGGAGGTGTGTGACAAGGGAGGCATATCGACCAAGTGGAAATGGAATAGTGGAAAGGTATCATCACACTATCAAGGCTGCTGCAGAGAAAAGCTACATCTTACCCATGGAGGCAGTATTCTGGTACAACATGTCACCAAAGACCGGATAAAATGAAACAAGAGTACCTCATATGGCCATCTTTACTTATGAGCAGCAGCATCCTTACAACAAAACTACAGGAGTTGAGAGTGAAGAAGCCACCATCGAAGTGGGTAAGCAGGTGTATAATGCAAAGTGTACTACTCTTTGGGGAAGGGGAGTAGTAACGGGGATGCAGTCAAAGAATAATGTAATTGTAGGTGGTGTCGTGTTTCCCTGTCAGTGGACAATAATGGTTGTGAGGAGGATGAGGTTGAGATCCGTCAAGAAGCGAATGATGTACCTCAGCTCGACTTAGACTCATGCTGTGTTTCCTTAAGGTTGGATGGGAATGACTGTAACGAAGCTAAGAATGTCATCCCCAAGAAGAAGTCGTTCAAAGGCCTCAGTGTGAGAGGAGGAGGTCTGCTTGGATGAAGGACTATGAGGTGTTTTATTGATCTCGAAGATCAGGGTGGCGCATGGTGTAATTGCAAACAAAATGAAGGGTTTACCTGTGTTGCTCCATGTGAAAGAAGAGACAAAATGGCCGACTCATTTATACACTTGAACTGCGTGATGGGAAGGCAGTGCCTGATGAGAAAGGCATTTTTTTTTTAAGTAAGACATAAAAGAAGGTTAACAGATCATTTTAGGTGGATTAAAGAAAGGAGAGAGTGCGTTGGGTGAGTACTTTTAACCAGCCTACTCTTTTGTAGAGAACGCCGTTTCACTGTCTTTCTCTCTTTCCTTGTTTTTTCACACACTAACCCTTGTCCACACCTCTTTCACCTCTGTTAATCCATTTCTTTTTTTTTTTCATTTCATGCATTGAAAATAGTAATAAGCTTCTTCTTTATACAATAGAAATGTTTGAAAAAAAAAACGACTTCCCCCTGATAGAACTTGGCTCAGTTGATCCCGAAAGAATGAATAATTATTTTTTTTATTAAAATATCTTTCATCTAGGGCAACGGCGATAAAGAATATACCAACTTTGTGAGTGTTTGTTTAGTATTTATTTACTTTTAGCTGAACATACAAACAATATACACACAGAGAACTTCCCTTTATATGATAGATGGGCTTTTTTAAAAAATCTTTCCTTTATTACTTTTCAATAGTGAAAAAGAAAGGGAGAGGAATCATAAAATAGAAGCGAGCATTAAACAACATAGTGAGAGAGAGGATGAGAGTGATAGAAAAGAGATAATCATTTGAGTTAATTGCAGCTTGTGACTGATTAGAACAATAAAAATATTTTCAAACATAACCCAACTCTAAAGCTAAGGACTATTTGAGTATGTAATTTGTGTGATCAAAATATATGGGAAAAGGCCTTATAGAAACAAACGTTGATTAACTCAGTTTTAGTATAATAATCAATGAAAGCAAAGGAATACAAAACAAATCCTAGAGAGAAGTAAGATAAATCCTTTCTCATGTATTTTCTAAAGACAAACAGGAAACATCGTTTTGCATGTGGATAAGCCACAATGATTACCGCAATGGCTATTGGCTATTGGAATAAAATATTTGATTATCAGGTGTGCACAAAGCTCATTCTGATGTTCCAACCTATTTTCCTCAAACGTCCTCAGTTTCTTAAGCAATTTCAATGCCATTCATCATGGTTTTCTGCCAGTTTTTCCCTGTATAATCACAAAACTGCATGGCTTAAAGTGATTTACAAGTTTCTCATTCTAACAAAGTAAAGACAAATTATAGGACAAAGGCCATTCCTAAGATGATCATAGAAAAGTTGCTTTGAGAGCCTTGAATCCTCTATTTACACCAGGTGTACAACCCTTTCAAGTGAATCCAAATTAGGCATATTTCGGTAACAAGGATGCTGCAATTCCCCAGGACACCGTCCTTGAACTCTTCTTACATATACATATTTACCTAGTACCTGCTGTAAAAGTTCATGTTGAATGTATCTATATATTTTTAATCTAGACTCAATGACTCTGCACGATAGAGTACTGAGAATGATGATTTCATAAATGCCCATCTTAACTCTTGAGAATTGTTCCCTAGAAATAATGATAGTTAATTAATTCGAAATTACCTTTACCAATATCAGATTATATTTCGTTTTGCATCCTATTTAAAGTAGATCCTAAGTATGTAAAGCATTTACTATTGAAAAAGATCAGACACATTTTACTTAATGACTCGTTTTTTAGAATAGATCAGATTATCTCTTAGATACAATGTATCTACTTTTGAAAATGTATCATATATATATAAATGTTGATGGCTACACGCTTTTAAATATACATTTTTTCTCTCGTTGGAACTACACACCCATCATTTTAAATATATAAATGTGTGTGTGTATATATATATATATATAAGGGTGAAAAGACGTATTTTGCAGAATTTTTAATTTTGATTTCAAATGACGTATTTTCAAATAAGTTTTCGTTATAATACTTTTACTTTATATATCATTTTAAAGAACGTTTTTCGCTCCGTCTAATCGTGTAAATCGTTTTAAAACAATTATGTCTTCTTCTCAGAATGTTGAACATAAGATGGGAAAAAAGCAAATTCGCAAAATTTTCTTATTTTAATTCAAGCTAGGCCAAAAAGTTGCTGAAACAGCCCGCGATATCAACGAAGCTCCACGACAGTTCCTGACGCCAGAGTTGCACCAAAAGAAGGTCATGCTGACTGTTTGGTGGTTTGCAACCGATCTCATCAATTACAGTTTTTTGAATGCAGGTGAAACCATTACAGTGAAGAAGTACTGTCAAAAAATGGATGGAATGAATCAGAAACTTCGACAACAACACTCAGCATTAGTCAACAGAAAGGCCCAATTCTCATCCATGGCAATGCTAGACCACACGTTGCTAAACCGACCCTCCAGAAGTTGAACGAAGTGGGTCACGAAATTCTACATTATCCGCCATACTATTCAGACCTCTCACCTACCGACCACCTCTTTTTCAAGCATCTTGATAATTTTTTTGCATGAGAAATGTTTCAAAAACCTAAGCGATATCAAGAACGCCTTCAGCTACTTCATCGCAACCAGAATGCAAGATTTTTACGTTACTGGCATAATTTTTTTTTTTCTTTTCTTTTTTTTTTTGCGTTGGCAACAGTGTTTTGATTTTGATGGTGCTTATAAATCAAATATTTTTTTGTTTGAGCGAGATATGTTCGTTTGACTTTCATAGTTAAAAACCGCAAGAACTTTTTGTCAACTTGATACATATTTACTTAATGCCTAATATAGAAGTTCATGTTGAATGTATTAAGCCTTTTTATATATTTTTAATCTAGACTCAATTAGACTCAATGGATTTATACGACAGAGAAGAAAATAATGGCTTCATGTCCATCTTTACTTTTGAAAATTGTTCTCTAGAAATAATGATAGTTAATTAATTCGAAAATACCTTTACCAATATCAGATTGTATTTCGTTTTGCATCCTATTTAGAGTAGATCCTAAGTACGTGAAAGCATTTACTGTTGAAAAAGATCAGACATATTTTACTTAATGACTCGTTTCATAAAATAGATAAGGTTTCCTCCTAAGTACAATGTATCTACTTTCCAAAACGAATCATATATATATATATATATAGAGAGAGAGAGAGAGAGAGAGAGACAAACTTACATGGTCGCAACACTAGAAATGCTAATGTTTTGGACAGATGGTCGGTTAAGACCACAAGTTCTCGTCAGGCGACTTAATAATTCTTAAATGCTAACCGAACTTCTAAAGTGGAAGACAAACTTTATTAAGTCGCCCGACGAGGACTTTGTGGTTTTGACCGACTATCTGTCTGATGAAACATTAGCATGTCCACTGTTACGACTATGTAAATTTGTCTATTTCAATAAAAATACATCTTGCTCTTTTTTATTTAGCACTCTTCATAACCTCGTTAAATTCATGCGTTTTTTCTCTTGAATACCTATAACTTTATATATATATATATATATATATATATATATATATATATATATATATATATATATATTTGCTTGCCTGTGTTCTGGCGTTGCTCAGGAAAGAAGATTAACTTAAGAGATTTCATGCATAAACTTAAATGATTTGGTGTGATCTCGTCCATATATGTACTGACCTATGGTGGCAACTTAGAAAGGATAAAATTCACTTTATTAGATATTTTCCATAATTGGCCAGAAATGCCGTCTGGTATCCACAATTTCAAAATGAAAACTATTAAAATTATTACAGTTGAAAATTGAAGTCTATGTACCATGCTGAAATGATATTACTATTTTGAAACCTGTTATATATCCTGCATTTTCAGCTATCAATTTCATTTTTAAAAAAAGTTAGCATAAAAAATTTCATTTAACTTGCAAATTCTATTTAAAAAATAACATAGTCCATAAACTGAAGAAATACCAAAATAAATACATTCACAGGTAAAATGTAAGGGAGGCGTTTTTTCTTTATAGGCATGGATTATTCTTAAGAATCAAGCATTTCTTGAAATGCAGCAGGATGCCATTTTGAATGTAAATGACATTGAGGGAACGGTTATCAATTTTAAAGAAATATATTGTTGTATGTTGGAAGTAGTATAAGTGTAAAAAGGCAATAATTAACTGTGAGCTAAAAAAAAAATTATACTGTGAAAGTTTGCGACGTGATTATATAAGGAGAGTGAGAAGACTTAATAGATAGAGTGATAGTTTTTGCTACCTTCTTTGTGAGACTATGTATTTGAGAGAAGCAGTTTTTTTTTCAGAATATAATAACTTGTAAATAAGGATAGAATGTATGCATAGTTTATTGAAACACGATTTAGGATGTTCTTTGAGTGGTGAATGTAATAGCTTTGTTTAGAAAGTGTTCGGTTATTTTCTTAATAAAACGATAGAATTAGGGAAAATTGAGATTACTTTATCATATGGGCAATTTGTTGTAATATACGGCAAATACATTTATGTAAATGAAATAGGGAAGGATTGGACTTAATAGTGTTCTGAATTTATAGTTTACTGATGACATATTTGTGCGACTGCTAAGAAAAAGTAACGAAAAATAACATTTTTAAAAATATAAAATAAAGGAGAATACTTAAGAAGTAGTGGATATATTTCTATTAAAAGCATGAAAAACAATAATTAAATATTTAACACTGGTAGCCTCATACTAGACTTTCTTTTCAGTCCAGTATTTAATATTTCACAATAACAACATGCTACATGTAGCAATTCGAATATACAGACACTTCATGTAAAATAATCTCTACTTGAAATGACTAGTGGGGGAGAAAGACACACAACCTGAACAGCTCATAATCACACAATCTTGCTGAGTTTATTTCAACCGAAATATTTTGGACTCAACTCTATCATCGTACAAAGTTTTAAATCTTTTATACTATCATGTTTGTAAATTAATACATTTTATTTGTAACATTCTTGTATTATTAATTTTTTCATATACCTTTATTGCTGTATATGTTTTAGAAAATGAACAGGTAATGCCAGATAGCCCAGATATTCCATTAATAAAGCATCTGTTTCTATGTATGGTCGGATAAAATTTCAAAGACAATAAATAAACGTCTATGTATTAATGCAGCATATTCGTAGAAAGTTTTGGTCTAAAAAGAAAAATTATTGTGTAAACTTTGTATGACTGAATACATTTGCAAAGTTAAAAACATGTAATACTAACATCAGAAATAAACAAAAACATCGACATCAGCATTTCAAATGTTATGTTAGAAAAAGATAACATATGTTAAGCTTCTTAATTCTAAATTTTTTTGTTGTAGATAATATTTTTAATATAATACACATAAAATATAGTTACTTAAAATGAGACTATATCAGGATTCGAAGTTTTATTTTAACTTTCTGATTTTCTGTGTTTATTCCCAGCCTTATAGACTAAATAAATCAGGTATTAAATGATATTTCCTGCATAACATTCGCATCAGCAAAAAAAGGCAGTGAAATTTCTACTTATATTATAAAAGGCACTCTATGTCTGTGTCTGCTAATTTGTTCCCTATGGATTTCGAAATGACTGGATCGTTTTTGTTTTTAAATTTCGCACAAATGTACTTTATATGTATGGAAGTGTTCTTAGATACGTTTTGTATCGTAACGCTTCTGATAAATATCAAAAAGCAATAATTGAAAAAATCCAATCAAAGACGGAATGATCAATTTTGATTAAAGTTTACACCCTTACACAGCCTAACATCACAAATGCATTTGAGAAGTCTTATCACCGCAAAAGTAGAAGGGTTCAACTTATAAAATCAACAGTAGATTCTCTGATTAGACAGGGGCGCGTTCGAAGTGAATGTTTCTGTCTTGAGTACAATTGATCCACGATAATTGACGTTTGCATTTTAAACTTTAATTCAAGTCATTATATAAAAATAATTTTATAAAATTAACAGTAGATTCTCAACAGTGCAATGTAGATTACGATATATTTTGGACTAAGTTATCGCGAGGAGGCATCTAAACCTTCCTCCTGGTACACCACGATGGTTCGCGACAAAAGCAGGCAATTAATCTATTTGATTGAAAAATGCCCGATTTCATCTATTTCGATGAAAATAAAAGTATTGAAAGTGTTGAACATTTGTTGATCCTCATTCAATCCCGAGCCACCGCCCAAATAATTATATAAACTGACCCAAACTGAGAGCGAGAAAATCGACTGGTGATTGAATTAAAAAAATCAGTCTTTGTTAATTTTTATGCTTCCTCCACCTTTCTCATTCACCTCACTCGTACACCAACAAAAAATATCATATTTTCATGCGTTAGTATTTTCGTCATTAAGCTTAGCAGAAGTACAGTAAACCGTCCATGTTGCTGTGCAGTTATTTACAGATGAGGTATATTGAGCACCTTATCTAACATTTGTGGTTTTCTATCGTTTTAATTTTGCTTTCTTGTGAGACATCCTCTATATAAGTATCATTTGCATATATATATATATATATATATATATATATATATATATATATATATATATATATACACATGGAGAAAAGATTGATAATAGAAAAATATATACTAATGTATATTGATTTACTGATCAATTTGAAACAAAGGGAATGCAATACAGTGTGGAGGTTATCAAAGCTCTTTATGCCAGACATTTCGAAGCCTAGTGCTTCTCATCAGAAGAGGAGAGGGTGTTAGGTAACAAAATAGGGATGCAATGTCTAGCAATAGGCATAAGGGGTCCAACATTATTTCCAAAATTTAGAGAGACCAAAATAAAACTAGGCATCTTCATATTTAATTTGTATATTTCTGATAATATTTTTAATAAATGGATTATATTTATTCAAAATTAATAAATAAAAAATTAAACTCCAACGAATTTATACTGAATTTGCCCATTAGTGAAAAGATGAGCATTGTTTGTAATTTTTTGTATTTACCATTAGATTATTTTATAATCATAACTGATGGTTTTTGTATATAACGCAGAGGCAAATCTCCATTGCAAGTATAATATAAAGTAATATAATATCTATATACTATGTTTTATGTTAGTCAAATGCTGAATTAAAATTCGATTATAAAACAATATGTTCATAAAATTACATTGGATTTTGGATGTCATATCTGTTTCAACGTATTTTAATTCTAGGGAGACATCTAAGTATTCATAATAATGCTGAAAATCAATCCCAAATCCCGTGACGTTCTTAATACTTCATACTCACACAACTTGACATTATGGAATGCAATAAATCGCTTTGATCAATTCATGGCGGTAAAAGCCATCGAAAATTGCATAAGGATTTACACATAAACATAATTCATGACTTCTGCAGAAGATTATAACTCACATATAAAGTTATCTTGTCAGAATTTCAAAGTCAGATACTATTGGGGATCAATAGAACATTCAACATTTGATTTGGAATAGCCTACTTCTTATTTTCTTTTCAGTATGTTCTTGGCACAAGTATATGTGATTTGGGTTTTTTCTTAAATACTTATTCCAGCTAAGAAAACAATTAAAAGAAAGACATTTTCTTTACTCACTAAAATAGATTATAAGGAAGTTATCGTGTGCAATTATACTGAATTCACCAAAACTAAGTATATGTATTAATTAAATTATGAAACTTTAAGTCTATTTGTGTATATGTGTGTGTCCCACCTCTATATTAAGTACATATTATAATTGTTATTAATCGATTAGCGTTAAATACTAAAACAAGCTTTTTTTAAATTCCTATTTCATTGAATAATTGTATTTCAAAATTAAATTCATCTAAAAGAATATATTTTTTTGTAAATGTCACTAATTTTTTCTCTTACTCCCGAGCAACACTGTGTATGTACAGCAAGCATCTAACTATTTGTTTAGTCCTCATTAATGCATATATTTTCGGGCATGGATAGAGCTAAAACGTGTGAGCACTTTGTTAAGTCTCTCCATTCAAACAATTTGCAAACTGAATATTCTTGCCAAAGTGCATGTTCCTAGGCCTGCCAAATTTTATACACTATATTATCGATATTTAGCACTCTATCTTTATTAATATCGAAAGAGTACAGCTATATTTATTACATATGACCCAGTGAGTAAAGATTGTTCAAACAATGTATGAAAATGCTCAAAATCAGAATTAACAATACATTAGCGACGGCTTTAATGTTTAAGTATGAGCCTGGCCAGTACAAAATGGATAAACACCTGAAACTATTAGGCACTGTATGTCATCTCCTCTAATTGGAATATACATGCTGAGTGGGGACCGGATGTGGAATTGTATTACCAACAAATTTCTACTTTGATTGAAAGGAGAAATGCTTGGTGCTGGACAAATATTACACAAAGTGGTATTACTGGTTATTCGGACATCAGTATACTGTACTGGATTCGTTGCTTTTCATTTGTGTCTTAGACGTATGATCCAAGAAGTTTTGTATAAGTAATCTAGAAGAGATGATGCGTGCTTATGATTTATGAAACAATGAAACATTTATGATTTATGAAACAATGAAACATTTATGATTTATGAAACAATGAAAGACTGAATTGCTAAGGGAAAGACTTTGAAAGTATACGTCTGAGAGTGAATGCTACCAAAACCAAAGCCCTCAGAAAGAGAAAAGTTCGTTGGCTTCATTTGTAAAAAAGGGGTTGGCTAAAAGTAAGTTTTGTGTCACCTGTAAGCCTTGGGTATGCAGAAAATGCTGTGGCATTACAGGTAGGTTCAGAGAAGATAACCAGTTTGTGTGCAAGAAGTCTAAGACAATGGCGGTAGATGAGAAGTCAGATGTGGAGAAAGTATATTTAGATGGTGAGACTATTGAGGTTGTCTAGAAGTTTTAATACATTAGTGATATCATTAGAGGACAAGGAGGAGCAGGTGCAAAACTTTTTTGCATGTTGGCACAAAAACTAAAATAGAAATTAAATAGCAGAAGACAAGAAGGAAACAAGCAATGACTTGAAAATAAAATTTTGATGATGTCAAATTTAATATCTTTATCTATTATCTCAAAAACAAATAAAACTTGGATTATTATAAATCTTATTTTAAAGGAAGAAAATGTTATTGTTAGAACATGTAAGACGTTACTGGGATCTAATATGGAATATTGTACTCAATTGTGATCACTAATCATACGTAATAAGAATTTAGGTATAATGTTAAACTTAGAAACTGTACATGACAGAGTGGAACAATAAAGTTTTCACCCTACAGAAAACATTACTACTATTAAATGTAGCTGCCTTCAACTTCAACCACCACCTCGATATGGGTCCAGAACTGGGAGCATGACTTTCTCACAATTGCCAGTGGGAGCTTGGAAAATACTTGGCAGATGGTGGCGATCAGGCTGGCTTTAGTGTTGTGGGAGGTCATTTTGGTGATATTCTCAATGTATGAGCAAATGAAGTAGTCCAGTGGGTTCATGTTGGGGAGGAGAGCAATGAGAGAAGGGTACAAAAATTGTAGCACTCCTTCTAAAGCCAAGCCTGGGTCTCTTTGAACTTGTGGGCCAGCGCTAAGGGTCTGCCAGCATCCACTTGATTGCACCAGGGGATCACCCCACTCTTCAGCACATCAAGGTGCACTTTGGTGTTGACTTTCAAACAGACTTCAAAGATGTGAGGTAGCATGATGTGACCCTCACTTAATACCACACTAAAAACCATAATCGTGGCCAAAAACTTCATTGAGCTGTGCCCTCAAGCATTCAACCGTCTGGATTTGAATTTTGCAGGTGCTGGCAATGGTCCTGTAGTCATAACTTAAATCAGTAAAGAGCACGAGTTGTACAGTGTCACATCTTCAATCTCGCTCATTGAATATTGTGTCACTTTCACACATGATAGAAGACTCCTAACACTCTTGGGACTTGTACATAACAGGCCAACTAATAGATGGTCTGCAACAAAAAAAGGAAAACCGGTTTTCATCAAACAGAAATGAAATCATGTCATCTTTTCTGAGGCGATAATTTTATCGTTCCACCCTGTACTGTGTTATTTTAGTGTCTATATCTATGTGCACAGTGGGTTACATTTTAGATTATTCTTCATACATATTTTACAAGTATTTTAATGGTGGACGTTCTGTACTCTCTCGATGTAGATACCCCCGATAAACTCGACAAGCAGTCAAGTCCCACCTCTACACAGTAGAGATCCCTAGATATAAAAAGGCCTTCTACTCTAATAGTTTCTTCCCCAGAACTTCTAGACTCTGGAACTCCCTTCCGGGTTCATGTTTCCCCAACTGCACTGACATGCAGAAGTTCAAGTTCAAATGAATAGACATCTTGCTGCTAGACTCCCTACATAGTATCCTGGCAACTATTGTCCCCGATAGTAGCCCCTTACATCAAAGTGGCATCGTGCCTTGTTTGAGGTGAAAATGGAATTTAAAAAATATTATTAATATGTAATATTCGCATTATATATACATATATATGTAATATAATTATGTTATCAAAGAGTAAATCTTTAACAAAGCAAAATTGATCAAGATAAGAAAAGCTCAACACTATTAAAAGGAGCAAAGAATAATATTAAAGGAAAAATGAGGAATAAAATTATATATAACTTTATTAGATCATCAGAACAATACGGAAAAGTCAAGGGGGAAAATTAAGAAAAAACCATGGCATTTCGAAGTTAAATATTTCTCATCAGAAGAGGAGAAAGGCCAGAATTAACTTTTATTCCTTATCGTTCCTTTAATATCATATATATATATATAGAGAGAGAGAGAGAGAGAGAAAAAAAAAATGGGATATAATGTTAAAATTAGAAATTTTACAAAAACTTGAAATAATACAAACATTAAAGAATCTCAATTTCAAGGATTTGAAACCCTACTTTATCACAGTGAAGATTAAGATGTGACTTTGGATTTTGTAAATATGTAAAATATATTTTTAATATCATTTTTTACATTTGCAATTTATTGACAATAATCATTTCAAAACCTAAATATACAAAGAAATTAGATTTTTTTATTCTGATGCAAATTGCATAATCAGGTTCAAAATAGCTGTAGTAAATTCATTTTCCAAAGAATGGATTTATTCAGAAATAATGATAAGTTTATGAGAACAATTTTGTAGGTGGAAACCTTCTCAAGAATCGAATGCCTGAGAGCTCATCATTCAAACTCCTCGACTTAACATTCACAAGTAATATATATTGGAACAAATACATTAGGGACATTTCCAAGACTGCTGCAAAGAAAGTGGACTCCCTTTACCATGCTAGAAAACTACTCACACGTTCCAGTATCCTGCATCTTTACAAAGTCATCATTTTTCCATATATGGAATATTGTTACCACATATATGCTGATGCATTTACCACTAGTCTCTCCTTAGGGCCCAAAAAAGAGTTATCGATCTAATAGATCTTGCACTCTTAATTAACTTCGAACCTTTGTCCAATCACTGCTATGTTGCACTTCTGCACATGTTTTGCAAGTACTTTATAAGAATTTAATGTGTTATGACAAGCAGCAAAATACCACCTCTTCAATGTAGAGATATCTAAATGCTAGAGGATTTTCTACTCTAATACCTCTTTTTTATTGCTGTTTTATTTCATTCATGTTCACCCTAAACAAGTCATATTGCCACTTGGACATAAGGGACTATTATTTGGGAACATGTTTACAGGAGATTATGTGAGATGTAGGTTCACGTTACATTTGAATTTCTGCATGTCAGTACAGTCAGGAAAGTAGGTAAGAAAGAGACAGTCTAGCAGTCAAAGGAAAGAAGCATATATAAACATATGTATTAGGTGATATAGTAGAAGGCTTTCCAAGATCTAGGGGCCTCAACAGTAAAGTGTGGGATTTTGTTGTTAAACGGGTGCGTCTAGGGGGTACAAGTGTGATGAGTTCATTAAAATACTTGTAAAACATGCACAAGGATTCTTTCCTCGAACAGCTAGACTTTGAGATTCTCTCCATGTTTCCCTTTTCCCTGATTGTACTAACAGGCCGAAATTTAAATATAATGCTACTCAACTCCCTACTTATAGTGTTTCTGCAAGCATAGTCCCAAATAGTAGCACTTTACATTAAAGTGGCAATATGCCTTGTTTGGGATGAATAAGAGTTTTTAAAAAACACGATACCTAAGTGCAAGAATTAGAAACATATTTAAATTAATCTGGAATCATTTTGAAGCAGATTGCACTAAATAATATGCTATTTAAAATATTGGTATGAATACAGACAAAATAATCAAAAAATAAACCCCAACCTAGCACCTTGAGAAGCATTCGTTTATTTTAGGAAATATGCAATATTTTAAAAGTAAAAACAACTTTTAATTTTTCTTTTTTGCATAAAGATAATTCTTTGATTTTTGCCTTTAGTAATAAAAGAATTTGTTTTCTCATGAATGAAAAACAGGAAAACAAAAGAGAAGTAAACACTTGGATTGATAAAAAGAATCTGTGAATTGGGAGAATCTGATTAGAAATTAAAGTGAAATTTAATGCAAACGTATTCGTGAAAAAGGAAACAGAATACAAAATTTGTTTTTGATAAATATTTATCTCTTGACAAAAAAAATCAAGATATTTCAATTATTAACTCAAAGGTATACACACATTAAATGTGTGTATATATATATATATATATATATATATATATATATATATATATATATATATATATATATATATATATCGGGAAAAGTGAAGATAAAATCCAACCAAATTTTAATTGTACAAAATAGATAGACCAAAATTAGAAATCAAATATAGTCTGCTTTTACATTTCGTCTTCATTGGCGAAAGACTTCTTCAGAAATGAATGAAGAAATATTAATCGAAAATTTATAAAAATGGAATTAGACGATTCGTTAGTAATTGTAGCAAACATGAATGGTTGAGAAAATCAGAGAAAGATATAGAATATGAAATAGGAGAGAAAAGCAATAACCAAAATGAAATTTTAAAAAAGTGTTTGTTTTTTTTTTTAACTTTTTTTAATTTACTACTAATAACATTTTGGTAAATTGCAAAATAAGTCCTTTGATGAAGTCTTTTTAAAACGAAAATTGCATTATAAAATAGTATTATTAGATTTGATTTGATTGCATTTTGGATGCTCCATTATTCTGCATATATATTACACAGAATGCTTCAATCAAACTATATCACCTAATAAATATGTTTATATATGCTTTTTGTACTGAATTATTTATTGTCAATTATTTCAATTAAGAGGAGATATTTCTGTAAGGTCGAAATTTAGCGACTCTTTTGATAAAGATCTGCATGCATGAAACTCCCCTTTATATATATATATATATATATATATATATATATATATATATATATATATATACATATACATATACATAAACTGCATTTTCTCATTTTTAATTATTTTTATTCTTAATTTTTTAATTATTCTATTTTAATATGTTTTTGTAAAATACAGAAAGCTTCTTTAGACTATATATTGGGTTTTTAGATTTGAGTGGCACGATTTCTTTCCTTTTATCTATTAGTCTGGTACCAAAGGTACTTTAACATTTCGTATGCATTTCATCCCTTTATAATTTATATGCTAATTAACATATAGCAGAATAGATCTTAAAATAATATTATACTTATTATTATTAATATATTTACTTACATATATTATTGTTTTATTTTTTTACATATTAGTATAAATAATAACTGGATTGTGTCTACATTTTGTTATTGGGGAAGTGGTATTATCCACTGAAGAGCCATGTATTTAACAGCTGTTTTGTTTTTAAGTCTCCAAAACAGCTACATGGTAAGCATCTGATGATCCCTGTTTTCTACTTTAAAATTTAAGATAATGTTTTTTCCACCGTTATATAGTTGAATTCTCTTGTATAAGTGTGGATTTTCTAGCAGAAAGTCGGCTTCAAGTGCTAAGTCTGCGTTTAGTTGGGTTTTTTTTTCAGGAATTTAAACTGCATTTTTGTATTTTTATAATTATTTCAATTTATTATGTTTTTATAAAATATCTATAAAGGTGAGAATGTGTGTGTGAGAACACTTCTCAACCCATATACATAAAGAAATTTTGGTCTACAAACTGGAAATTTGGTATATAGGGTATCGGTATTCAGACATGTGGAAATCTTTTTAATAGGTTTTCATCCGGAAAAAAGGGTTGCTAAGGAGTAAAAATTTAAAAATTAGCATTTTGTAGGGGGTAATCGGATTTTATCTGTTTGTCAACTATTTCACGACTGCGCATGCGCTAATCGTTCACATTATATTAAGAATAAATAGGTTTTAAAACATTTTAAAGATGGTGTAAAGCTGGCCTCATGGTTATTGTATTTGATTCGCTGTCTTTAGGCTTTGATTTCGATCTCAGTTCGAGATTTTTTTAATTACAATAAGTAAACAGTTTAGAAAAAAATATAAAACTCGCATACTCGTCTCAGTTTCTTTCCATTTTTTACTTAATTTTTTAAAGGAATTTAACGTTACGTGTAATACCGGGCAACGCCGAATACATTTTCTAGTATATATATATATATATATATATATATATATATATATATATATATATATATATATATATCGCTCTCTCTCTCTATATATATATATATATATATGGATAGTTCAAATATAATATTGGTAAAATTAAATTAAAACTGTTAATATTTTTAAAAATTGTTTACTAGAAAATAGAGCTTTATAAATAAGCCAATCCTTTATTTATCATTATTATTTAGCATTATCATTATTATTTATCATTATTATTTATCATTATTATTTAGCATTATCATTTATCTATCATTATTATGTATCATTATTACCGACCGGTAGAAAGCTTCCTTTCCTTACACACTCTTACACTTTGGAAAATCATAAATATGCATTGAAATCTTTTTTATACCACCCTAATAGATACTACGTTGAAAGAAGTTAATTTTCCTGGTTAATTATCTGTTTTGTTCTATCTTATTTCTTCAGGGCAATTTAATATTTAGTTGACTTCATAGTCCTATGAGTGCGCACTAGCATTGAAACGCAGGTTAATATAATTTAAGTTTATATAATTTGGGAGCATGTGTGTAACTATTGGCAAAATGAAACAAAGATTATCCAGATCATGCAATAAAGACATTTTAAATGGGAAAGGCAGGAAAAAGTAAATGAAATAAAATTATATTCTTACTCACATTCACTCCTAACAAGGCATATCGGTATTTAGACATAAGGGGTTACTATTTGGGACCATGCCTAGGAAATATTAACACGATGTTGGTTTACGTTACATTTAAACTTCTGCATATCAGTACAGTCAAGAAAGCAGGTAGCAGGAAGTGAATTCCAAAGTCTAGTTGTTCGAAGAAGAAACTATTAAAGTAAAAAGCTTTCTGGCATTTACGGGCCTCAACAGTGAAGGGATATGAATTTGATGCTAAGCGGATTTGTCGGGGATATGTACGTGGAAGGGGCATAAGAGCAACGAGTTCATCAGAGCACATTCCACTAAAATACTTGTAAAACAGGGACATAGATGCCACATACCCCCCCACACACACACACATATATATATATATATTACAAGAACAACATTTAAATTTAGATACAGGTTAACCCACTTTCACCATAAAAAATATCACCTATAATAATTGATTTCTATAATCAATCAATAAATAACAAAAGATACACTCATTTCATAAGAACATAAATTGCATTTTTAAAATATCTAAACAGCTATATGACGTTTAAAAATCTCACTCACTCCACAACGCTATTAACCTTTTTAAAATGCCAAAGACTTTTTCGTTCTGAAATAGAAAAAAGACATCCTTTTCGCAATGAGTATATTTTCAAATATTGTACTAGTGTTTTATTTTCTTCAATTTAATCATCCTAAGGAAGTCTTAAAATAAAGAAGAATATATAATATGGTTTGTTCCTTTTTATTTCCCTCTCTCTCTCTCTTTCTCTCTCTCTATATATAGCTATTTGAATAATCATAAACGAATACCACATGAAAAAAATATTTATTGCACACACGACTTTCTCAAATACTGATTCAATACGAACAAACTAATATCAATATAAATCTTACAGCTAAAGTCTATTTTTTCATAACGTCCATTTTCTTTGACTCACTTTGTAACTACACATGTATTTCTTATTATTTGCGTATGTGTTTTAATATATATATACGAGCATATACACGTATACGTTGATACACATACACACTGATGTATCACTGCAGGAATATACAATCTGAATTCACACGTCTGTGTTTGCAGCGATTTATCAGAACAAAAAAAAAAACATTATGAAATAATTTTTAGTGCGAACACTGAGGAAAATCAATCAATACTTGCATAAAATTGTCTGTTTCATAGCAGGTGTCCAAAGAAACAGCTTTATCGTGCTTCCTTAAAGTGATAAATGCAGACATATTAAGAACAAACAAATATAATAAGCATATACAAATATATATAACTAACCGTACGATTCCTTTTTTTTCACATCTCCAGACATGGTAATATTATTGTTTTGCTTTCATGATTGTTCAAAGAAAAACAATATTTTAATGACAGAACAATATTTGGAAAGAGTAAAAAATAAATAAATAAACGCCTGTGAAAGTATTAAGAAAAAAAAGTCTCTCTGAACACTCAAAAGCTGAACAATGTTTATGACATTCTGAAAATTGTCAGATTTTTAGCATTGGGATTGTTATGGATTTACTGCATTTTGTTTCATTTCTCGGATACTTGGCATTATGACGATGATGATGATGGATTAAACTTAAGTTTTTCATATGAATCGTGAAGATTCTTTGGAATTCATTTGTCTTGCCTGTTGTTTATGAATTATCAATAATTAGCAGAAAGACCCAACATTGTTCGAGATTTAAGGATGAACACTATATCCTTTTGCACAATGTTCAGAACACCCCTCTTCCAGTTTTGACCTCTAATGTTGTCAGAAGAAACTGAAATTATAGAAAACTCTCTCGTATGGAGTAAGCTGATATACCTATTTCAGAATAATGGACTTGTCCAGAGATTATAAATATAATTACATTTGTGGAAGTTATGGCTCTCAGATTCATGACGTATACTTCTATAACTATCCATTTTAGGAATAATGGATTTACCCAAAGACTATAAATATAGTTATATCTAAACATCGATGTCGTGATCTGTAGCAGTTATGGTCCAAGAATCATGACGTATACTTCTCTAAAATATTTTTGCTAATATATTTTTGTAAAGTATACCATTGTATTTGTTTTGATTGTTACTGGCTAGCTACGCTACTATGCTAACTCACATGATTGTTAATTTGAAAGAGTCGCACAATGAAACAATGCACATTTTTGTTTTGCTGTTTTCCTAAACAAAGATGACAATGAAATAATTTCCAGTTAAAAAATCTTTATTCTTTTAATCGAAAAGAATTTACATATTTTGTTTTCTAAACACTTTTTCTACCGTTAAAATTAAGTTTACATTACAATTGAATCAGCTTAAAGTATATGCAATACATAGTTTAACAACCATGAAAAAATTGGGTAACTAGTATTCTGTTAACTATACCACTGTGTTTGTCTTGATTATTACTACACCACTGGCGACGAGGGATTCAAAACTTACCCTGCCTACAACACTTTCCAAATTAGTGTCTTGTACATATGGTTTAATCTCATTAAACTAAGATATATGTTTCTGAAATTTTATATAGCTCCCACTGGAGATCTTGGATCACTTCCATTGTAATTCTCGAAAAATTTTATACGTATGATTTTAATTTCATGAAAATATATTTGAAAGGTTCTGCCCATTAAGGAGCAGTCAGAGATCCGATTTCACTTCTATTATTTTCCCTGGAAAAGTTTATATATGAATACATTTTTAGTTTTTATTCTCTAACGATTATTTTTATAAGCAACACACACACATTGATAATTATATTTATACATGCATGTTTGTCCGCTTGAACTACAGGGACCTAGAGGAATGATGGATGGCATATGCTGAATTGTGAAGTAAGGGTTGCACAATCCCTAACCAATCTTCTCCTGACTCGACACTGTTTGATTCTATGGCAAGGAAAAGTCAAGAAGGACTGGAAGCAATGCTAAGATACAAGGAGAGCACATACAGCATCTTGCATTTCCATGTGACCCTCACCTGCAGAAACAATGTTCACAATAAAAGTCAAGTCTGTTTTCGATAAATTCATTCCACGACAAGCGAAGTTCAAGAAAACCGTCTCGTTTCATAAGAAATATTTCTGTCCTGACGATAAAGTTCTTTTTAAGGGCTACATAAATAACATTACAATTCTAGGAAGTAGGCACATCAACAACACTTATTGGTATTACTGCTAATCCTTGTCGGTGCAAATGATTACCACAAGACAGAGCATATAGTAGACCCCAGGTATTTACATCAGATTTTATCTTCTAGATACATGTCTTAACAAAGAATGGGGGTGCATCTCTCTCAGTGAATTAATGCGCCCCCAGATACCAACCTGGAAATTTGTATGACTTGGTGCGGTGCATACAGCACCTAGCCTTCCCAAATGGTCACCCATCTAATACTGGTTAAGCTCATTGTGGCTTAACTTTAGTGATCTACTGAGAATCAGTGTGTCAACTTGATTGTACCATATGTGTCTTGGAAGTTTTTTTAACTTTTAAAACTATATAAAAAAACTTATTTAATTTTTATATTTTTTATCATTCGTTAGAAAACTATTTAGTCAGTAAGTCATTTAATAACCTGCAATCAATACATCAACCTGTTTTCTCGAATTCACTATAGTACTAATGTTAATTTAAGGGATCATCAGTTGTTTACCATGAATATTACCACATATGTGTGTGTGTGTGTGTGTGTGTGTGTAATATCAATGTTTAATTTCATAATGAATATATTTGATGCAAATGGTGTCATTATAATAGAATGTAGACAATAGTTCAGGTATAAAACTGATTTAGTTTGACATGAAATGTCTATGAGGCAAAATGTAAAGAATAACAAATGCAACGGCATATAATGTTAAATGGCTTGTGGGAATAAAACGAAAATCAATGTATGTTTGTTGTTGCCTTGGATCTTGCTAACTAAACTTGTTTTATTAATAACAATAGAAACAAACATTATTTATACTGGAAGGGCTCTGCACAGAATAGCTTCAAGTAATACACTGGAATTTTCGGCAAGAACAATAACTGGGAATACAACTTCTAGCTATTTATAATCAATAAAAGTCTTGTTTGCAGTCAAAGAAAACAACTTTTAACTTTACAGCTGTGGAGAGATGTTCAGCTGAGAGCAGCATTTCGTGTTTAATTCGAAGTAAAATTCAGGTCATCTTGAGGAAAGCAAATGTTTTAATTAAAATTTGCTTGACATGAGTTTTAAAATGTCTGCCCATGGTACTTGAACCAGAATTTTCCTTTAAAATTTTGCAGATGGATTATGGAAATTTTTGTTTTTAATATTGAATTCTTGTTACAATGCTCAAGCTCTAAAGTCTTGAATTATTAATGCATTTAGCTCTAGTGATTTGGATATAACTTTTTATGGAAGACGCTTCAGACAAAGCGTGAGGCCACTTGATGTAAGAAGCTACTTACAATAATAAAAAGGGGAAGCAGATAGTATCACTTCAAGATAAACCAAGCTGTGCATGCACTTTTGCAACCTAATCATTCATACCTACATCACGTTGCATATTTTAACCTTTAAGTGACCCATTGGGATAGAACTCCCTTAAAACTTCAAATACCTTTATTCGAGTTTAATAAAATTTGAACCATATATCATCATTATCATAGTGTTTCACTCCATCTCGTGATCGATCATCAGACAGTATCCAAGGCATCCATGTAGTACGCATTGGAGCATACCTCACTTAGGAGACAGTCTGTGAGGATGTGTGTGATTATCTACATGTCGGCACGGCAGAGGAACTGAGCATCCCGTACATAGTCCAACTTGTGCAGATTGTTCTGTTTTTGGCAACCTTCGCTCAGGTCTGGTTAGATGTTACCCATTCTTTCTGAAGGGAGTTCAGAACCTGCTGGGAGGTCTTCTTTCTGTGCCGGAAAGCCTCATTGTTTGTTATCTTTTTGTAGTGGGGGCACCACCCTCCAAATGGACTAATCCATTATCCATATAAACTAACTCATGGCAATCCTGGAGAGGGGATCTAATTCCAGAGCAACCCTCGCATGCTCGGTGAATTACCAACACTCTTCGTTTGTAATCTTTCTGTTTTTTTTTTTATGTAATACATGTTTTAAACTGTTATCCGTTGTTCTGTTCTTCTTGTGGTTATTTGCGAACCATAACACTTTTACTGACTCATTCCACTTACGCAGGCGGAAGGATGCTGGTGTTGTTCATCCGTATGTATAAAACACAATTTCAGGGAGTTCTCAAACATTTCAACTGCATCCGATTATATTAGGAAGCAAAAACAGATGACAGTGACAACAAATAATTTCTTTCGGAGTAATACCGGAGACCAAAAATGTTTTCATTTTGTAAAATCTACCATAAAGCAACACTCAAGTAACATTTTAATACAGATTTAAAGAATCAATTCTGTTATTGTGTATTTGTTGACTACACTAATCTTTGTATCTTGAAAAATATAAGATCATTATTACTATCTGTGAGCGTGAAAAATCCCAATCTTTTTTTTTTTTTTTTTTTACTGTTTTTGCTATATAAGTATTTTATCTTTAAAGTCCCATTCAATATAAATAGTATATGCAGGAATATATACTGTTAATTACATTTTTATTAAGTCCATTACATTCTGATTAACGCCGGGAACATTAAAATTAATATAATTGTAGTGAATCCACCCTACGGATAATAATAAACTCTCCCACTTAATATAAAGACGGGAGAACGTCTATTGACGTTTGTACGTATTTATGCAAATATAATCCCTCTCTTTATTTGTTGCATTTACTTTTCTCTTCAATATATTCTGTTTCCACTACTTACCAAGTTGTATATGTCTTCTGAAGTCTTATAGAACCACAACAAATATAAAGAAATATAATCGAGTTAATTTTAAAAATTATAGCAATAATTTTTCACCAAACATAGAAAAATGGTCTCGCCAGTATGCTCTAATTATTTTGTTTGATTTGTCTACAAATTTCTTTATTTTTATTTCTGGTTTTCATTTGAGATAAAAAAAATAATAATGTAAGATATAAATATGTGAGATGAAAATGTAATAAATTTTCTATGTAGGATTAACTAGACAATAAATCAGATTAGAAGACATTAATCTGCTCTCATCAATGAATTGACCCTCTCTGACCCTCAATAGCGCTACTATGGACAATTTTTAGAATTCTAAATTAATTCAGAAATAATGAAAAAGAGTGAATTTAGAAAGATATTTTGGGTCTTTCTGTCTGATGAAATATTGGACATGTTGATCTGCATATCCATATTATATATTCTGTGAGATTGCAAATAATTTTCTTTTTTATTTTTTTTTATTTTCTTATTTTGTTCTAGCTGGGGATGGGTTTACTACCGGATGCCAGATATTTACTCATTAGCTCACACATGCTAACCGAGAGATCTTTGTAAGACTTTAAAAGTTCCATTAAGCACAGTTGTCTATATCTCTTTTGCACTTAGTAAACAGAGAATATTTCCTAGATAGTTTTTGAACTTCTTTTTCATGAGCCTGGTTGCTCCTCCGATTACTGAAATGAGGAGACTTTCCTAAGATTCGATTTTATTTTCATGTCGTACATAAGACTTTGATATTTCATTATCTTCTCCTTTCCAACTCTGTTTAACCCAGCATCATTGAAGACACTAATTTCTACCTTCTCCTTTCCAACTCTGTTTAATTTCTACAAAGGCTATTTATTTCTCCTTCTTGTCCCATATCACTATGTCAGGTTTAATAGCTTCACTTTCTGGGTACAACTGTAGAACTGTAGAAATTGAGTAGCCATAGTAGATGGTGCATGACTTATTTTCAACTATGGTTTCTGGGATATGTTGCCAGGACTTGCTGCTACATTCGATGTTAAATTTTGTACAGATCGTCCGGTGAAGATATTTACACAGGCCATTGTGTTGCATTGTATAACATATGTCCCCCAGCAGAAGTGTACAGCTGGATATTAGGTGGCTTACACTCTATTTCTATGTGGTAGAATCTGCACTTGTTATTGCTGACACCACTTATCTTTTTAAAAAGCATTACCAAGCCTTGATCTTAGACAATCATTATCAAACCTTGATCCTATGGCAATCAGCGATCCTCTTTTTAGCCATTATTCTATTAGTCTATTGAGTATTTCTGATCTATATAGTTTTGGATGAATTCAGCCATAAAATACTTTGCGTGCTGTTGGTTGGCCCATTCTTCCAGTTTATTTTTAAATGGAAAGTCTTGATGTATTTTTGTTGACTTTTTTAGGCTATTTTTTTTTCATATATGTGCATGTGTTTGTGTGCATCACTATATATATAATTTTACAGTAGATTTGGCTTTTTATTTATTTCATTTGGAAATGCGAGCGTACAGATAGCTTTTTAAGGTCACTCATGTTTGTATAGAAAATTTTGGTATAAAGTATAATAATTATTTACAAGGATTCTCTTTGAATCTTAATTTTCATCCTCCGTACCTGTAGATAATTATTATCTATTCATTTAAAACAAAATTTGTTTAGATAAAACACAGGAAAGAAGCAACATTTTCACTAGAAAGATTGTGTCTGATTTGAATTGTCTGCCTTTCACTTCTGTAGTAATCGTCAGGCCGGAAAATATGGAATTTGTGTTACCATGTGTTTTTATATATACATGGGATGCCCAATTCAGCTAGCTCAGATTCATGGTTACTCTCACGCACGAGCTTTTGTATTCATCAGTCAATCTCTGGCTCTACTCACGAATTCCATGTATTCTATCCTAATGATATCCTATGAGGATGAAATACGGAAAATTATGTGTAGCTTAATTGCCATATATTTTCATGAATTACTACCTAGCTCGGCTCACATGTTGAGCACTCTTACAGTATATACTGAAAAATGATACATAAAATATTATATTTCCTCACAACTTTTTATATAGACGAATAAAATAATTATATGTGTGTACATAATCATGTATACATTTTAAAGAAACTTAACTAAATTTGCAATTAGAAAACTTATGAAAACATGAGATACCCAAAGGAACACTTCTTATAATCTAGGTTGCCATTTTTTTATCATTACATTCCCTCCTACTTTCAAGATACTATATATACCGTCGGAATTTTCTGGGTAGTTTATGTAACACAATAAAAGACGTTGAAATGCTGAGCCAATGAAATCAAAGCAGCCAACGTCTTCTAAGAAAAAAATTATTTCCTCTTAGTTTATTATAAAAAAAGACGAAATATTTATCTGCTTTGAACGAAAATCTCTTGACGCTGATGCTTGGTTTTAAGTGTAACATTGCAAACTTTTATAGATGACACATTTTTTGAAGAATCATTAAACAGATCGAACTCCAATCTATTTCCATCGTTTACATCATTATATGTACCAATTACTTTTTCACTTTCTAAAGAATCGCTAGTGTTGTGCACTTCTGTTTCATTTCTCAGAAATCAAGGGACCCCTTTCCTGGGACTAACACTTTATCTCTATATAGGATATATAGATATTCGAATATTCTATTAATGTACCCCTTTACCTCTCAAAAGTTTGTAAAAAAGCTGAGAACATGATCTTTCTCTTCCTAATTAACCATTTATCTGTATCTTTCTTGTGGTCTCTACTGATCTTACCAAATTTCAGGACAAGAATTCATCTAGTCTGATGGAGTATCCAGGTTCAGGCTGTTACTTGAGATAACATCACTTGAAAAAGGTGCACCATTCCCCGTAAAAGCCACTGTGGGTTAGCCATACCAAGGAGATTTTATTAGGGCTGTGAATATTTAGTAGGGAAAAGTATCCTTATGCCAGGTTGTCCTTAACAAACCCCTGTACAAAGAGACCTTAGGCACTCAAGTTCTCTCTGTATCAAATCTTGTGAATGAGAAAATTCCTTTACAATTCAGGGAATTCTGTCGGTTATAATTGTGGATTTATAACATTAATGTTTTCATGTACATCTGCTGTATAGAGCGCTTACCGATACCTCTGACCCACTTGTTTCCATGGTCAAATGGCATTTTTTCATCGATTGCATTCACTCTGGATGAGCAGCCATTTATTAGCAGATGCAGGCGTGTTACACTGTGCTAATACACTGCCTTCAGTATCAAACACTGCTTTTCAGTTGCAATTATTTTTATGCTCTGCTGCCATTATGTTCATAGGAATAAGCACACATTTGTAAAGGTTGTTATGAAATATATTATCATCGTCAATAAACATTTGTGGGTACTTATGCAGAATAAGGACCATACTACTTGAAATTTTCTCGGTGGTTTATGTAAAATGGTAAAAGATGTTGAAACACTGAGCTAATGCAATCAAAGCAACCAATGCCTTTAAAGAAAACATTTACTTGCTCTTAGTTTATTATAAAAAAGGATGAAATATTTATTTGCTTTGAATGAAACATTATGAAAATTAAGAAAAAAATTTTTTTTTTTAAAGTTTGCCATTTGTTATCCAAAAATTGTCCTCTTGTATGAGCATGTCAATGACCCTTATCACAGTCTCTTTCATCTCATTTGTCTCAAACGACAGCTTCTAAGGTTTTTCTTGAGCTAAGGAAATAACCAAAAGTCACAGGTAACAAGGTATGGATTATAAGGAGGGTGAGGACCCTTCTTAATGCCTATCTTGGTGAAATAGTCTGTGACAAGGATGGAGATGTGAACTGGTGAATTTGCACAAATCTTCCGCATCTTCAGTCCATCACAAATAATTGTGTGTACAGTTTCCACGCTGGCATTAAACTGTGCACTTATTGTCTCTATAGACACAAGATGGTCCTTATTCATGAAATTCTTTATTTAGCCAATCAACTCTGGTGTTTTGACTTCCTTATTCCTCTCACACCTCTCACCACCACCCACAACCTTCCTGCTTACTTTGAATTTTTTATGCCACTCAAATACTGATGCTCGATTCAAGCAAGATGGTCCAAAAGCAGTTTGGAGCATTCCATACCTTTCTGTGGCATTTTCCCAAGTTTAAAACAGAATTTTATTACATATCGTTCTTCTAAAGTGTCCTCACGTCCAGATAGCATTTTTGAAATTCACCAGCTGTGACGATTAGGCTTTAGTAGGGTGTATTCCAATTCTTGCTGTAGGTGTTCATTTGAACCTGAAATCATAAAAACTGGTCAATCTCATAAGACGGGCGCAACTGCGAAATTTTAATAAATTAAAGGCTTTCTCAAGAACGATGGTCATTGACCATCCCTCTCGAGAAAGCCCACATAAGACAGGCGAAATGTCGAGCCTCGAGGTCTCTCTGCCTTCATTTTAATTTCATACCGTCAGATTTTATCCATTTTTTGGTAATATATATATATATATATATATATATATATATATATATATATATAGGAAGCTGGGGAGTCCCGTTTTCTATTTAAAAAATTTTACTTAAGGTTTTCTTTTTTCCATCCTTATATAATTGAATTCTCTTTTGTAATTATAAACTTTCCAGAAGTCGGATTCTGTAAGTGCTAAGTCTGCGATAGATTAAATTTAGTTTCTTTTGTGGGAGGAATTTAAACGGCATTTTTTATTTTTATATTTTTTAAAAACTTCTTTAGATTATATATATATATATATATATATATATATATATATATATATATTGGTAAGTTACATACCAGCCATATATATACTCACAAGCTGAAAACATCATAACTAGGATTGTTATTTGTAACAATTTCAAGTATATTATAAGGAATATATATATATATATATATATATAAATATATATATATATGTATCGTCGTGTAATACAAATAATGCAGAAATCATAGAAATAATTTTCTTCGATAATTCTCATTTATTTCACAAATGTATGTATTCTGTATTCTTGGTTTGGAAGGATAATGGCCAAAGTTTTACAAAGCATAGAAATGAGACAGCAAATTTCTAACTTGAACCACACAGAATATCCACTGCTAAAGCGAGTAGCCGAACTAATCTTTGAAAGCAATATCAGATTTCCCAAATCCCAAGAAGCTTAAGCCAAGAGATGCTTTTTATTTCTCTCTTTCTTTTGTAGTTTTCTTGCAATCATTCTATTCTTGAGAGGCCAGTTACAGAAACTATGGAGACAGTATGGCCAGACGCCATTTTGTTTCTTGTTTGATTGTTTCTTTTGTTGTTGTTTGTTTAATCAAACTCCCAGGATTAACACATCTGTTTAACATCAAAATATCCCCGAATCTGAGAAGACGGACGAATCGAAACAAGCATGTCGAAGAGGAAGAAGATGAAACCGTCGAAGTGGTTGGATCAATAAATCAGATAAAAATATACTCTTGATAGACATAAAGGAAATGTAAAAGGGTGGGAAATTCTCACAAGTGAAATCACAGAGCGCGAGTAAAGCGGAAGGAAAGATTTCCCGCGCACTTCCTATCTTTTCATTCGACAATACTTCTCATTGCTTTCTTTTCACTTTCCTTTTTATCGTTCTTATTGTTGCTAGTGATCCGCCTTCTCCATTTCTTCATAAGAAGCTTTAAAAGCTTAGAGTGGGTTATTGATGCAGGAAAATTTATTAAAGGCAAATCTAAATGCATTTAGTCACCTCTCAAAATGTCTCTCAACCACGGAGGCCAAAAAATCTATGTTATTAAGTGTTTGATTTATGTCTTTTTTTATTTTAGTTCTTCTGCACTTCCTGCAAACTTTAGAATATTTTGACAACCATACTTGCTTGGAATTATGGCAAATCTGATATCGACTCAATAAACTTTCTTGCCACTCGAAAATTTACAGCCTGGTGCAAACATGATAGAACATTAGAAAACATTCATATATCTAATAAAGAAAAAAAAATCATTAAATAAATTGTAGTTTTGAAATTTAATATAAAAAAATAAGGTAGGGTGTAGTAACTACTTAGTATTCTGACAATAAAAATATTGTTTATATATATATATATATATATGTGTGTGTGTGTGTGTGTATGTGTGTGTTTTTATTACCGTTTTATCTGTTTGGTTACATATGTTTCGGATGTTGGACCGTGTTTACGATCTAACGGCCTCGCCAGACCTTACAGAAATAGTTGGTTAGTATTAGGAAGAATTGTTTTTAGGAGGAATACGGGGGGGGATGAGGGGGGCAGGAGATAATAGAGGGGGAAGGCGGGTAATGACAATATTTCAGTTTTGAAGTTTAAAGTATATTAGGTTGTATTGTGTGTGTGTGGGGGTAGCAGATTCAGGTAGGCTTGGGTGGAGATATGTGGATATAGGGAGGAGGAGGGGGAGAGAGAGGATGGTAAAAAGAAAAGAGAGAAGAGAGGGGGTAATGAGAGGAGGGGGGAAAGAGTTTCATTTTTTGGGTTTTAAAATTTTGACTATTTTTTTCCCCTGTTCGATAAGGTATATTAATTAGGTGTGTGAGAGAGAGAGAGAGAGAGAGAGAGAGAGAGAGAGAGAGAGAGAGAGAGAGAGAGAGAGAGATGGGAGGAAAGGGAGGGAGACGGAGAGGGAAGGATGTTAGTACGGCTGTCATTTTTGGCAGTAAGAGAGTTACGTGGGCATTGTTCATTTCATAGCGGGTTGTTTTTAAACAGTTAAGAGTTAATACAGACGTTGACGTACGTATAAGAGCGTATAATACATATACATACATATTACAGACCAATGTGTAGACATATAGGCACATACATATAAAAACAATGCCTATGCAGATGTACATGGGTCTACATGCAGACATATACACACATACACGCAATTCTCGTACACATATATATATACTCGCACATATATACAGATGTAAGTACATGCTCACACATACATAAACATGCACGCACCCATCCGAGTACATATATGTGGTTATACAGATCTCCAGTAAGAAGTAGGTGCATACATACACATACATATACATACAAGTACACACATACATACGGACTCATGCACACGTATACATAATTACCTAAAAATATATATTTATTTATTCATAAAATATAAATATGTAGACCCATATAGGCACATACATATATACACATATACACAAATATATGCATATCCACACATGTACACATATACATACGCATACCGGCATGCATACATCTATGCCTAGTAAATAAAGTAAAGTTAGGATAAATAATAATAATAAATAAATAAATGAGTACATGGTTTAATTCAGTTAGGTTATTTAGGTTAATACTGCGGGTGTTATATAATATATATAAGAATATACAAGTATACACATTCATAAAAATACGAACATACATACAGACATATATACATATATACACAGAGATGTGTGTATTTATGCTGAGTATTAAGGTAAAGTTAGGGTAGATAAATGAATGAATTGATAAGTAAATAAGTGGGTGTAGATAATGCAAGGTTAGGTGGACATGTTGAAGTTATTAACTGTATTAACTCTTAACTGTTTAAAAACAACCCGCTATGAAATGAACAATGGCCACGTAACTCTCTAACTGCCAAAAATGACAGCCGTACTAACCCCCTTCCCTCTCCCTCTCCGTCCCTTTCCTCCCACCTATCTCTCTCCCTCTCTCCCTCTCATCTAATTAATATACCTTATCGAACAGGGAAAAAAGTAGTCAAAATTTTAAAACCCCAAAAATGAAACTCTTTCCGCCCTCCTCTCATTACCTCCTCTCTTCTCTCTTTTCTTTTTACCATCCTCTCTCCCCCTCCTCCTCCCTATATCCACATATCTCCACCCAAGCCTACCTGAATCTGCTACCCCCACACACACAATACAACCTAATATACTTTAAACTTCAAAACTGAAATATTGGCATTACCATCCTTCTCATTATCTCCTACCCCAAAACCCCCCTCATTCCCCCCCCCCGTATTCCTCCTAAAAACAATTCTTCCTAATACTAACCAACTATTTCTGTAAGGTCTGGCGAGGCCGTTAGATCGTAAACACGGTCCAACACCCGAAACATATGTAACCAAACAGATAAAACGGTAATAAAAAAATAAAACAAATATTTGCTCTGCAATAGTACTGAGCACTCTCTTCTGGTTTTTACTAATTACCAGTTTTACCATATATATATATAT
This sequence comes from Euprymna scolopes, assembly GCF_053919585.1. NCBI lineage: Eukaryota > Metazoa > Mollusca > Cephalopoda > Sepiida > Sepiolidae > Euprymna > Euprymna scolopes. The sequence continues at coordinate 130,080,800 of NC_136494.1, forward strand.
ATATATATATATATATATACACTAGCATTTCAGCCCGGCATTGCCCGGGTGTTTGGAGGTGTATGTTGAGCAAAAAATAAAGAAAAAAAGCGGCCAATTTTGTTAACTATGACCCCTATTAGGACCCTCTTAACATTTATTGTTTTGGGCTCAAATCAAATTATTAAGTTAGATCCATGTTCACGGAACCTATATCTAAAATTTCAATTGTTTATATCCAAGATTGGCGAAGGAATTTGATAGAGTTCTCAAAGGTCAAATCGTTGAACTTTGATCCCTTAACAGACAAATTTCTGGCCGAAAACGGATTACAAAGATTTTCTCAAATCTTAGTACCGTACCCTGTATATCAAATTTCGAGTCTGTAGACTGAAAATTAACAGAGTTTTTGCGTAGGGAAATGTACACAGACACACACACGCGTTCACTTTTATATATATATATCTTCATGCATAATAAAATAGACACGATTATTTACATCCAGAAAAGGACAGCATAGGAAAAGATAGACTGGAGCCAAATGTAAATACAAAACTGCTACACTACCTGCCTACACCTGATGCATGTTATCTACTGATTTAATTCCCACAATAAATCCGAGGGGAACCACTCTCCCAAAGAAGTTAGTTAAAATGACGGATTGCCTTCATGCTCTTACCAATTAACAAATGGGTACTTATGCAAAATACGGACCGTGCTGAAATAATAATGTCATTATTTATAAACCTAGTCTTAACATGGAAGACACATAACAATTTACTAAACAATAGCTATTGTATACGGTTTATTTTAACTTGAACATTATATGTAAAATATAGCACGGTCTTTATAAGTACAAAAATATGTTACGATATAATATCTAACCAATGCAGCAAATCAGTATTAAGTAGGACAAATAATAGGATGCCCTTGCTTTGCATATAATACATCAGTCATGGCCGCCATTTACAGATAATTAACAACGGAGTTGTTGAGGCAGCAAGGACCCACAAATACGTCAGATAGGTGATTTTAATTCAGAGTAGTTCAATGGATGCCAACAATGATCATGACCGACAATGACCAATTGTTGTAGAGAAGCCTGTGCTCATCAAATGCCTTAAACCGCCTCAAAACAGTACTGCATGCCAGTGACCACCAGTGCTCACCAATTTCATTTTGAAGCAGTCAAATTTAAGCCAATAATGGTCATAGCAGCCAGTGGTCGATAGTGACCACCATGAACCGACAGTGACGGTTATAAAGGCAAGTAACCACCCTAAACCTAAAACAACACTAATCATCAGTAACCACTAACGCTAACACTGACAGCCAGTAGCTTCCACTGCCAGACAATTCCAGATGATTTCATTTTGGCGACTGTCGTCGGTGACTGCAATTTTCCAGAGCCAACATTGGTTACCACTAGCAATCACCACCATATTTCTGAGTTAATATCTATCTACAGTAATTTATGTAACTTACATAGGATAATGCATGAGATAATCATAGGTTAATTTGTTATCATGGGCAGGGAGGGTGTCCTTCACCAAATCTGTTATGGCTTTGGGTCATATTTTCACCGGGCAATGACGATACACAGATCGTGCTAGCACACACACACACACACACACACGTATATATAGTCTGGTGAACTCGCTCATTTGTCAATAAAATCGATTGATTGCCTGGTCTATTCTGGAACCCACTGTGGTGCATAAAATGGAAGCTCACATGTCTCCCTGCAGTAACAATCCACAACACATTGTAGTATACATTGCACTGTAGAGAATCTACTGTTGATTTTATGGAATTATTTTTATATAAAGGCTGTAATTAAAGTTTAAAACGCAAATGTCGAGTACTATGGTGGGATTGTGCTCTACACAGAAACATCTAATTAAAGAAACTACTGCTGATTTTATATGCTGAACCCTTCTGTTTGTGTGGTGAGAAAACTTCTCAAATTCATTTGTGATGTAAGGTTGTATAAAAGTGTTTACATTGGTCAAAATCAGACTGTTTCTACTTTAATCGGATTTTGTCAAGTATCCATTTTCGATACTTATTGGATGTATTTTGATACAAAAGCTATTTAAGAACACTCCCAGGCACATAAATTACATTTCTGGGAAATTTCATCCAAACCGACCAAGCAATTTTCAAGTCCATAGGGAACGAATCCACATACATAAAGTGGCCTTTATATATAACTAGAGATAACTGTAGATCAAAACATTGTTATGCTAGTGTAGCAAAGCCTGTTACATGTCTGTGTATATATATATATATATATATATATATATATATATAGAGAGAGAGAGAGAGAGAGAGTCATATAATCATATAATCATATATATATATATATATATATATATATATACATATAGTCATATAATCATATATATATATATACATATAGTCATATATATACACATAGTCATATAATCATATATATATACACATAGTCATATAATCATATATATATATATATATACATATAGTCATATAATCATATATATATATATATATATATATATATATATATACTAGCAAAAGTACCCGTCGTTGACTGGGTTCAATAACAGCTTACAGAAAATGGACTCTGATTTATGAAAGTCTGATAGGTTATGAAAAGGAAGGGTTGTAAAGAGATAGCTTCGAATTTGGGGGTATCAAAACCAAAGCAAAATATGATGAAAGTGAAAATAAAATAGATAAACCCCATAATTTATTATACCATACCTGTTCACACTGAAACACTTATCACAATATTCTTTGGATCTATATTAAAAAACCTTGTTAAACTTTGTGACGTATTTCCATTCTATGGAGGTCAGGCGCGAACGAACACCCCATAATTTTATTATACCATATTTCTTCAAACTGAAACATAATTATCAAAGTATACTTACGCAAATAGATATGGAAAGTCTTTATTAAAGTTTGTGCCTATTTCCATTTCATTCTGCGAACGCAGAGCCCTACAATTTTATTATACCATCCCTATTTGAGTTAAAACATACTTATCAAAGTATTATTATGTACATCTATATCAAAAACACTTATAAACTTTTTTTTTAATTTTTAAATTTTTTATTTCCATACTTTGTGGACCAGGCGCGAACGCAGACCCCACAACTTTTATGAACCACCGTTCTGCCAGATCAAACATACCCATTTCTGTGTCTCGATACATCTTCTATCATTATATGTAATCAGTTTTTTAAAATAGTCAACGATATAGGACTATTCGTGACCAGACACACACACACATTCATCTTTATATATATATATATATATATATATATATATATATATATATATATATATTTATATATATATATATATATATATATATTTAAATAAGGGAGTAGTCACCAACAATGTGTATTTTTTAACATTATTTCATTATTCCGTGTCTTGGTTTTTCATTGAGAATTATGTTTGGATCATTGTAATAATGTTTTTAAGTCATTGACATCGTTTACGCGCGTTTCAGACGGTCTGTGATGCGTCCTCGTCAGAAATTATATAAAAGTTGAGGAATTAATAATTGTGAAATTATCAAGTTTACACAGGGGGAAACATAACAACATCCAAGTTTTTCATCTCCGTTTTTTTCGGAAATGATATCCATTCATTCATTTGTTATTTACAAATAAAGGCATCGAGAAATAATTAAGATATTTCTCGATATCGTCTTCTCGTCAGCATAAAACGATCGTACATGAAAATCTTGGATTTTGTTATGTTTCCTCCTGTGTAAACTTGATGATTTCACAATTATTAATCTCTCACCTTTTCTATATATAGCTCTAGGTAACAACACCTATTGAGCTTTTCATAGCTGCAATACTCTTTACTTTTATAGACCTTGTCTATAACACTCTATAATATATATATATATATATATATATATATATATATATATATATAAGAATGCACAAGACAGATGAAATAATTCCACAAACAGAACAGTTTTGCACCAGTTTTATCTCACCTTACACATCAAGATCAATGTTATTAAATCTTATGTCAAGAAAATTCATTCCAATTTTAATCAACATCCATTACATGATTTTGAAATGTCTAAAATTTAAGGGATCTTAAAAATAAATTGATATTGAAATTCACTGGCATTTAATTAGTGTCAAATGATTATGGATGAAATTGAATGCAAATCGACATATTTAAATTGTCAAATAGAAGGTTTTACCCATATTATAACCCTAAACACCTTGATTAGCGAGTCGAATGCCAGATTGTTTAAAACAACGTCCCTGTTAGGTGGACCCTTTTCTGAAGCACAGGTTTGAATTCTGTACAGATGTCGGTTAAACTTTGTAGTATGCCTTGTCTATTTCAAGACTCATCGACTAAATAAAGCGTTTATTTAGTGATATTAACTGCAGCAACTTTAGCAGCAACAAAATTAGCAGTGTAATATGTAACATCCTTTTATAAATAAACTAGCATGGATACCCGGCCTTACCTGGGTGGACATGAAGTTTGGTTTGGACACAGCTGCTATAATAGAGATATTGAGCAACCCCAAGAAAAGAATGGACAGCCCGTGCGCTAGACCCCCCCCCCCAAAAAAAAATAAATGAATCAAAACAACTTGTCGTCCAATCAAAATAGCAGCGAGTGTTATTTTCGTAGCAAGTGCTCGTCTGAGCTCCAATCTATGGTCCCTCCCCAGGCCTAATTTTCACGCAAAAACACTTGTTTAGTTGAAACCACTATCAATAATTTCCACCACTCTTTATCTGTGCCTAAAATCCATGAACAATGCTTCTTTCTTAGAACGCCTGTGGAACTCTGTTCAGTTTTCCTGCTTTCCAACTGACTACAATAATGGTCATCTTCAAGTCCAACGTGAACAACTTCTTGATGACCCATCCCCTTAAGTAATAACGATAACTACGATATTATCCCATTGGCTGCTGTACACTCATTAACCCTTATCCTCGAGTAGCCCCCGGGCCTTGATAAGTGGTGACTCCTTTGTAAAAAAAAAAAAAAAAAGCAAAAGAGTGCCTGTGCGACTGAAAACAAAATTAGTCACAGTAGGCAGGCTCGAACCTGAAACATGAAAGAGGGGAAGAAGGGAAAAACGTTATTGGCAAACGCTTTTGCCCATTGGACCATAACGACTGATGACGTCGTAACCCTGCAAAATGACACCTTTAAACATACTTTCAGTTTGCTAAACGTGCATGACTTGCAAAAATGCTGTCGTGAAAAGTGACCTCCTTGCCAGAAATGGTTCAGTTGACCACTACAGAATTAATTTTTTTTTTCTAATTTTCACATGTTATGAGCCCGAGGAATCGCTCTTTTAGATGGTACTGTTTTTAAACCGATTCAATGCAGCCGACGAATGTTTTTAATGGATAGAAAAACACACAAACAAATCGACATTTGAGATTTATATGATAGATGTTTCAGCATGAATTTTTAATAAGAGTTATAGTATAAATATCTATTGGAAAAAAAAAGTTGTTTTTTTTTCTCTCATATTATATGAATTGATTTGTTCTCTTCATTTTTAATCGTAAGTGCGAATCTTTATATGACATAACGTTGCTATTAAAGTTAAGATAAACAATTCTAATTTAAAAAGATACATTTACTGAGATCAACAATGTATGGAGATCAATTTTCTCAGTAATGTAACATAATAATTTAATAGGTAAGAAAATGAAATGTTGGGAAAAATCAAAATCGATTTCCCAATCAAACCTCAGCATGAACCACAATTCCCTGATCTTTCCTTTGACTTAAATGGCAAAGTTTGAAAAGTTTCAGAATGACACCTGGTGGGCAAACATGATTCATTTAGGCTTTGTGATTCTTTTTCTTTGCCAATATAAAAGACCTTAGATTTACAAAAGAGTTTTCCCAGGAGAAACCGATAAATCTCCACCACCATCATCGAAAAAAAAAAAAAAAAAATTGAGCGCTCAGGGTAGACAAGGGAAAAAGAAAGTAAAATAAGAAACAACTATCCATGAATGGGAACATTCTGGAACGTTGTAACAAAAGACTTTGAAAAGAAAGAAATCGACTTGTGTACATCATAGAGCGAAACAAGTCACCAAACAAAGACTAAAACCGAAATTTTTTTTGTTGTTGTTAAAAACAGCACAATACTCATCAACTGAGAAATATATGTGGCATACAAATATAGGAAATTAAAGGAATAAAAATAACCGTTCTTCACAAAAGGCCCCTTTATGAATAAATTAATTTTGTGCACAAAGAACCAATCATATTTTACTGATACAAAACTCTTATTGACTAAGGACCCATCATCATCATTATCCACACATGTACACATTTACAAAATAAAGGTTGGCCCACACATACTTATAAACTTCATGTTTTCTGACACAAATGCGATATTATCTACCAAACACTGGAATGAAATTTTCTAAAACGAAAAATGAATCACTCAAAGTGAGTTTTAAATTGTTGTAAAATTACAGATTGGAGCTGCAAGTTGGAATGCAATTAGCGGTTTCCTTACCAACTCACTTATCAGTTATTGATACCCGACACCGACTTGTATTATTGTACCTAACAGAATAAATCTATTCTATATTTTATATCTATATATCGTTTTCCACTCTACGATACAATACAAACATCTCGCCATACACGTCTTTAATCCTTCTGTCTACTCACTGGAACATTCTATACAAAATATGAATAAATTAACTTTTCTAAAACGAACAGTTAAGCACACAAAAAAAACTTTGATATTGTTGGAAAATTATAGATACACAAATGTTTCATTATTTAATTCTGATTTTCTCAATTTTTTTTTTACTCGTAACATTGTGATTCTTTAATTTTATTTTTTAATTCTGCTTTTGTCAATCTATTATCCACAACACACATCTTGGTGCATTTAGTATTCTAAGTGATGGACTTTTTAATCTCAATCATTCTTACATTCATCATTTCTAAGAATAATCAGCATGGCTTTTTTTTGTATATTTCCAAAAGTAGGACTGCTGCCAATCCAGAAATTATATTAAAAAATTAGTTATCGGTGATGATCGTTTTCTAAAGATCTTTCTATATAATATTCTTGTTCCTTCTTTAGTTAGTCTGTACGTTACGCATTAAAAAAGCTAAATACACTTTCTGAAGGGCAAACTGCATAAAAAAGGGCCAAATTCATAAAATTTGGAATTAAAAAGGCCAATATAGTAAGCCTGGACAAAAGTATGAGAGTTCCCTTCCTTTGATGTAACTTCGTTTTCGAATAGCATTATAATAATAATATATGAGCATTATTATAATGGTACAAGAAAAGAACTCATAATAATTTCCATACGCTGCAGTCCCTCAAAAAACTCTAACCTAAAAAAAAAAGGGAAAATTCGAAAAAACAGGGGGGAAATATTGTCTGCCAGGAAGTGCTGAACTGAAAGAGTAAATTTAAAATTGTCTCTTACAATGTGACTTTATTATTTGTATTGAACTATGTAGCACAATATTACTTTCTAAGTATTTATTAATGCTTATTAATTTATTTCATTTGGATCAGTTCTATATTTACAATTCAATGGACACTATTTTCATAGAAATGTTAATAAACTTATATTTGCTGCATGTTATTAGGCTTTCTATCCAAAAAAACTAATTTTTTGAACTATCTAGAAAAATATGAGCTTTATCAAAACATATTTGTTGGTTAAATAAATATATTTCTCATTCCGTGGGATTTCTACATGTCTTTAACAGCAGCGGCACGAAATGTATGCAAATAACCAAGCCAATATGCAAGGTGATGTTACAGCGGAGGAAAGAAAAGAAAAGTGGAGGAAAAAAGGAACCACGTTGGGGGCGACAGAGAGGTGAAACACATGCCGATGAGAGAAATTGAAAAAAAAATCGCATAACAGCGAAATAAAGATACTTGTAAAACCAAGATGCAAGTGTAGTTTGGAAAGTACCATGGATAAATGCCTTTATTGCAGTTGAAAAAAAAAAAGCAAAGTCGAATTTCTTTTTCCTTTCCTTTGTTTCTTTCTGAGACTTCCATATACAACATGTGGGTCCATGTTGAAATGTAGCAACAACGAAGACATATTTCACAATTGATTTTCATCTAAATTATTCAGCAATTTCCTATAAAGTCAACCCTTTTAAAGCATGGAGCCATAAACTCCACATCAACAGCTTTATCAAGAAATATTTTGAAACTGCAACATAATTTATAAATCCAGAAAATGCAAAAATAATTTCACTGACCAAATCAAAATTATAAAGCAACAACTCCATTTGAAAATTTATTAATTTCATAACAATTGAAAAATTTGTTTCATTTGAACGACGACAAATTTACAAAATGCATATAATTCTTATGAAGAGAGAAGCTAAGAATGTTTTTTCTTCTTTTTTTAAAGATAAAAACAGAATTAAAAATAGTAATTCATGTCCTTCACCTAATTACTAACCATTGATAAACTTATATAAAATGCAATCATTCTTAATCATATTGATTGTTGAATCACTTGAAGCGTTTTTAGTTTTTAGAAAAGCATCTTATAAAAAGAAAATGGACGATAGACACGAATTCGTTGCTTATTTTTAGAACAAAGCAGACAAAGGTCAAGATGAAACTAAGATTAATCTAGCCTAGTTTGTGGTGAATTTTTAACCATATTTTATTGAAGGTCGAACTAGTGTATCCTTTATGATAACAAATATGATAGATCTAGATTTACGTATTTATCAATATGTATATTATTTAAACTGTATCCTTTATTCCACCACAAATGTGTATAATTAATAGATTATTTAGATTTTTAAATTCATGTATGAGTATCAATTTAATTAAAACATTTTTCTTTTTTGTTTACTAGTGGGGGCAACGCTTATGAAAGCCCAAAGGTAACTCGAGGATAAGGACTAAGGAATATCAGATGGATGAGGAGACAACACCATGATGGTCGGTAATGGTGAAACTTGGGTAAGGTTTAATTATTTAAGAGTACAGCTCAAGAACTTATTTACATTAGATTTGAAAAGGGCCATGTTATAACCAGCTGGGAAGTAGCCAGACGGACAGTTCTAGGAAAGAAATTTTGTTCAGGGAATTTTCATTTAGTTTTTATCATTGATAGAGAGTAAGGGAAATTGTTGTGACTTATTTTAGCTAGATGAAAATTCGTTGCAAATGTTTTACAGAGGGAGGAAGGGCATAAATAGAAATTTAATTGAGCACCTTATAACGATAGCAAAGATAGAGTCACAACGTCTCTTCCATGAGAAAGAGGAAGTACAGAAGAGAAAAGGTTCTTGTCCACTATATTTCGAAGTCGGTTTTGTACTCTGTCAACGCAAGAAAGAATACTCTTATCAGCTTCTCCCCAGATGTGGCAACAGTACTCCATTTTATGATGTATTAGAGTTTTGTACAAGAACAGGATTGCATTAAGAGTGAGATACTTTCTGGAGCGATAGAATGATCCAACTTTTTTCCAGCGATTTTGGCAAGGTATTTGATATGTCTTCCATTTCAAATCAGGATTGAAGGTCAGTCCTAGAAGCTTGTCAAGACGAGAGCCGTTTATTTTAATTGGGACAAAATGGGGATCAGAACGAAGGTGGTGAAAAAACCTGCTTTTAAGTGTTTTATATTAATGTTTATGGACTGATATATTACAAAATTTACACAAAATTCAAATAGCTGTATTGAATTGTTCTCTACTGTTATCAAATGCTGGTGAATGGGATCTGTTTTAAGACATTACGCGTGGCAGCAGGACTCCGATATGTGTCAGACCTGCCCTACTCTGAACTGATTGCAACTTCAAAACCAAATCAAGGATCAAACTCATGTTCAGGTAAAGACACTGTGAAGACTATGTATTCCAAATTCAGGTTCGAATTTCACCTGGAGGATATGATGGAGGCTCAGAACGGCTTCCTTGATTGAGTTGTACTCGGGAAAAGATCCTCTAAAAGATGCACTTTCAATTTTGAGAACATATCAATTATTGGTCAAGATGTGATGTTTTTTCTTTCAAAAAAGAGACATATTTGTCTTGAACACTATCCTATATATATATATATATATATATATATATATATATATATATATGAGAGAGAGAGAGAGAGAGATATGGGCAGTCAAACGTTGATCTGCTAAACGATTAGGAATGACATTAGTTGCTCATTCTACTGCAAATCTGACTGCTTGCTCATCACAACTGTCACCAAAGAGTCAAGGAAGATCAACGTAGCGGCTTTGCTGATAGAGCTCAAGTATGGAGCCACCAGATTATTCAGGTTCTTCTCTGAAAAGACTTTCGACCAATACTAGACGAACAACAGACAGAATGAAAGGCAGATTTATAACGATTTCCTCCTCTCTCATAGTCTTTGTCATCTTAGCTTCGTTCTTCTTTCAAAAGTGCCTGGAGATCACTAGTGAGCTCTACTAGAAGATGCTGACAAGAGTGATGAAGCCCTGGAAGGAAGAGATTGCCTCCAGTCTTCCAACAAGATTATTCTGCTGCACCAAGGACCAAGATGACCCAGGCGTTGCCGCTCAAAAATATTCCTCATCAGTGGTTGCCAGACTTGCAAACCAACTTAATTATTTCTTCTACGCCTTGATCAACAAGCATGTTCTGTAGACTGCGATTATGGAGGTGTTCACAGCAATAGATTGTCGCCAAAATATGTGACTTATTTCATGCTCGCCTTGACAAATAACTCTTGCTAAATAAACTGTTGGGTTACTGCATATAAAACTTTTACAGGTTATTTCATTTTGTTTTCATAAAATGTTGGATTTTGCTGCAACACAATATATATATATATATATATATATATATATATATATATATATACATATTCAAATTTTTGCTAACAACTAAAATATTTTCATAAAACTGTGACGAAGTAAGTCCGCATTTTTGTGGATTTTTAAATATTTGCAAATTTTTGCAAACAACTAAAAGACTTTCATAACACAGCAACAAAGTAAGTCAGTATTTTTATGGATTTTGAAATATTTACGATTTTTTTTTTTTGCTAAAAGTGTTCTTTACCACATTCCATTTCAACTGATTCACTGGTGAATTTGCTTATGACTTTCACAGCGTTTCGGTCCATGTAACCTTTGATCTTCAGGTTTATCTTGTGGAACTCGGGAATCTTTCTGCCAAACTTGAGAATCTGCATAGAATTTTAAATCGAACTCTGTATTTAATCCACAGGGACTTGTGGCATTGGAGTTATAGTTTTAAATTTAAATTTAAGTTTAGTTATAGTTGTTAAAATTCAGTTGTAAATTACACTCTTTTGGAGGTTGAAGGTCCAATCTTCAGTGTAAGCGACACTCACAATTGTAAATTACTTAAGACTTCTACCCATGACTGAGAGAACGAGAGCATGCTAGGCCTGTGGATTAAAAGTGGGTTCCATTCGAATTGTGTGCAGACTCCTGAACTCAACAGAAAATTTTCCAAGTTCAATAAAATACATTTGAGGAAGGTTAGGGATTGTATTAACCGAAACGGTTGTGAAAATAACACTCAAGATGAGAACAGTAGTCGGAAGAATTTAAATAAGACGAATAATCATTCCTTATTTAAAAAATTCAGAAACATGATTAATTATTTTCTTTTATCTCAGAAATATTTATTTGCTGGATATAAAAAAGAAATACAATTAAGTGATGAATCAATAAACCTTTAGGAATGAAATATTTAACAGAATTTTGTAAGCATATTAATCTATATATTAGTACGATAGCGTGTGTGTTATTTTCTGTTTCATGCTTACAACTGGGTCGTTTAATTGTTATGTACTTCCATTTCTTGTAATAAATTATTTTATCAAGAATTCTTCATAAGTTTTGGTTTCGGTTTCAATTATAACTGATGGCGCTCCAGTAATGTATTTTTTTTATTAATAATTTTATCAAAGGCTGAAGGAACTCAAGTTATATATATATATATATATATATATATATATATATATATATATACACACACATATTTTTTTCATAAGTTTTTATTTCGGTTTCGATTCAAACTAATGCACCCAAGTCATATGGATAATATTTTTTTATTCTTGAAATCACAACTTTATAACATATAAAAATCGATAGAACATTAACTCTATAATAATATATACGAAATCTGCAAGAATTAAAATGTCATATTTAAGCATACTTTACGACCGGACTTTGCCGGGCGTTCGTGCTAGCTTAGATAAATACTTTTGCAGTTTTAACAAAAAAGCTACAATATCAGAGCGTCTCCATTTACACTGAACATCTACAGAATGCTAACATCAATATATTACATATGGAATTTCCACGGGTCCCGTTAGTATTTTATTAATAGTGCAACTGTTTGTCCAAATAAAGTTTTTAAAAAATATTGCATTGAGAATACAGAAAAAGATATAACCAACGACTAATAAAAAAGGTCAGTGTGTTGTTTTCTTGTCTCTTGTTGATAAAAGTAAATTCAATCTTCAAATCAAGTGAAATATTTTCTTCTTCCTAATTACGAGATTTAAAATAATCTAATTAAATTTAAAAAAAGAAAAAACGAAAACGAAACTTTTTAAGTAAAATGTTTCATAGATTTAATCTGTGATACAAATGTCTGATTTTTAATCTCATCCTTTAAGGATCTCTAATATCTTCCTTGTAAGAGACTGTATATCACCACGTGTTCGATAAGGTTTCTCTAGTTGAATCTCATTTCGAAAGACTCTTCTCATTCTTGTGAGATATCCTATCAACCAATATTCATAGATATTTCTTTTCAATTCAACATTTTGATAAGTTTTCTTTCTCAGTTAAAAACCGTCTGTTACTTTCATGCGTTTACTTCCTACATAATATTTATGGTACATATTTATTTGTGGATGCGTCCCTTAACCCTCCAGGGTCGTGTGGGCGCTGCATTATTTCATTTTTTTGCAAGAATAGCCTCCAAGCGCATTTTGGGCAAGAATAGCCTCCATGCGCATACAACACCTGGTATTACAAAATTTTAGTATTGGCCAGGCTCAACGTCGCTTAACATCGATTATCTAACAGGAACTGGTGTGTCAATGTGATTATGCCGTATACACACCTTGTAAAATATGATAAATATTGACTAGTTTTATAAAGAGGTGGATATCAAAAAAGCGAAGCATAAGTAATTGCTAAAGACAGAAACACATTTCCTCTAGTTCATTAAATTTTGCCTGTAGCATAGACAATTGGCAGTGAAGTGGTAAACAATCTAGACTCATTTTCAAAGCATTATTTTCATAGTGGATATTGGAAATCTTCATATGGCCCCTCATGTGAGTACACAAAAAAAAAGCGAGGAGAAACTGATGCCAACAATAGAATAAAGCAGGTCAAAGCTTCTTTCTTAGAATTACACGCCTGTGGAACTCTGTTCCGTCTGTCTGCTTCCCACCTGACTACAACTTGGATGTCTTCAAGTCCAACGTTAACAAATTCTTAATGAACCGCCCCCTTAAGTAAACACTTCATCAAATCTCCACACTAACGTAATGTACTTGCAATAACCCTTATCCCTGAGTGGCTTCCGGGCCTTGATAAGTGGTGATTACTGTGTAAAAAAAAAAAAAAAAAAAATTCATAACATGCTGACTCATTCGAATTAGTTTTTTTACTAGTATAACCGTGTGGCTTTCTATCCATTCTAACCCACGTTGATTACTAACAAAGAATTAAAAGCCTAACTTACAGATTTATTTACATTCAACAAATGTACACACATCACATCTTATATACAAAGAATAATGAAAGGTGAACCGTCCCATACAGGTAAACTGGTAGGGAAAATATGCTCATAGATCTGCTCTTAATGTTAAAGATCAGCTCTGAAATAACGAATGAAGCTTGACTACAGTGTTATCGTATAAACAATTTGTTTTAATATTTTGCAATAATCTGTTTGAACAAACCAAAGAGAGAATGCATCATCATAATATGATTTACCTCTTCAATCATAGAAAAAAAAATCGTACTCAAACCGGTAATATACATATACAAGGAAAATATCTAATACAAATTGTACCTGGGAATGATGTCCCCTTCTATTCCCTGCAGTCTCTTTCTCAAAAAATACACATTGCTAGCATATCTTTACCTTATCGTTATTTTCCAGGTAGGTGTTGAACTGAACTCCAATCTATGCTTACCCCCCTGTAAATTATTCACAAAAACTCGTCTAGCTAGAATCACTGTCAATAATTTCCCTTTCTACCCCTGCGTATCAAAAACTAAAGAAAACTTTTACAGACAAAGTTTCTTCCTGTCTGTAGAGTGCAATACCACAAAGTATCACCCTCTCTCTCAGGTCCATCATAATAACATAGGCCCATGTTTTATATGGCCTTACCTAAATTGGACTTGCTCACTTAATATTTTAATCTACTAACCTAAGAACTCTCACTCATTCTTTAAATGTGGCCATAATACTATTACAGTTTTCTGTTCTGCTCACCTCTCTCTATATTGCCAGACATTATTTTCCTCTGAGGTCACCAGATCTAAGCCTGGCTTTAACAGACATATTGCACATCTATCGTATCGTTCTCATTTAATTTCTTTCCATGCAACACATGTCCTATACCTTCACTTGTCAAATTTCGCTTTCATACGTCATCACACATGTGTGTGTGTGTATATATATATATATATATATATATATATATATATATATATATGCACGTGTAACAAATGCTTAAGTTGTCTGTTTTTGTTTCGTAGTTTATCATGTAATATTGCCACCACTTCGCCGTCCCCTATCGCTCAATATCAGGTGTCGCAATCCTTTCTACATATTCAACGAACAAGGATATTTAAGCAAAATCCATAAAATAAATATTATTTGTAATTTTTTCCCTTTGTCTCAGATTGAACGCATATTTATTGCATTACAGGAAATTCTGTTAAAAGAGGAATAATTAAATTCTCATTTTGCAGCTATAAATGAAGCAATCAATTTTACTTTTTATGGAAGCATTCGTTTCAATTACAAACAACGGATCAAGCTTGTCAACCGATGTTTTACATTATATCTACCAATTGTCCATCTTAATATCTTTCAAATAGCTTTAAACACAAAAGATTTACACAAGCAAAAGCACCTAAACTTCTATGGGGAGGGGGGCTCTGAATTATACAATATAGCACTGTAGTCAAGCTCTATACGTTAAAAATGTTGTTTTGTAAGAAATTTCTCTGCTTTTTTGGTGTATATTTTGTATATGCATATGCAAAACAAAAATTATAAGTATTTTTTTGTTTTTACAGATGAATATTTTTTATGGTGAAAGGCGAACAGTGTAATTAAAAGATGAATGCAACTGGCAGTAGAAATGGAATAATCTAAGTGATTTAAATATAAAGAAATAGGAGAAAAGAAGAAAGGAAAGAGAAGAAAGAGAGAATTAAAAAGAAAAGGGGGGAAAAAAGCAGAAATGGGACGGGAAAGAAAAAGAAGGGTAAGAGAGCGAACAGAAAGTTAAATGAAATAAGAGAATAGTAAGAGAGAGAAAGAAAAAGAGAAAGGAATATAGAAAGAGGGAAAGAGAGAGAGAATAGAAGAGAGGGAGGGGGAGAGATAGAGAGGGAGTTATAATGACAAAAAAAAACGCTACACAAAAACTTATGCAATATGGCACTAAGGCCAAGCTTTATCCTCTAAATATGTGTTTTGTGACAACTTTCTGTCC
Organism: Euprymna scolopes; assembly: GCF_053919585.1. Classification (NCBI taxonomy): domain Eukaryota; kingdom Metazoa; phylum Mollusca; class Cephalopoda; order Sepiida; family Sepiolidae; genus Euprymna; species Euprymna scolopes. The sequence goes on from NC_136494.1 coordinate 130,096,532, forward strand.
CTGTTATGTGCTTATATATATATATATATATATATATATATATATATATATATATATATTAGACATTAAGAGGAGATTATAGATATATAAATACCCGTTCACATACACATTTCACGATAAAGCTAGAAACCAGAATTAGATAGAATCGAACAATTGCATCGACAACAGACAACACCAGACCCAAAGTGGGCTTCGATGTACTGCATCTCATCAGTGACATGCTCCGACATAGGTACAAACCCAGGTCGTCGCACGCATGAAGTGTGCAATACTGACGACCTAACCATATGGGCCACGGCGCAATCTATTGGCTATGCCTCGATTTTTTAAATTCTTATATTTTTCATCCAGTTCTACATTCTACGATGTGACAACCAACGCGTCCTATACAACTAAGATAGTTACTGCTGGTATGCAGGCAGTAGATATCACATCTACAAACATTAACTGAAATTAGCCGACTCCCTAGACACGATTTCGGAACAACCTATTTGTTGAGAGACATCACGTCCCTACGAAGGATGAACCGCTTTTTCTACACATATTAGACATTAAGAGGAGATTATAGATAGATATATAAATACCCGTTCACATACACTTTTCACGATAAAGCTAGAACCCAGAATTATATAGAATCGAGCAATTGCATCGACAACGGACCCATATGGTTAGGTCGTCAGTATTGTACACTTCATGCGTGCGACGACCTGGGTTCACGCCTATGTCGGAGCACGTCACTGATGAGATGCAGTACATCAAAACCCACTTTGGGTCTGGCGTTGTCCGTTGTCGATGCAATTGCTCGATTCTATCTAATTCTGGGTTCTAGCTTTATCGTGAAAAGTGTATGTGAACGGGTATTTATATATATATATATATATATATATATATATATATATAATATAAAGCTGGACGTCTGTGTGTGTGTCTGGTCACGAATAGGCTCCTATATGGTTGATTATTATAGAAAACTGATCACATATAATGATAGAAGATGTATCGAGACACAGAAATGGGTATGTTTGATCAGGCATAATGATTATTCATTAAAATTGTGGCGTCTGCGTACACGCTTGGTCCACAAAGTATGGAAATAAAAAATTAAAAAAAAAACGTTTGACAGTGTTTTTGAGATAAATGTACATAATAATACTTTGATAAGTATGTTTTAACTTAAATAGGGATAGTATAATAAAATTGTGGGGTCCGCGTTCGCGCCTGGCCTCCATAGAATGGAAATAGGCACAAACTTTAATAAAGACTTTCCATATCTATCTGCGTAAGTATACTTTGATAATTATGTTTCAGTTTGAAGAAATATGGTATAATAAAATTATGGGGTGTTCGTTCGCGCCTGACCTCCATAGAATGGAAATATGTCACAAAGTTTAACAAGGTTTTTTAATATGGATCCACAGAATATTGTGATAAGTGTTTCAGTGTGAACAGGTATGGTATAATAAATTATGGGGTTTATCTATTTTATTTTTACTTTCATCATATTTTACATTGGTTTTGATGCCCCCAAATTCGAAGCTATCTCTTTACAACCCTTCCTTTTTCATAACCTGTCATACTTTCATAAATCAGAGTCCATTTTCTGTAGGCTGTTATTGAACCCCGTCAATAACGGGTACTTTTGCTAGTATATATATATATATAATTGCGTTGACACACCGGTTCTCGTCAGATCACCAAAGTTAAGCAACATTGACCTGGTTAGTATCAGATGTGTGACCATTTGGGAATTCTACATGCTCTATGTGCTCCCCGCTTATCTCAGCATTTGTTTCCAATCGTCCTCTACTTCACTCGCCACTGGTACTTAACAATGTTGTCTCAGGAGAGGTGTGGTTGTAGATTACGCACCTTCTGCCACAAAAATTTCACATGCAAGTAACCCTTCATGGGTACCCATAGTCTGTCCTAGACTGAAGGAGCCTGCTATATATATATATATATATATATATATATATACGTATCCTCACAAGAATGAAACATGGAAAATTCTGTGTAGCTTAACTGCTACATATATTTTCAAAGTTTACAATCGAACTCTACTCAAGTGTTGAACACTGTTCAAATAAATACTGCAAATAGATACATAAAACTTTATGTGGACACATGAAATAATAAGAATATATATATATATATATATATGTGTGTGTGTGTGTCAGGTCATGTCATATGCCACTGGTACCATGTAACCTAGTACTACCTGCCTCATGGTTGGGTCACCGGCGACTAAACTGGTTCCCCACCAAACTTGTTTGGTGAGGAGGGTGGCTAGTCTCCCTAAATGATTAATGATTAAAAATAAGATCTTCCAAAGGGCGAATGAACCCTTTTTCGGGGTCAACGGCCAACTAGCACCGTGTGTGTTTGTGTGTTGGGGTGGAGAGGACACCCGTAAGCCGTGGTGAAGGCAACCTTTCTAGGAGAAGCAAATCTTTGATTTAAAAAAACATAAAGTGGGAGACCAGTATCCGCATTAAGCTGGTCTGTAGTTTAACTGGTTGCTGGCTATCTTACTCTTGCTTGTTGGTGGATCTCAACATTTTGAACCGAGAGAGAGACTTAGCTGTCGTACAAAGCTAAGACTATGTAACATCATTTGTGTATAGATACTACCTCAGGCATTTGTCTATTAAAATGGTCCTGTGGCAATGGAAGTCATTTTTGGGCTCATGAACTTTAAGTGTCTGAGGGAGTGGCACTCGTCTGACAAAAGAAGAAAAGTGAATGATGAGAGATGTGATGATAGAAATAGAATGATGTGAGTAAAACAGAAATAAGAAAACTCGCAGAAGAATAGGGAACAGAGAGAAATAAAAATAGAAGAGAAAGAGAGAAAGGGAAAGAGGGGGAAAGTAGGAAAGAGAAAGAAAAAATAGGAAGAGGGAAATGAGAAAAGAAACAGGGAAGAGATAGACAGGATATCGAGAAAAGGTATATTATTATCACAATGTACGCTGAAAAATTGAACATGTCATATCTATTGTTTCGCTTGGTTAAAACATTGATAATGTTGAACCTATGCCATGTTTTAATTTCCTTTCTTTTTAATTTATTTATCTAGTGTATAGTTTACCAGCAGCTCACATGTCGTGTAGTAACTTATATATTTATCGTGCAAACTAGCATAACATTTCTATTAACAAAAGGAAGACACGAATGCACTGTTATTGTAAACGTGTATCTAAAATTTAGATTTTGTGTCTGTCTGTAACTGAACCAATATAATATTTCAGGAATATATTTGCCTGTTACGCTTCTTTTGAGGATAAGAGTTGTTTCAAATGGACTGCTAACTCCTATCCACAAAACCTATGTATAATTAAAACAACAATCGGCTCACAATAATATTTAGTTTAATGTTCTTTAAACAACAATAACAGTCATACTTATTTACAACTTCAATGGAGCATTATTTCAAATTCATTGACATCGTGGTGATCCGAGTCGCAATGCCAATTTCTCAAGTTAGCAAGACGAGTTTTTGCGGATATTTTACAGAGAGATAAGCATAGATTTTGCTGTCTTTACATCATGAAGCTGTAAATGCCCCTTAGCTCTCCGGGTGTAAAAGAGCCGATGTTATCACCAAGTTGTTGATTACATTATTGGATTATCCGACTCTTTGACGATTCTATTATACATAAGAGAATTTTCAATGCGTGTGTGTGTCTAGCTAGAGAGGAATGGACTGGACAGATAAGAAAGAGGGCTTGAAGAAAAGAAGGAAAAACAAAAGGGGAAAAGAGAGAAAGCAGTAGAGAAATAGAAGTTTTAATAGAAATATATTACACTTTTGCTCCAGAAAACGCCGGGTAATCCTGTGAGTTTAAAATAAAACTTCTACTCACAACAGATATTTATTGATATTCTTTCATTTTGTTTGTGGCTTCTCCGATGAAAGTTTGGCAATATGCATGATTTTAATTAATGCATGTGACTTAAATGGCAAAACGCCAATTATGATTATTTAGAGGAATTCTCTTCTGAAACATAGATGCGCGTATATACTTTATTATTTGGCACTATAAATATTGATACCACAAAATAGATTTGTTATAAATATTACATGCACCACGCATAATTTTGACCAATTGAAGTAACTTGGTAATTAAAACTTTCTATCTATAAAGATTCCAGTACAATAATATTAGTTAAAATGAAACATCTTCATGAATTTTATTCATAAGATTTAAGTTTAAAAGCTACACTTCTGACTTTAAGTCCTTCTCATGTGACAGGCTACTTGGGTCTCCAACTCATATTGTAAAATTATTGAATAGTAAAAACAAAGTACATTACAATGAGGCTTCCGTGTTTCATTCCCGTATGGAATTATCAGGCTACAATACATGAAACTAATATCACATGGTGTTTTATGTATCCACGTAGATCATATTCTCTCTGTACATCAATTACCTTGAATATATTTTCATACTTTACAACCTAGCTTTACTCACATATTGAGCACTGCTAACATACATACTGAAAGTCGGCATATGTTATATCGCGGATACATAGAATAATATTTAGTTCCTCAAGTAGTTTTGTGTGGAGAATTGAAGGTAAAGTCTCCTAACATTTAAAACAATTTAGAAGAATTCGGTTGCAGACCAAACTCCAGGTATACAAAACTGTGATTCTTACCATCAACACTCGGACCGTATATGCCAAAGAGGCCAAGAAACGTAACCATTTTCACATGACCTGTCTCTGTAGATCGATGAAAATAAAGTGGTAATACACGATACCAAACACATAGCTTTTAGCTTGATCAAGCCTCCCGTCAGCACTCATCATGTTGCAGCAGTATCAAGGGGCGGGTCATATATGCTGCATGTCAGATTCAAGATTCCCAAAAGAGCTCCTTTATGTTGATCTGTCCAAAGGAAAAAGAACTGTAAACGGACAGTGGATATTGTTCAAGGAGAGCTTGAAGGTGTCTCTGAAACAGTTTGATTTGTACTGCAATTCACGGGAAAACCTAGCCCAAAACAGATGTACCGTAAGCCAAAAGGGGGCTATGATTGCTGAATCTACATGTATTAAAGAATGCGAAAGGAAACGTACTATGAATAAACAGAGCAATCAGCACCTTTGATACAGAATCATCTCACAGGTGATTCATATACAGGAGTAGGTGTATCAGAATTTGGGGGGAATTTTTGACACCCCTTACACGATACTGCGAATAACATATAAAAAACTCGTAATTTCTCTTTTAAAGGTGGATTGTTTATTTTCTTAATGGAATATACTTCCAAAATAAAATATTAAAGTTGTTTAAAAAATAATAGAAATATTATTTTTTTATTTTTTAAAAAACAGTGTTTACAAAGTGCCGGCGCGCCTTCATGCAGCCATTTTTTTACGTAATGAAATCAATTGAATTTTACGAGTTAATTTTTTGTCAATTTTTAAACTTTAAAAATCTATAAAAATGTATCCATTGGTTAAATTTTTACGATATTTTCAGTGTCAATGTGAAATTTTATGCTCTTTCCAATAAACCGAATGTAATATTTTAGACAAACGTTTTTTACCCCCCCCCCCATTTTGAAATGTCTATTAGAATTTTAATAATTAATTTATGTACAAAAGTTTTATATATCACAAATTGAAGATAAAAGATCAATAAATAATATATTGTAAATTAAAACAAAAAAAAGAAGTGTTTTTTGGAAATTTACCTGTAAAGCCCAAAGTGTAAAACCTTTTTTTTAAAAAAAAAACACGTTGATTTTTTTTTAATTGGAACCCTATGTTCTGCTTATATTGTCCAGTAAGTAATGGACGCTGACGACAATTTTTTCTATTTCATTCAATGTTTTCTTTTTTTAGATATTTAAAAAAAATTCACTCGATAAAGTAGAATGAAAATATAATAAATCAAAAATTTATGTATTTCTTTGAGAAAAGAAAGAAAAATTTCCTCAAGTGTTTTCTAAAGGTAAACACTTAAAATAGTAAATAGTAATTAGTAAAATTTGACTAGTTTTAAACTATGGGAACACATATTTTTTCAGGCACAAGGCTAGACAGCTAACACGAACGTGTGGTTTTTACTGCCTTCTGCCCATCCATAGTTCTAAACAAGGACAAACGCCTACTTCTGGTTTTTCAAGAAAGATGTAAAAATGCTTGCGTAATCACACTTTTTACAAACAGTCATTTAAAAAATTCTTTTATTTAAAAAATAAATGGAATGTAAAGTATAAATGTGGATAAATTCTGAACAATGAATAATGGAAATAAACATTTAATAGTATTTTTTATAGGTAAGTGATTTTTTCGAATTTATACCGATTTTTAGAACCGAAGTAAGTAAAATTTCATTGATGTTCTTCAAATCTTTTTTAAAGAAAACCGATTTAAAAAAACAAATATTGCATAATTTACTATTAAACCTGCTATTTTTGTTAATTTGGCCTTTGCTCCTTCAATTGAAAAAAAAATTAGGGTTTGAATTGCATTTTTCAAGTTATAAGCTTGTAAAGATAGGAGATCGAATTATTCAATTTTTTTCACGCATTCTTAAGATCGGTTTCTCATACTGCTAATGCAGGAGATAGTTTAGAGCTCAAATTGGACTGATGAGCTATCTCCATACTCACAGAACAATTGCATGATCATCGTCATCTTCGCAAGTCGTTTTCGTAAACAAGTAAATAAAAGGAAAAGCAAGTGTTCTGAAAAGAAACAGCTGTTTCTCGATGACTATATATGTAGTAGTAGTAGAGAGAGAGGAGGAGTAGGAGGAGGAGGCTAATGCTAATGATTGATAAAGATAGCAAACTGTTTTTCTTACTTGTTTGGGGTGATATATCTTTCCCACTGGCATTGGTAAAAACGTATGTCGGTTGGAGTGAAAGTGGATGTACGGTCTCTCGGGTTCAACTGTAACACCAACAAAGTTCAACTGAAAATGTACAGAAAAATGATCAAATGATAGAATTTTATTTTCTCTGTGAATAAGCAAAAGAAAAAACTAGCATCACATTTCTACAAACACAAAGTGATTCTTCTATTTCATGAATTAATTAAAAAAAAGAACCGATAAAAATGTCTTATATCTTAAAAATACCAAACTCTTTTCTTTAAAACAAATACAAGAAAATGTGCTTATAGAAAAATGTTCAAGGCTGGATTGATTTTGCATATCATTAAGTTTATCATTATTCTTTCAAAGATATAGAGACGTAGAAAAATAAGTGAATATATGAGGTAGAAAAAAAAACAGTTTTTGAAAAGTTAGAATTTTATTTGCTTTCTTTTATAGGATATCGACCTGAAAAATGATTATTTAATGCTGAAACATAATAATGGTTAGAAATGATTATTTGTATATAAATGAACACAAGAGACTATATTACCCTGAAGAGAAATCATTGATTTACCATAAGGAATAGATTTATAATAGACCACGCAATACGATATTAATGTGTGGCATAGTCAAGTCTGTAACAATTTTCATTCTGCCAATCGTATATGATATACGAGGTGCACTAAGTAATGCCCCTGACCCACTTCCAGTTGTCTGATCTAGCTGAAATTTTGCATGTACAATGATTTATATCTCTACGGCTTATGTGGAAAATTACAGCTCTGAACTAATTGGGGTTTCTATTTTACACGTGTTTGAACTGAGTCAGGTGTGAAATGGAGCCTGTTGAATGTCGAGCAGTGATCCGGTTTTTGTATTTGAAAGGACGCACACCACAGGAGACTTTTGATGAAATGAAAGAAACTTATAGTGATAATGCCCCATCATATGACCTTGTAAAACGCTGGCATCGTGAATTCAAACATGGCCAGAAGTCTGTGGAAACAGCTCCCAGACATGGTCGCCCCCCCCCCCTCTGCCATTGACGAGGCATCTGTCCGTCAAGTTGAGGCTGCCATTTTGGAAGATCGGCACATTACTATTCGCCAAATAGCCCAAGATGTCAAGAGATTAGTACAGGGTCTGTGGAAACTATCATTTATGATCATTTACATATGCATAAGGTGTCTGCCAGATGGATTTCCAGGTTGCTTACACCATTCCAGAAGCGAGAACGCATCAAGTGCTCGAGGATGAATTTGGAGATGTGCCAAGAAGATGAGTCAAAGTTTTTCAAAAGACTGATTACACAGGATGAAATCTGGGTCCATCACTATGATTCAGAGACTAAAGCCCAGTCAATGCAGTAGAAGCACTTGGACTCACCACCTCCAAAGAAGGCAAGGGTGCAGCCCTCCGCTGGCAAGGTCATGCTCACAGTTTTCTGGGAACAGGACGGAGTAGTGATGACAGATTTCCTGGCAAAGGGTACCACAATTACAGGAGCCCATTATGCTTCACTTTTGAGGAAATTAAGGGAAGCTATCAAAATCAAGAGGCGGGGAAAGATCAGGTACCCTCCTCCTGCAGAACAACGCTCTGGTCCCCAACTTGCATATCACCAGATCAGAAGCACGGATGTGTGGTTATGAAATCCTCCCCCATCCTCCTTACTATCCTGACCTTGCACCCTCTGACTTTCACCTCTTCCCAGCCATGAAGTTGTTTTTGAAAGGAAAGCGTTTTCCAGATGATGCAGCTTTGATTTCTGAAGTCATGTTGTGGTTGGAGGACCAACCTGGGATGTTCTACAAAAACGGTCCTCAGACCTGCATCAAACGATGGGAGAAATGCATAACCCATGGTGGTTTCTATGTAGAGAAAGACTAATAACTGTACCAAGTTTCGTTGCTCTTCTTCTATGGGAAGTCGGTCAGAGGCATTACTTATTGTACGCCCATCGTATATATATGCATATATATATGCATATATATATATATATATATATATATATATATATATATATATATATATTGCCCTGGCAACGCCACAGGGGAGATAACAGAAGCAGCAAAACTAAAGCTGGCCTGCTAGGACTCTATATATACAAATGTAGGCAAATTTGAGCATATTTTTTTGGTTTGAAAATATAGGTTCTTTTTTTACCAATTAGCATAAAATCTTAACCATAAAATAGTATTATAATCTACAAAAGGCCTGAAAATTTTTATGTAGTTTCGTCCCATAGAATGAAAGATATGAGCATTTCAATATTCAATTTGGCTATGAGCATAGAGAAAGATAGATAGATAGATATACCACTTTTTTGACAATTTTATAAGTTTTAAATCTCGGCGACTATTTATCAGAATTTAACAAATGACGGTTCGTTGGAAATCTAATGACTTGAACTGTGTAGTGGGCTATATGATATTTGCCCTTAAGGTCGCATATTATTGTTTGAACAAGAAGGGGATCATTTTTTTTATATTAATTTAACGTGAAATGAACACCCACATTGGCTATAAAGTGAGTGTTTATTTTACGCTAAATCAATATAGAAAAGTAATCCTTTGCTTTTTACAACTATAATTTATTCATATCATTAAAATTACTCGCTTGAGATTTTAACTGTTGTTTTCGTTTTTAATACACCCGAAAACCTATAATAGTGGTAATTTTAAAGGATTAAAGTTACGTCGATTATGTTGGTTATACAGTGACTACCCTGTCACATCGCCTTACTATGCATAATACAGAATCAAATGCAATATTACAACATTTACAAAAAGAAAATATTAGTGCCCATCCTCCGAAATTAAAGAAATTCCTGTCTGCGACACAAAAATAATACACCACGAAACCAACGTCAAGAAGTTAAAAATACTTGAAGCTATATACATTAAAACGCAAAACTTGCCCTCAATCAAATCACATTTCAAACCAGCAAAAACACTAAAATGCCTGTGATAACCCTCCACCTGATCTAATCCTGAACACAGAACTGAGCACCCCTCTCTTCCACACTGAGCATCACAGCTCGAACGCATTCAAAAATTGAGAAAATAAAAAAGGTCTAATCAAACGGGAACTCTCTGTTGTTTTTAACAATGTTTGTTCAATATATATATAATATTTAAATTATCTTCAAATCATATTCTAAATAATGAGTAAACACAATGGTATTACAGCTGTTTCCAGATTATGTTTATTTTCAGCTATATAATAGAACACAAAATTTGTTTACCCAGCATCTTTCTAGAGATAGGGATGAATGGAGCCCTTCCTTTGTAGTCAAAAACACGATAACAATGTTCGAGAAGTAGCGGTATCTTCAAACCAAAACAAAACTATAAATACAAATCAAATATTAAGTAAAATATTAAATTATATACACATTATACTTTGATCCAGGTTAATACAGGGTGTCCCAAAAGAAGCTGACGGATTTTAAATTCGATTACCTTCCTTAATATTTAAGTTATGCTTACCAATTTTCATATGTAAATAGATAAGCATCTCCGTAATTGTTTGAGATATAGTAAGAAATCATAGTCTTCTTATTCTAATTTTATTTACACAACTTAATCTAGGGCATGTTTTCCACAAGGTCTAAAAAATTATGTTACTCAATGTCCACCATTTTCATTTTCACACTCTTGTGCTTTCTTGTCCACCACATCACTTAATGTTTCAGGGCTTATGGTACTAATTTTCTCCTCTATATTGTTTTTAAGGGCATTTATTGTGGCTGGGTTGTTTGCATATACCCGCTCTTTCTGGTAACCCTAAAGAAAGAAATCTGCACATGTGAGATCTGGCGAGCGGGCTGGCCAATTTATCTCACAGCCACGAGAAATTATTCGGTTGCCGAATTTGTCCTGGAGCAGATTTAATGTTTCTCATGCACCGTCCTGCTGGAACCACATTGATCAAGAGACCCCAATTTGACTTGATCTCCTTCTTATGATGTGGAATGGATCCTCGGCCACACTCTCTACTAATCTCTGACGATTCTCATCACTTCTTGCCGTACGGGTTCTACCAGATTTAGGGAGGTCACATACAGACCCTTGCTCGTGAAATCGAGCCACCATAGCTTTTATTGCATTGGGATTAGGGGAATTTCTTGTGTTGAAGTTTCGTCGAAATTCTCTTTGAGTTTCTGATATTGAATCATTCAACCGAAAATACGACTCTTCAATAAATATCCGCTTCTCGGTAGTGTAACGACTCATGATGACCTTGAAAGGGTTATTCTAGATGATCTGAAAAAATAAAATAAAAATATAAAAAATTAAGAAAGTTATAATTTTTTTTAACCGTCAGCTTCTTTTGAGACATCCTGTGAAATATCGAGCTGTTACAATTTTTAAAATCGATGATTAGACTTTTTCTAATTCCTTTAAAGTTTAATATATATTTTATCCTCGTTTTCTATTTCACAACTTAAGTTCAGGCTTTTTGTTTATTTTTATATTATTATATCGTTGAATCTTCTTTTATAATTGTGAATGTTCCTGCAGTAAGTCGGCTTATAAGTTTGTGATATGTTGAGTTTTCTATTTCTAGGAATCTAAACAGCATTTTTTGTCTTTTAGAAAATAATCAAGGCTTTTTTCGACTTTCTTTCTATATATAATTCAAACTACATCATATATACGTCATCCACAAACAGCTGTTTCACAACACTTCAGTGTAGATAGACGTAACCAGTGTATCCATGGCAAGATTCGTTACCTGAAAACTGGATCGTATCTAAACGTAATAAGCAATGTCAAACACACCACTGATAATAAAATTCTGAATGGAAATTATAGTGTTATGAATGAAATTATAATGTGCTGAATTAAATTCTAGTGTTAAGAATGAAATTATAACATGAATGAAATTATAGTGTCTATTTATTTTCTCTTGCTTACATATTTGTACAATGCTACTTGTAATCCAAGAAAAGTCTATTGCTAATAGAAGATTACACAAAGTGGAAACCATGATCTCCGCTATAATATTTATTAGCACGTCATAGAAACTTTAGTCTCTAGGGATGCAGTAAAATGAACAGTAGAAAAAAAAAATAACAAAACAAACATGCTATCAACTTACCCGCAGTAGAATTTTCATGGCCCTGTTGTTCTATCATTGTTGCTTAGCGACGACATGGAAAAAATGGCTTTACCGATGATAGATAAATTAAAATATTGGTTTCTATTATCGGTAATTATCGGGGGTATACTGAGACAAAACTTAACTAAGATCACTCCCATACTTATACATTAAAGTTCTGTAAATTGTAAAGAAAATCTGGTCAGCCGTTTCGGAGTTTATAAGGAACGAATTTACTTACACACACACACAGTTGCATTTATGTAATTGTAGAGATAATTCTATAAAATCGACACTATGTTCTCTACAGTGCAATGTGAACTACCGTGTACTGTGGGCTACAATAGGGAATCAATCGATTTTATTAAAAATGGGTGATTTCATCGATTTTGATGAGAATAAAAGTATTAGAAGTGTGAAATATTAGCTGATCCACATTCAATCACGAGCAACGTTGGGTCTCCCTTCTAGTTTAATATACAATTCTTTTTAGCCAAAACAAAGATCCTAGTTGTTCTCAATGATCGTACATTTAAACAACATATAACATTAATGCGAGTGAATGGTTATTGTTTTCTGTTTTCATAAACGACCTCACTGATGTAATTATTTCAACATGGGTACATGTGCTGATGATACCATGTACTATCCAGAATATCTGGGAAAATCAAATGTACACATCTCCAAGACAATCGCTTAATCCTTATAAACTCTGGGCGAAAATGGTTGGCAATATGCAATGCTAATAAGAGAAAGCGCCTTTTCTTAAAAAGTATTTTAACCACTGATTTCCATGTCTAATAACATTTTACCTGAGAGTCTATCATTCAAATTCCTTCGCTTAACATTCACAGGTAACACCAATTCGAAGAAATGCATAGAAGGCATTACCAAAGCCAATGCAAATAAGATGGATTCTCTCTACTGTACTAAAAACTTCTCACATCTGTCAGCATTTTATATCTCTACATAGTCATTATTCATTTAATTTGCTGTGTTTCTTTCATAGGATAGCAACCCCCCAAAATTATTTTATGTTTAAATGATTATTTGTATATTATTGAACAGAAGGGGCCATTTCATCCACAGTTGAAGAGAAATCATTGATTTACCATAAGGATTAGATCTATAATAGACACCATAAAAGGATATTAATGTCATAGTGAAGTTCATAGTCTATAATAATATCCATTATGTATTGACTTCATATATATCTCGCTATAAAATTGATTTTCCAAGAACATTTTAGGTGGCCGTGGCATTCCAACCTCCGAAGTTTAGTTTAAAATACGATCTAAGCAACCCTTCTTAATTTAGAAGTATTTCGTCGAAAATTGTGAAAAGCAAGAAACAACAGCAAAAAAAAAACTTATACCAATACAGTAGAATTTAATTATCTACCAACCTAAATACTTTTAACATGCTAAAACAAAGTTTTTTTGTTTTTTTATTTTTCTAATTTCAAAATATGTTGCACCATTATTGTGATGTTTAATTTGCAGTATATTTCAATTTAACTTTTATTATAAAAAGTTTGAGTTTATGATTTGTTTTCTGCAAAAAAAAAAAAAAAAGAAAAAGAAATACCCTCTCTGAAAAAAACAGGTAAAACTAGCTGATAAAATATGTAAGCCTTCTCGGGAGCTAACCGCTTCAATATAATTCCAGAAACATATAGTGAGAAAACACGGAACATTTTATATATTGAATATGCTATATTTATAATTTTTTATGGGAGGAAGTTAAAATATGGAGGTTTGGGGGGGGGAATTAGCGATTTTTGAAGATTTCAGATGATAAAAGTTAAAAATCTAGCGATTTTCTGGACATTTCTTTCTCCTGATCTCGCGGGTTTTTTTTTAAATCTCAGTTGCCAACACTGTATCACTAAAAAAACACCACAGGCTTAATGTAATCAATGTGTTTACAATATCGGTAAATTTTCAATGGGTTTAATCACATGATTATTGATAATGTAACCATGTGATTGAAATTTAATTTAAATTAACCACACGTGGTCGCTTTCCTATCAAATATTAATCGAAAAATGTTAGGTAAAGACAAAATGAATGTCGACGCTCAAAGTGTATAAACATTTTGACCCCTCCCTTTACTTAAAAATTCACCAAAAATCAGGAAATTAATCAATTTTAATAAAAGTTGCAGTATTTATCAAATAATGATCGCAGAATATAATGAACTAACTATTTTTACTTAACTCTTAGTGAAAATGTTTTATTTTGTTTAAAAAATACCTTTACTAAAGTTATGGTTTTCAGTAGTAAATAAAAAACGCAAGAATTTATTTTTGCTTTTTTTATATAAATAAAGCATCGTAATTTGTAACAATAAAAAATAAATTTTGCAGTGACGTTACGAAAAAAGCCCCTGAAGTCTGTATTAATGAATTCGATATAACTCGAAGAAAAATGAATTCTCGCATACTATTCTGGAAATTAAAGATTCAATTAGATTCCTATTTCAGTCACCTAAATTATTTAGGGTGAAATGAGTTTAGGAATTTATAGACAAACCTAAATGTATGTATTTTTTTTGCTTAAAAAAATAGCATTAATACAGTAAGTTAGGTAAAATTTGCATAGAATGCTCTGCTTTACGGTTGTTATAAAAATGGAACGGAAATTTGAATTTTGTTCCTTTTTAAATTCGGTAGATTTTTACATTACGTCCAACTCATCGTTCACATTCGACACATCAACTTTTATAGCTTTTCCGGTATGCTGGCAAGGTTAGGGGTGTCTATTCCGAAAGCTGTTCTTAACATGGGTAGATTGGTAGATAGATTTCGTGAAAAATAGTGAATAATTCCACCCTGTCTTTCCAAGCTTATAACTCCTCGAAAAATGTAACTCAAGCCCTAATTTTTTTCAATTAAAGGAGCAAGGACCAAGGTTTCATTAAAAAAACAAAAAACAAAAAACAAACAACGTGTTTTTAAAAAAAAAAAAGGTTTTAAACTTTGGACTTTACAGGTAAATTTCTAAAAAACACTACTTTTTTTGTTTTAAATTTGAATATATTATTTATTGACCTTTTCTCTTCAATTTGTGATATACTTTGGTGAGTAAATTCTTTACTTTTTAATAGACATTTCAAAATGGGAGGCGTGAATTATTCGACCTCCTGTCTTTCCAAGCTTATAACTATTCGAAAAATGTAATTCAAGCCCTAATTTTTTTTCAATTAAAGGAGCAAGGACCAAGGTTTCATATAAAAAAAGAAAAAAAAAACAACGTGGTTTAAAAAAAAAAAGGTTTTAAACTTCGAACTTTATAGGTAAATTTCTAAAAAAACACTACTTTTTTGTTTTAAATTTGAATATAATACTTATTGACCTTTTCTCTTCGATTTGTGATATATAAAACTTTGGTGATTAAATTAATTATTTACATTTTAATAGACACTTGAAAATGGGGGGGGGGCGTGAATTAAAAAAAGACGTTTGTCTAAAATATTATATTCCGTTTATTTGAAAGGGCATAAATTTCACATTGACCCTGAAAATATCGTAAAAATAGAATCAATAGAAAAATTTTGATAGATTTTTAAAGCTTAAAAATTGAAAAATATTGAGTTCGTAAAATTCATTAATTTAAAAAAAAAAATTTCTATTACTTTTAAAACAACTTTAATAGTTTATTTTGGAAGTATAATCCATAAAGAAAATAAACAACCCACTTTTAAAAGAGAAATTCCGAGTTTTTTTATATTTTATTCGCAGTTTCGTGATAAGAGTGTCAAAAATTCCTACAAAAATTCTGCTACATCTACTAGATTGGAGTGTTTATTCGTTGTAAACGTACCCTACAACCTATAAATGTCGACTTTTCCAATGTGAATGGTAAGCTGGACTTATGTAAAAAATAACAAAAAGATATACCAAACTGACTTTTTCGTTTAAAAATGGAATTATTTCCCTTTCGTTATTACCTTTTTTTTTTTTTTCTTTTTTTTAAATATTGTGTGTTTTATATACATAAAGTATAATTGTTGAATGTTACTGTTTTGATTATATTCGTTTGAGGGGGGCACAATTAAAAAATTAAGAAAGATTAAAACGAAGCGAATATTAAGTTTCCATTCCATTTTTACAACAACCGTAAAACAGCGCATACTCAGCAAGTTTTATTGTAATTTATAAGCATAATGTTGAAGCACTAAATCAACATTTTATTTATTTTTTTGCATAACCAATGATGGAAGTATTTTTCTGTTTATTTTCTGAACATCTGTTAAAAAATAAATAAATAATTTGTACATTCTCTTGAAAAAAAGAATCAAATTTTCTCTACTTTCACATAACTATTTACAGTGTTCATGTAAAGCATTCATCTGTTCTTTTTCTAATAAAAATTCCGTTTTCAAAGAGAAACGTTTACTGACGAATTTCTTTAAAAAAAAAGTGCAAGTTTTCCTGAAAAAAAACTTTCACCTAACAATTTATGGTAAAAAATTAATCTTTTTTGGGGGGAAAAAAATAACAACTTTTATTGATTAAAAAAAAAAACAAAAAATAATAAAAGTAAATAAACGAACAAAATGCAATTTTTCTTGAGGAATGTGTTCCATTTTAACAAACTGAACAACAGCAACGCGTGGCCGGGTACAGCTAGTATATATATATATGTATATATATATATATATATATATATATATATATATATATATATATATATATATAGCATCAATATATATATATACTAGCAAAAGTACCCGTCGTTGACTGGATTCAAAAACAGCCTACAGAAAATGGACTCTGATTTATGAAAGTATGATAGGTTATGAAAAAGAAGGATTGTAAAGAGATAGCTTCGAATTTGGGGGTATCAAAACCAAAGCAAAATATGATGAAAGTAAAAATAAAATAGATAAACCCCATAATTTATTATACCATACCTGTTCACACTGAAACACTTCTGTGGATCTATATTAAAAACCTTGTTAAACTTTGTGACATATTTATATTCTATGGAGGTCAGGCGCGATCGAACACCCCATAATTTTATTATACCATATTTCTTCAAACTGAAACATAATTATCAAAATATACTCTCACAGATAGATATGAAAAGTCTTTCTTAAAGTTTGTGCCTATTTCTATTCTATGGAGACCAAGCGCGAACGCGGACCCCACAATTTTATTATACCATCCCTATTTAAGTTAAAACATACTTATCAAAGTATTCTTATGTAAATCTATATCAAAAACACTAGTAAGCGTTTTTTTTTTTTAATTTTTAAATTTTTTATTTCCATACTTTGTGGACCAGGCGCGTACGCAGACCCTACAATTTTAATGAATCATCATTATGCCAGATCAAACCTACCCTTACCTGTGTCTCGATACTTCTTCTATCATTATATGTGATCAGTTTTCTATAATAGCCAACCATGTAGGAGCCTATTCGTGACCAGACACACACACAGACGTTCAGCTTTATATTATAGATATACATACATACATACATATACAGTTATGTAGATAAATGTTTCTTACAAATTTAAATACATAAAAAAACTCTTGTTTATAATATTTATTATTAATAATAACTTATTTTAAAATATACATACGCGTATGCACGTACACAGTTATTCATATACACTTGCGTTTTACATTCGTTTTAACGGCAAGCAGATTAATATTTTATAAATGATAATTTCTACATATCACACAAATATCGATATGTAAAATACAGCATATTATATTACAGCTTAAGCATAAAACATAAATACAAATTTAATTAATGAATAAATAAGTTTACAAATTAAAGTTACAACGATTTTTTTCTGTTCTTATCTAAATATTTCTTGTCCCTCTATACATCACTAATTATTATTTGACATATGAATATACTTTTCTATGTACGCACGCATTCATTTATTTATCTCTATTTACATTTTTCTCATACTCATTTTGAACATGTAAATACATCTGCCCAATGGTTCGAAAAAAAAAACGTATTTATTATCCAAAGCCACCATTCTCCCATACACGGAGTATGGCTGTCACATCTGAGCGGATGCAACAACCACTAGCCTCAATAGCAATGTACAAAAGAGAGACACTCATCTCCTACGTCGCACTTTATCTACTAAGCTCCAGCTTCCGTCCAATTGCTGCAATATTGTATCACTGTTTCTATTTTGCATATACTTCAGTCGAATATACTCAGAAAAAATCTTGCTGCCTTGGTACCCCTTTAATATAAATACTTCTGACCGAACTGATAATCAGCAAGATCCCACCCCTTCACTGTGGAGGTATATAGATAATGGAAGGTTTTCTACTCTAATAGTTTCTTTTCCTCAAACTGGTAGCCTTTGAAATTCCCTCCCTGCTTCTTGTTTCACTGACTGTGCCAACATGCAGAAATCCAAATGTAATATAAAAAAAGCATCTCACAGCTGAACTCCCCACTTGTGATGCCCTTCTAGCTATAACCCTTTATTAACAAAAGATCCTTACGTTTTTGTTACAATTGCCTCGTTTTAGTGTGAATTTATATATATATATATATATATTGCAGCATGATGTGTCAATTTGGTTTGTCTGAAGATTAATCAGTTTATATTTCATCATAGCAACAGCAGCCTTTATCGATCTACGCACGTTTATATATCCATCAGATTATTTCAAACTCTAAATGCTTCTGATTTGTAATTTTATTTATTTTTTACTAGCATGGAGGATCAATGTTGTCCGAAATTGAATGAGGAATCCTACGTCTTCCTATACCCAGCCTATAACATCATATTTTGTATTCTTGATAATATACAATTTTGAGGGTGATTCCCAAAGATAAAATCTAAGAATTTAGTTGGACAGAGACTAAATACAAACATAAATATATTGAAATATTTTTCAATAAATTTATATTCTTTAATTCTTTCCAGACACACTCATTGTTTTATGAGAATAAATTGGTATCCCTTTGTACTCCTACCTCAAGCCCTGAACTTCATATCAACAGGTCTATTTTTTTTTTCTATAATTTTTAAGTTAGAAATAAAATAAAGTAAAATATATTTCCTCTTAATAAACAGGTCATGAACGGAGGTCCAATGATGTAATCGTGACCCTTTTGATCAAGGTTATCCAAATAACCTTCATTATGTAGCTTTTGAATATGTGTGATTATGGGAGTTTATTTATAAAACCCTATATACAAAAGAGATTGAAAAGTAAATGCTTATGTAAGGTTGATAACTTTTTTTAAATAATGTCCATGGTAAAATTTGAATTGCCTCCATTACATTTTTGAGTTATACGTAGAAAAGAAGAGACTGTTTATAAATAATATGTCATGTGACCTTTCCTCCACATCGGAAAAAAAGATTTCAGATTTTACCTCTTTCTTGCCGCAACAGCTATCTAAATAAAATGATGAATTTTTAACAGCTGTTTAATAAATTGATTAATATTGTTCAATAAATTAATGAGTATTGTTTAATAAATTAATATTGTTTAATAAATTGACGCATTATATTCTACAGTAATAACGAAATTTATTGCTGACAGAAAGAATGGATTTCATCTGTAATCGATATTTATCGCAAATAAGAAAGATGGCTTCCCCCTGAAAAAAATATATTCCGAGCAAGAATAATCATATTTGCAAAGAAATTAAATCGGATTACAAATTTTACTTCTTAACAACATAAGCCTACGATAAAGAAAACAAAATGGCTATACAGAATGAACTATCAAATATTAATAAATAAAAAGACGTACAAGCATAAGTATTTTGTAATAATATCGAAATTCACTGCTGACAAAAATAATCGTCTCTATCCGTAATTGACAGTTATACCAGATAAGAAAAATGCTTCCCTCTAAAAAGAATATTTCGAACAGGAATAATTGAATTTGAAAAGAAATTAAATCGGATAACAACTTTTTTTCTTTTTAACTATATAGATCTATGGCAAAGAAAAAGAAAATGATAATATAGAATAAAATATAAATATTTTAGAACAGTAGCTATTTATGTGTTTTATTCAAAGTCGAAAATCTGGCTGGATTAATTTTATCGATTAGATATGTTGAATCTTTGAAGAATCATCTATTCATGGTTATTTAGATTTGTATTGTTTCTAAACTTAGAATTCTGATAAACATTTGGCAAAAGCCATATAAGACTAATTCCTACTGGGTTTAAACTGATAATTAAATCTTTTATAGATTTTATGTAATATATTATACTTTCTAGATATTGTGTTAACCAACATTATCTGGAGATCTAAATGAAATACCCCCAAGTAAAAACAGCTGATAAACAAGCCTATAAGTGAAATAACGAAGAAAAGGAAATCTCTAAAAAGGTTTGTATTCTCTTTGGATAACCGGCCGAAATGAAATACTTCACAAGTGAAAACAGCTGATAAATATGATTATATACACACCTACAAGGTAAGCTGTTTCTTTCAAAGGTATCTTCTGTTGTCCGCTTTCTTCATAGCGAGTTTCTGCTACTGTTCAGTTCACTCATTTGACTTCTACTTATTTCAATCTATTCTGGATTATCAAGCAAGAGGAAATCTCGTTTTATTTTAAAATTTGGTAATAAACTAATATTAAAAAATTGTAACCGGTTGGAAAAAGGACAATTTTACTTAATATGATATTGGCAAATTACCTAATTAGTGGCACCAGAACAATGGTGGCTTTTCCCACCTTCATTACTGTCTATTAATATTTTGAATCGCTATAAAAGCGATAGAACACAAGAAAAAAAAATATAACTCCCCACATATAATCACCCAGTAGAAGTTTTTCTTTCTTTCTGAGAACCACTCTACATAAAAAGGAAATTTATCACAATATATCTCATCAGCCACCATAGGACAATGACATTTCTTTCCCTACGCTTAATATTCTTACATTATCCATTCATTATATTTCTGCTATTTTTTGTCATAATATTTGTTAAGAGATTCTATACTTAGTATGAGAGCTGTATTGAGAAAAAGATATTTTGGTTACTTAACAGATATATCCATCATAAGAAGCTTTTAAAATTCATATCTAATTCTTTTGCATAGACTCATTCGTCAAATAATGAATTCTATAAATCATACAAAGTGAAATTTTTTTCATTTTTTTTTTACAAAAGAGTTACTACATATCAAGGCACGGAGGTCACTCGAGGATAAGGGTTAATGTGTATATTATAGTCATTGAGACAGTTGTGTAATATTCATTTTAGCGGTAATTTAGTATAATTAAGTTATTTACAAGGACGGTTGAATAAGAACTTGTTTGTGTTGTACTTGAAGACAATGATACTGCACTCAGCTGGAAAGTAGACCAATGGAACAGAGTTCCAAAGGCAGGCAGTTCCAGGAAAGAAGCTTTGTTCATGGAATCAAGGTTTAGGTTTAGGTACTGATAGAGAGTGGAGGAATTTATTGATAGTGATTTTGGCTAGACGATTGTTTTTGAGAGGGATTGGCGAGAGGGGGCATATATTGGAGCTCAGTCGAACACTTGTCATGAAAATAGTGATAGAGAAGGGACAGGCTCGCAATATCTCTTTTGTGAGAAAGCAGAGAAAACAAAGTTTTTGCTATAGAAGATCTATTCAGTTAATTTCTTTAGTACAATTACAATATGCCACCGAATAGACATTTTTATGGTGTGTTCACTCACAGGATAATAATGAACTCTTTGACTGGAAAGAAAATAAAAATCGGGAGAATATGTCTCTCGGGATTTGCACACAATTTATGCTTGAGTCTTGCACTCGTGACAGTTAGATTGACGTGTACCCACACTTTTCATTTGTTATATTTACTTTTCTGTATAATATATTTTGTTTATTTCCACTAATACCAAGTTGTGTTTTTCTTCTGAACTTTTACGAGACCAAAGTACACATGTAGATGGTTTGAGAAGTATTTATGCTATAATAAAGAAGAGATAATTTTACAGTGTTAAACCCTTGATTTGAAAAAGTTAGAGCACTGAGGAAGTAACTAAGTAAATACCATACAATATAAATAAACATTATGATATGATTATGTGTCATTATGATATATCAGCATCAACTAAAATGAATTCAAAAAATCTCGACAAGAGCTCGACTGCGGACGGTATGGAGATCAATTTAGAAAAGACCAAAGGGATGACCCACAACACCATTGATATCAGCAAGACTATAAATGTCAGAGATAATATACTGGAAATTGTCAATAGCTTCCAATAACTTGGGGGATGCTGTGATCTAAGTCTGAAGTTTTTGCAAGAACTGCACAGATAAAAGTGTTAGAGAATGGATCGAGAAAGAGAGAGGGAGGTATGTAAATTATATTGAGACACGTTGACTGGAAGTCAGGATCAGCTGATCGGATTGCGTGTGAGTCATGTGATCAGGTTAGCTGAATCGTGGAGATTTGGTTGGGTGTAGAACGTGATGGACAGCTTGTCAGACGTATCCTCCCCTTCACTGGGGGGGGGGACACTGACGTGTGTAGAAACGAGACCAAGAGAAACCACACAAGCCAGAGATTCACTTTCCATCTTCTGCGACCCATCTGGAAAGTGAAATAAAAACTATAAAACAAATTCATCATGTTGGAGTGAATGAACCTTCGTCCAAAACAGGTACCGTCTCCCCTCCAAGACACGAGATGTTTCCAGATGGACCAACATCTAAGACGCAGAAGGTATGTTGAAAAATACATGTACCACACACACAACGGCATATGAACATATCATTTAATAGACTGAACCACTAGATGATCACACGACATTAACGCTCATTAGATGATTACACACGATCCCCTTTATGATATAACACAACAAAAGCAGTATGGCTAAACTAAAGCCAATATCGAATTACAGATTGAACAAACCACAATAGGGTCGTTTTCAAGTCTAATATAAACAAATACTTATTACTGAAACCATAACAAGTACTTCGACTCCATAGAACTGGAAGTAAGGGCAAGTAAATTGTGATTTTAGTCTTCCAAAAGCTCCCAATGTGGGGCTTCATCACTTGATGTAATCTTGTATCATATCCAGGACGGTTAAAAAAAAACTTGGACAGTTCATAGAGTTTAGAAAAAGGGTAGGTAAGATACATAAAATATAGAAAAAGATTGAGGTACATAAAATGTAGGGAAAGATTGAGGTACTTGTCTAGAATTCTCCTTATATTAAAAAGCAAATATCAAGAAAAATCTGTATGTACCTGTAACGAAACGAAAATATATTCTAAAAATCACACAAAGAGATCAAGCAGTTTTATTTTCATATATAAAAAGTCATTTTAAACGATTAATTAGACTTCATAAGCATTACAACATAAATCTAGTAAGTAATCATTATTGTTGAGTTATTTTCCTTCGATTTGTTTTATCTTGTTTTCAAATTGTAAGGCATCACAATTACTCCTCAAATTCTCATGAAATTTGATTTTCTTATTTTAAAATAAAACTTATTTACATGATTTTTGGAATATAATATTTTCGTTTCGTCACTGGTGCATACATCATACAGATTATATTTTATTTTTGTTTTTTTAATATAGAGGAATTCAAACCAAGATGGATTTTCAGTAGTAGAGTAGGGAGTAATACTTTGCCCGAGGATGTTTAAGATTATATCTATTTAATCTTTGCATAGAATCTTGATAGGTCGAAATGAACATGAAAACAATAAGGAGTTGTAGTTGTAGAAAGAATTTAAAAAAAAAACGTGTAAGATATTGAATTAATGATAGCTCATTATTGCTAAAAAATAAGTAATATTTTGAAATATATAAATGTCATTTAGGATTGTTTATTAAAATCTTGCTTTGTTTCGAATAATGAAGGAGATTATCATCTTCTAATTGATTTTTTTTTTAGATGATTTATTAGTGCTAAGAGATTTTTTGAAATATCCCAAAATTATAAAATTCTGAAAAAAACCGTCTGAATATGATAATAAATATAATTTTTAAAATGTGCCAGCCTTATCGAGAAATATATTGCAATTTGCATCATATTTTCATAAAAGAAAATGTAATGGTTGGCTGGTTCAAAATTTAATTTGTTAAAAGTTTTCTGCAAGCTTTACTGATTATTCATGACAAATTTAATCAGTGGAATCTATGTTTAGATTATTTCAATCGTGTGTGATAAGAGGCTTGTTATTTCGTATGCACATATGTGGATGTCTCATATATATATATATATATATATATATATATATATAGAGAGAGAGAGAGAGAGAGAGAGAGAGAGAAAGAAAGAGGGGGGAGATTAAGTTTTGAAAATATATATGGCAATTAAGTTATACAGAATTTTCCATTTTCATCCTCTTGTGGATTCGTCAGGCAGAATAATTGAGTCCTTATGAGAATGAAACGTGAAAAATTCTGTGTAGCTTAATTACCATACACATTTTCATAAATTACTACATAGCTCTCATCACATATTTGAATACTATTGAAATAAATACTGAAAATCGATACATAAAATATTATATCTTCTCATAAAATTTTATGTGGATCTCATCTATCATTGCTGACTGTACGTCATCACACAGACCCTAACCAGACATCATGGTATACTTTCTCCATCTTTGACTCTTGAGCAACTCCTATTTTAGCTTCTCCTCCAGCCTGCCTTTTGAGTTCATTTCATGCAATGCTTGCTCCAATCTGCCTCTCTAACTCCCACCATGCAGTGCCTGGTCCAGCTCACTGCTTCCTTATCCCGTTTCTTCCAACGTTTTCTGCTCTTGTTTCTTCCCGTTTTTTTCCATTATTTCCTCTTGTATCTACAACATCTATTTTACATTATTTCCCCTTGTATCTACAGTGCAATAAATACAACATCTATTTTACAATTGTTCATGTGTTTGTTCTTTCTTCTTTGTTTTGCCATATTTTGGCATGTGTCTACTTTTTATTTTCTAAAGCCGATCACTCTAGTGACCAGACTGCCCAAGTGTCAGCTATAACTCTTCAGGTGATTGGCTCCTACAACAAGCTAACTTTTTTCTCTGGGCCTCTAAATTTTGCCAAGAGAATTGAAATAATCCTAAATTTCATTTGATGACTTCATATCTATTACCGTTGTAAAAATTAGAGTTGTCTCCCCTTATTATTTTGACTATCGATCATTGTATTTGATTTGTGCAGATACGAAAATGGAAAGAGGTCGATATTCTTAATAGTATGCACAGAAATAGCTTTAAAAGTTTGTTATTTTTTGTTTTTACTTTTTTTAAAAAGTTTCCAGACTCTTTTGCTTGTTATTATGCAAACCAAACAAAAATAATTATCTGCATGGCACTTTTAAGAAATCTTTTGATAAATTGTAATTTAAATCATGCAGACCTCCTTTGATACATTTGGGAGACATCTTTGTAAACGTTTGAGATTAATAAAGCAAAGAAAATTTTGCAGGTGTTCTCAGATCTATTGAAATTGAGACTCTACTTAACTGTCGTTGTATGTACTATGTATATAGCATAGCAAAGTATGTAAGTTTGCATATACGTTTATATAGAATTATGCAATTACGAAAATAAAAACGATGCCAGCATATGCACACGCACATTTACATGCGCATAGTGTTTAATTCAATTGATTGTGTAAAAATAATTTCATAAAATCAACATTTGGTTCTTTGATAAGACATGGGTGGGTTTGAAATGAATATTTTTGTCTAGAGCACAATTAAACCATGATACATGACTTTTACATTTTAAACTTTAAGTGAAGCCAATATTTACAGATAATTTTCCAAAAATCAACAGTAGATTCTCTACAGTGCATTATAGACTACAATGTACTGTGGACTAAGACATTGCAGGGAGGCATGTGGAGCTACCTCCTGGTACACGGTTTGGAAAGTCATTAACTAGAGCAGACAATCAATCGATTTGATTACAAAGTGAGCGATTTCATTGATTTCAAGAACAATAAAAGTATGGGAGAGTGGAATATTTGTGGATCCTTCTTCAATTCCTATTAGTAATTTCATAAAAATCAACAGTAGGACTTTTGGAAAGACAGGGGCGCGTCCAAAATGAATGTTTCTGTTTAGAACGGAGTTGAACCATGATACTTAACTTTTGCATTTATACTTTAATTCAAGATATTATATAAAAATAATGTTATAAAATCAACAGTTGGTTCTTTACAGTGCAATGTACACTAAAATGTATTGTGGACTAACTCACTGCAAAGAGACATGTGAAGAATATCTTGGTGCACTTTAGTGTGTTCTCAGCAAACAATCAATCGACTTGACTGAAAAGTTGATTCACCGATTTTAATGTCAATAGAAATATGGGGGCACATTTGCTAATCTTCATTCAATCCCGGGTAACATCAGGTCTCCTTGCTAGTTTATATATATATATATATATATATATATATATATATATATATATATATATATATATAACGGAAATATTAGCATAAATATATATAAACACATATATACATAAACAGAAATCGATTTACATACACACATATAATTATTATAAAGAAATATTTTTATTCGTAGATCTATATATGTATGTTTTGCGTCTTTATTTTGAAATCGTAAGTATGAAATTGTGTATCTGTGTTGCAGTCGAATTATTCGAACCCTTGACACATGTACTATGAATTCTGGTCTTTTTTTTTTTACAAAGAAATCACCACTAAGCAGGGCCCGGAGGCCATTCGCGGATAATGGCTAATGAGTGTATGTTAGTCAATGGGAAAATGTTGTAGTAATCGTTAGTCGTGGAAAATTAGTAAATTGGATTATTTAAGGGGTGGTTCATCAAGAACGTGTTCACATTGGGCTTGAAAACGACCATATTGTAGTCAGCTGGAAAGCAGAAAAACGGAAGAGAGTTCCACAGGCGTGCAGTTCTTTGTTCATGAAATTTACAGTTAGGTTTAGGCACAGATAAGAGTGGGAGAAATTACTAATAGTGGTTTCAATCAGACGAGTGTTTTTTTTATAAAGGTTTAGATTGGAGCTTAGACGAGCACTTGCCATGAAAATAACGATGCAGTCAATGTAACGATCATGTTGAGAAATGCAACAGAAACACAGATTGTATATTTTTAAATGTAAATACAAGGGATGCAACATGGCTAATTTATGAGATCAATTTATCATCTCTCAAAAGTGCACAAATTTATAGGAGCTTAGTAATATAGATATAAATATTTATGTGCACGTATGATATCGTGTGAATATGATATACGAGCAATTCATTGTGTTCCATATGTGTGTATGCATGTATGTGATGTGAGTGAAAGAAGCAGAATCGTTTAATGGTTAATATTTTTACTCTTCTTAGAAGTTGGTCTTTCTTTGAATTCGCCAATTTTTTTTGTAAAGAGTCAAATGTCTCGAATTCCCAATTATTCTCCCTTTTAGAAAAAAACACAAGTTTTTCACATGATACGAAATGAAATATAAAAATGAGATCTAATGAAACTTTTCAGAATATTTTTTTTCAAATTACTGGGAAACGCAAACACGTAGAGATACTTTTAATACTGTTAAAAAATCCAATTTCCATCAAAATAAAGGAGAAACTCGCATCTCCTAATAACGTTCTAATTCAACTAGAACCTCTTAAAAAATGCGATTCGAAAAATCATTTTCATTTTAAACGAACTAATATATGTAAAAAAAATGTAGTGATCGACTATAGTTAAAGCAACCCGATGGCTTCCTTTTCATTAACTTACGGCACGAATGTCTGACAACCGCCTTTCCAAGCAAGCTCTTTACTCAGAACTTGCCATTAAAACCAAATTCCACGGCACACAAAAACATCGCTATACAGATCATCTCACATCTACACTTAAAGAATCAAAATTGACACAAACAACTGGGAAGTAAATGCCGCCGCAAAAGAGAGCTGAAAAAGAACAATATATGAAAACATAAACATCTTCAACAACAAGAGAAGACAACAAGAAGAAACAAAAAGAATCCAAACAAAAACTTGAACACAACAGCATATGAACCCTCCTACTATCACCTGTGACGGCTATGGCCGCCTCTCCCGTGCATAGATAGGACTTGTTTCACATTGAAAGTGTCAATGAGCAAAATCTTTTCATATTCGTATCCAAGTTCCACCAACGATGATACCGTCTTGTAAAAGAGGATGTTCCTCATTTCTGGTATTTTCCCCATTTACCCTTGATCCTGGCCTTATAATGTTGAGTGTTTAGCAAGGAGGAACCAAGTACCAATTATTGAGTCTTGAGGATTGAACCTTGGACTACAATTCTATAAGCAAACACTCGAACCATTTTGGTATATGGGTCCGTCAGTATATATATATATATATATATATATATATATATATATATATATATATATATATATATATATAGATAGGTAGATAGATAGATAGATAGATAGATATAACAACTTTACAACGTGTGTGGTAGATATATAAGAGTTAAGGTTTATATTGAAAGAGGAAGCATCTTTTTGATAAAATTTTGAGTTGTTGGTGGCACAAATATGAAACTCGAAGTGAAACGAGTTCATAATTGATAACGAAGCTTATAGCACATCCAAGATGTATTTTACAATACAATAAGTATAGAAATAAAAAATGAAACAAAAAACGTTTACAAGGGGTTTTGATATAGATGTACATAAGAATACTTTGATAAGTATGTTTCAACTTAAATAGGGATGGTATAATAAAACTGTGGGGTCTGCGTTCGCGCCTGTACTCCATGGAAATATGGCACAAACTTTAACAAAGACTTTTCATATCTACTTGCGTAAGTATACTTTGATAATTATGTTTCAGTTTGAAGAAATATGGTATAATAAAGTTATTAGGTGTTCGTTCGCGCCTGACCTCCATAGAATGTAAATATGTCACAAAGTTTAACAAGGTTTTTTAAAGGGGTGAGGGTCCACAATAACACCTTAACTTTAATCTTAATTCACGTTAGCTTTTATTTAATTATTTAAACCAATGAACTTTTCTACCAGAAAAGTAACTTTTATTGATTATAGTAACATTTATTTCTTGTATATTTTTATTATTATATATATAACATTTTCTCTTTGTAAGGAAACATCATTTTGTTTGTCACTCTTGGCTACGAATGAAAACAAAGTTGATATAAAAAAATTTATTTTCGCGAAAATTATCTTTACTTTCATCATATTTTGCTTAGGGTAAAATTTTTGAGTATCAAAACCTACTTCTTTACAACCTCCCCCTTTTCATAACCTATCATACTTTCATCAATCACAGTCCATTTTCTGTAAGCTGTTTTCGAACCCAGTCACCGACAGGTACTTCTGCTAGTATATATATATATACATATATATATATATATATATATATATATACAAAGTTTAATCTAGAATCGGCAGTGAATAAAGATGGTAATTTTTGAAGGTCAATTTACATCTAAGATTGAGTGGTTCTTTTCGCCAAGTGAAATATGTGTTCTTTTGATAGACTTTCCTTTTCCCTGCATGTGATTAGAAAATTCTTAATCTAACATTTGTTTTGTCACAGTCACTAGCCATTTTAATAGGAAGAAAATGGTGTCATGCCCTTCACTTTTAAGTGTGTCTAGCCGTATAGACTATAAAGTAAAAGTAATTTTGGTATATATTTTTTCATTATATTAATCTATTAATATCATTAAAAACTTTTCAGAAGATTATATAAACTGGTCAGATAATATGTCTCCCGATATATACACATTAATCTTGACTAAAAAAACTTTCTGGGTGCTGCAAATGACACCGATCATTGTGACTACTAAAGAGAGAATCTGGTTCAATTAAATGTTTGTAGAATACTGATATAAAAAAATCTCTAGGCAAGAACATAAAAAAAGGTAAAATTTTATGATATAATCATAAATATTATGTTTCTGTTTTGAATATCTATATATTACTAATCTTATGCTACTAAATATTTGGATGTGTTGTTTTCTTGTATTTTGCCACAGTATACACGGGGGGTGATGAATGACGTCAAAAAGTTACTATTCATCCTTTATTTTCCTCTCAAAGAGGTTAGACACGAGGTAAGGTGTTGAGTCAGTGCCTTAGGATTAGTACACTCACCCAACAAAAATGTGGAGCTGCTCTGTCGAAATTCCCAAGTAAAGGCGCCTCAAGTGATTAACAACAGAGTGGACTTGTTTAGCCCGACAGCAACATAGTCACTATTTGACTGATTGCCAAATATTAATGGCCGATTGGTATGAAGTAAAACAGATTGAATTGTGTCATCTATTTTTGCATATGTGTGTGTGTATATCTTTTGCATATGTGTGTGTGTATCTTTTGCAATAATAATCATTTGAAAGAGATTTATCGAATATTTCTTCACTATTGATTCTAGACTAAACTTTGGAATTTACTTATAAACTAAATCGAAATTCTTTGGCATAAATAAACCTGAATAACCAAACATGCTTTGATGTCTATAAGACAGATTACTCTGAAGCCACCAGAAAATGCGTCAAAGCACAGAAATTAGGAACCCGGGATTTTTGGAAAATCTACAACAGCGTAGTAAATAATGGACAGTCAACTATTCCCCCACTATCAAACAATCATGAGGTTGCTTGCACGGCAACTGACAAGGCTAATCTGCTTGCCAGTCGGTTTGCCTCAAACTCCACACTGGACCCGGTACACCACTCCCTCCCTGATTTTCCTTTGCGAACAGACGCCACACTAGACGATTTGAAAATCACCCCTTCTCAGGTACATGCTATTATAAAAAACATAGACACCTCAAAAGCATCCCGGCTATGCTATTAAAAAACTGCTCTATCGAGGTCGCTCCAGTTCTCTCCAAACTTTACAATAAATGCCTCAACGAATCTTGCTTTCCCGACTGCTGGAAAACCGCTTCTGTAGTACCAGTCATCAAGAATTCTGGTGAAAGAACTGATCCACTAAATTATCGCCCCATTAGCCTCCTCCCGCTTTTCGCCAAAATATTTGAGTCCTTAGTTAATCAAGCCCTAGTCCAGCACCTAAGAGCCGCTAAACTCCTGACTGACAAACAATATGTATTCAGGCAAGCCCGTTCAACAGCAGCTATCTTAACTGTAGTTTCTGAACGTATATACCGTTCACTGGACAAAACAGGGGAGGGTAGAGTGGTAGCCCTTGATATATCTAAGGCTTTTGATAGGGTATGGCACGATGGTCTTCTAATGGAAATTAGATCATATGGAATCACTGGAAGAATTCATAATGTAATTAAATCCTTCTTAAGTAAGAGAAAAATCCAGGTTGTCCTCGACGGTCGTACATCTAAACAATATGACATAAATGCGGGAGTCAAAACTTGAGGCCTCCTGAAGACGAGAGCCATTCATTTCAATTGATGCCAGATGTGGATCAGAATGTTGATGATGTAAAGAGAGAAGCTTGGTTTTAGATGCATTAAAAGTAACCAGCCACTCCTTTCCCCATTGTACTACGTGCTCAAGATCAGAGGAGAGAGAATTGGAGAGAACTTGGTCGTTTACTGTCTTAGATGTGCTACCATAGATGGTAGTGTCGTCAGCATAAATGTCTACGAATGATGTGAGGATGTGATTTGGAAGATCATTAATGTAGATCAGGAAAAGAGTTGGGCCCAGGATGGACCCCTGAGGGACACCGGCATTAATACTTTGAGCTTCTGATTTTTGCCCCTCAACTACTACTCTTATGAACCTATCAGAAAGAAATGATTTAATAATTGAGAAGACATTTCCAGCAATACCATAGCTAGAGATCTTATGAAGTAAACCTTTATGCCATACCCTATCAAAGGCCTTAGATATATCAAGAGCAATTTCCCTAGAAAGATTGCCACCATCAAGAGATTTGCTAATCCTATGCGATATAACTGTAAGCACATCTGCTGTAGATCTAGCAGAACGGAAACCATATTGAGTGTCACTAAGAAGGTTATTTTTGTTGAGATGGTTGATTACTTCTGTATTTAACACAGATTCTAGCAACTTACTCATGACGCACAGGAGACTTATTGGCCTGTACTGAGAGGGGGATGAGCGATCACCTGAATTCTTAAATACAGGGCATACTGATGAGATTTTCCAGGGAGATGGGAAACTATTCTCCTTAAGACAACGTTTAAACAGTTTTGTAAGTATGGGCGCTAGTTCAGGTTGAAGTTTTTTGAGTACTATAATTGGAATACCATCAGGGCCAGTTGCTTTACTCGAATCAAGGTTTTTGATTAGCTTGGCAACATCACGTACAGATATACGTATATCACATAGCATGTTTTCTGATACAGGAGGAAATATTGGGGGTTGGCGGCCTTGATCGCAAAGGGTAGAATTAGCTGCAAAGTTCTTGACAAAGAGTTTGGCTTTGTCTGATGCTGACGAGATTACCTCAGGTCCATTGATAATAGTTGGGATGGAGCACACGCTTCTGTTCAGGATTCTGTTTGCTATTTGCCAAAACTGGTGGGAACCAAGCCACTGCTCAGCTACTTTGGACTTAACAGATTGAGCATACAACTCTCTTGCGTTCTTTATTACTTTCTTACAATGGTTGCTGGCAGTCCTGAAAGCGGCTTTAGTTTCCATACATCTATTACGTTTGAAGCAGTGTATATAAGAGTTAAGTATCAAAATTTTTTACATATGATTTAATTCAGATTTTCATTTTTCAGAGTTTGAAGTATGTCAAGATGGTCTTTATTTACAGCCTATCAGATGTAATAATGATTTGTGCACACATTTTTAAGTTTGCTGCAAAATTCAACTTGCCATGTATTTGTACGCTTTTACTATGTTGATTGCTTTTATACTAATGCTCATTTAAGCATAATGTAAAAGTATGTAATTGATTTGTTTAAAAGTTTTCTATCACCAGCACGATCAAGAACCTCATTGCCAACATTTGAAGATAGTGACGCTGATGAATGTTGTAGAGTTGATAAACAGGATGGCATTAAGTGGGTTAAGTGTGACATCTACGATTTCTGGTATATCATACAGTGCACGAGGATCAACATTTCACTTAAAGGCCTCCAAAATAAGGAATGCTTGTGTGATTGCACATAGTAATTCCCGTGCTTTATATCCCAAGATATGGTGCCTTATGTCCTAGGTGACTGAAATTTGTGGAAAGTTACCTAAGTTTTTAAAATATTTAACAAAATATATATTCTTTTCCGATGAATAGAAATCAATTCTTTTTGTTTAATCAAGTCATCACAAATATACTTTGCCATTATAGTCCAAATGAAACTTTTAAAACTAATTTTTATGAAAATAAAACATGGAATCAGTGAAAAAAGTGGATCCTAATGTCCTGGTATACCCTTTATATATATAAATTAAATATTTAAATCAAATATAAATGATTGTTGGTTATTCGTATTATTTGGATTCTTTGGACTACTGTTCTTATCTTGAATGTCATTTTCGCAACGTTTCGGTCGACATAACACTCGACCTTCTTCTTCTTGTCGAACTCGGGAATTCGACAGAAACATTCCAAAGTTCGACAAGATACACCTGAAGAAGGTCGGAGAATACATTAAACAAAACATTGTGAAAATGAAACTCACAATGAGAACACTAGTCTAAAGAATCCAAATAATACAAATATGAACGAAATTTAAATACTCCCTCCACCACGACCACAAAAAAATATGCAAATAGAAATTTTACCTTGTATGGATTACTAAAATTGTAAAAAATTTCATTTTCTTTGTTAAATAAAAACTTAGCGATTGATAGGAAAGTTGGAAGCAAATTTATAAAGGCCATCGACCATGTGACAATATGTAAAATGTTAATCCGATTATTATTATGATTATTATTATTATTATTATGATTATTATTATTATTATTATTATTATTATTATTATCATTAAAATTCAGTATTATCATGAAATTCTAAAAACAATCAAAAAACTTTTGGTTGCAGAAAATATTTTAAATGCATATCTCTATTATTCTCATTCATACAAAACATGTTTTCCTCTTAATTAATTTATATTGTGAGGAAAACGTTTGTATTTAAAAAAATAACCATTTATTATGCAAACATTCACTAAAAAAGCAACGATTGAAAATAGAAAAAAACATCATTGACCATATTGTGCTGCTAATAAGCTTTATCATTTTCAGATTTGGCCAAAGTTCTAACCTTCCGGCTTCGAACTGAAAATTTCTCAAAACTGTCCTTCAACTTTATCTAAAGTTTAAGATCAAGAATTTTGCATGAAGGATCGCTGATCGTAGTCTTTCGATAAAATTAAAGAAATTTGTCATGAATCTATCGATTCAAACAAAAACTTGGTGTTTTAATTCAATCTGAAAGCTTTCAGGTTATTGGCAAAACGTTTTGGACAATGATCTTTATTCTTGAAGAATAGTTGTTTTTTTTTTCATAAATTCTAGCATAATTCTCACTTCCTATTGTTTGCCTTTAGTCCTCACATTCTATGAATGATGTTTCTGACAAAGAGCAAAGAATTGATGTTTTATGGGTCTATGTAGATAACATTTATTGGTGGCTGATTTTTAACTTCGAGGTAGCATTTTTTATTTTTTACTCCTTGCATCAAGTGACTTCATGCCTTGTCTGGAGCGATTTTCGTTAATATAATTATTTTACATGGCGAATAAACCTGTTCCTCACTGTAGTGTGTTTCATTTTTACAAAGACGTTAAAATCATTAATTTAAATTGTTTTGTTTTTCTATTAATAATTTTACCCTGATATTAAATACTGTATTAGTAAAAATTGAAATACAAGGATTGACGGATGCCATCTATTTTATTGAATAAACTTTGTATGAATAAAATTTATTAAATATGTACGATATTAAAAGTGTCTGATAATGTTGACAGAAGCCTTAAGTTGAAATAGATGTTTTCGTTTCTCCCTATAAAGTGCCTTTATAAAAATTTGCATAATCAGCCTTTATTAAAAGATCAAACATGGCTGATTGAAATGGTAATTGAAATGATATTTTCCATTTAAATGGGTTGATACTGAAATAAATTATGGATGAGATTTCAAACCATGACAATAAAATTGGGCATAATATCATAGAAACCTCTGCAGAAATCTAATTAAATGTTTCAAAAGGAGCAAAATATTTAATCGTATTTAATACTAGTGGGACCTGTGTTCCGGCGTTGCCCTAGTAAAATGTAGATATTTCAGAAAAGATTAAATATTTAATCTTATTTAATATGAATATTGTAAGGTTAAAGATGTGTACGGTCACAAATAATATCCGATGCATAAGTTTTTGTTTTAGCCAAGCACCCTTTAACTGCTCCAATACATTAAACACATATTGACACTTAAAGATTGGAAAAGGTCTTATGCAGTAATGTTGTCTCAATCTTTAGGCATTTAACAAAAAACATGCTTTGCATTATAAATAAATTTTAAGTCAAACATTTCAATGACAATATCCTGCTTAGAAAAAGATTTAGCAAAATTTTTGATAATTTTGCATTTTCCTAACATCTTATATGAATAAATATTAAAATTCTTTGATATTGAACCATTAATTTATCAATTAAATTGAAAGACTTTTGACAAAATCTACTTTACAAAGAATAAGACAGACGATGAGGGGAGGTTTTGTCATGATTTTGCCATTGCTTATGACCTCACTCAGATTGTTCGCAAACCCACCCGTGTGCCCGATACACCCGGTCAATATGCAAGCCTCCTAGACCTTTTTCTCTCAACTTCCCCTGAGCTATGTTCATGTTCCGTTCATTCTCCTCTAGGATCCTCCGACCACTCCGTCGTATCAGTTAAGATAAAAACGAAATGTAAGAAGTCCCCAGACGTACCCCTCCACCGTACTGTATACCGATACTCTATGGCTGACTGGGATAGCTTCCATACATTCATATCTGATTTACCTCTGCACTCCATGTTTAAAAAGGAAGTGTCCTCTATAGTATCAGATCTGACCGAATGGTTAATTGTAGGCATAGACCAATTCATACCATCTAAAAAATTCCAACAAAAACCTAACAGCCAGCCATGGTTCTCCCCAGAATGTGCTGCTGCTATCGCACACAGAAATCACTTTTTCCATAGCTACCAACGTAATAGATGCACTGAGACTAAAGCTGCTTTCAGGACTGCCAGCAACCACTGTAAAAGAGTAATAAAAAATGCTAGAGAGCTATATGGCCAGTCTGTTAAATCCAAGATAGCTGATCAGCGGCTTGGTTCCCACCAGTTTTGGCAAATAACAAATAGGATCCTGAACAGAAGTGTGTGTTCTATCCCAACCATTATCAATGGACCAGAGGTCATCTCGTCAGCGTCAGACAAGGCTAAACTATTTGCAAAGAACTTTGCAGCTAATTCTACCCTATGCGACGAAGGCCATCAACTCCCCATATTTCCTCCTATAACACAGAACAAGCAAGGTAGCATACAAATATCCGTGCATGAGGTTGCCAAGCTAATCAAGAACCTTGATTCCAGTAAAGCAACTGACCCTGATGGCATCCTAATTATAGTGTTAAAAAAGCTTCAACCAGAACTTGCTCCCATACTTACGAAACTATTTAAGCGCTACCTTAAGGAGAAGTGCTTTCCGACTCCCTGGAAGACCTCATCAGTTTGCCCTGTATTTAAGAATTCAGGTAATAAGTCATCTCCCTCTCAGTACAGGCCAATAAGTCTCCTGTGTGTTATGAGTAAGTTGCTGGAATCCATATTAAATAGAGAAATAGTCAACCACCTCAGTAGGAACAACCTTCTTAGTGACACACAATATGGTTTTCGTTCTGCAAGATCTACCGCAGATGTGCTAACGGTTATATCCCACAGGATTAGTGAATCTCTTGACAAAGGCTTCCTTTATAGGGCAATTGCTCTTGACATATCAAAGGCCTTTGACAAGGTATGACATAAGGGTCTACTTCACAAGATTTCCAGCTACGGTATAACTGGAAATGTTTTCTCAATCATTAAATCATTTCTCTCTGATAGGCTCATAAAAGTAGTGGTAGATGGACAAAAATCGGAGGCCTGCAATATAAATACTGGAGTCCCTCAGGGGTCAATCCTGGGCCCAACTCTCTTCCTGATCTACATCAATGACCTCCCTAAACACATACTTAAATCATTCGTTAACATCTTTGCTGATGACACAACCATCTACGGGAACACATCAAAGGCTGTAAATGACAAAGTTCTCTCTGATTCTCTCTCTTCTGATCTCGAGCGAGTGGTTCAGTGGGGGAAGACGTGGCTGGTTACTTTTAATGCATCCAAAACCAAACTCCTATCCTTACATCATCAACGCTCTGATCCCCATCTGGCATCAATTGTGATGGATGGCTCTCGTCTGGGTGAGGCCCCGTGTTTTGACAAGCTTCTGGGTTTGACCTTTACTCCTGATCTGAAATGGAACACGTACATCAAATCTGTTGCCAAAGTCGCTGGAAAGATGGTGGGATCCTTCTACCGCTCCAGAAAATATCTCACTACTGATGCAATTCTCTATCTATATAAAAGCCAAGTACGTCCAAGGATGGAACACTGTTGCCATATCTGGGCAGGAGCTGCTAAAAACAGCCTATCCTGCCTTGACAGAGTACAAAATAGACTTCGTGGCTTAGTGGGGGATGCTTTTTCCTCTACCCTGCAACCTCTCCCCCACAGAAGAGACGTTGCGAGCCTATCCTTGTTTTATCGTTATTTCCATGGCAGGTGCTCGTCTGAACTCTAATCTCTGGTCCCCCCCTCGCCAATCTTTCACGAAAAACACCCATCTAGCTGAATCCACTGTGAAAAATTTCCCCCACTCTATATCTCTGCCTAAATCAAAACGTGGATTCCATGAACAAAGCTTCTTTCTTAGAACTGCACGCCTGTGGAACTCTGTTCTGTCTACCTGCTTCCCACCGGATTACAACTTGGATGTCTTCAAGTCCAACGTAAACAAATTCCTAATGAACTGCCCCCTTAAGTAAACACTTCATCAAATCTCCACACTAACGTAATGTACTTGCAATAACCCTTATCCCTGAGTGGCTTCCGGGCCTTGATAAGTGGTGATCACTGTGTAAAAAAAAAAAAAAAAAAATCAAATGGACTTGATATTCCTTTGGCAGCAGTCAAATATGTCATTGATTTAATCAAATGACAAAAACCATGAAGACAATTTAATCTAGATGATCAATACAGTTAATCACAAAGTACCATTTTATATATTCCATTTTCAATAGAATTTAGTTTATTTGGCTTTGCTTAGTTTATAACTGATCAGGGGAACCTTCCTCTTTTAGGGAGCATTCCAACCCTACAACAACTGATCACTTTCATTCTCAAACCTTTATTTTTTATAGCATTCCTTCAAGTTTTTAACTTAATAAGTAAAACAATACTCAATCAACAGCATACAAAATCTCTTCTGGACAACCCAATAAAAAAAAAAACGTCTTTAACAATGCTTCAAATACAAAAATGAAAAAACAACAGACTCAGTACAGAAAACTGACATATTCCTTCTTTAACATTAAATTGTTGTTACTAAATATGCTGTTAATTCTAATACTGCTTTGTGTATTTCTGTACATTGCTTGGACAACTTTCTTAATCACACATTCAACACTAGTCTACATAAAAGCTACCATAGAACCTCTCTTTACACTTTCTTAAAAGCTTTCTCTAAATCCACAAAAAGCAAAACACAGGCCTGTCTTAGTATTAAGAATTTGTGTCACATGATGTATTCTATTATGTTAAACATTTTAAAATGTTGTTACTGGTTTCATACGTAATGTTATTGATTTCAGGTTGCTGTTTTTAATATACATAGCTTCAAGTATTTTTATCATTTTTTAAAAACTGATTTCACAATGTATTATAATATTCAGATTTCAAAAGAAATACTTCTAATATTATATATGATTATTAACTAAAGTTTGCCTTAAATCAGATGTGCAGCAATTATGATTTTGTAAATAGTAACTGCATCAAAATGCTAAACGTAATATCCGTCATTCATCCTGTGATGCTAATTCAGGCGTCCCAGAATTTAAATTGTTAACTTCTCTCTTGGAACTTCCCTAGTTTTGTTTTTTTTTTTTTTATATCTGACTTCACATACAGGTTTTTGGCTGCTTTTTTTACTTCAGCTTTGCTTGTTCATGTATTTTTGTCACCTAAAGATGATTTGACGTAATACATTTGGAATATACATTACTTTTTTTGAACACAAACAGAGCATTAGAAAAATTGAAAAAACCCCTGGTATAATTAAGTAGGAGTTAAAGGCTATAAATTTACTGATCGTTTCATAAATAACACTGTCTTTAAACTTCCTCTCACCAACTCAACACGGAGTGCATCATTGGACCACACCCCTAAAATGTAACATTATAAAATATCAAAAATAGAGAGAATATAAAATGTTATATTGTGCGATGGGAGGAGTGGCCTAATTTAATCACATGCAACACCGTGTCTTCCTGCTAGATTATTATTAGAAGTTCTTCATACCTAGATAATAGTAAATGTAAAAATTTAAAAAAATTCAATTTAAATAAAGAATATTATTCTGAAAGTATTTGGAAATGGATAAAAACCAAACAAACATTAACCAGTAAAAAATTTAAAAGATTGCTAGACGAATTCCCTTCCAAGTATTTAAGAGAACTGAGAAAGCAAATACCTGGTCCACAACCCCCTCCTTTCAATCAATTCCAAAATAATTTTTTTCTTTTCTGTGTTTCTCTCT
Source organism: Euprymna scolopes (assembly GCF_053919585.1). Classification (NCBI taxonomy): domain Eukaryota; kingdom Metazoa; phylum Mollusca; class Cephalopoda; order Sepiida; family Sepiolidae; genus Euprymna; species Euprymna scolopes. The sequence continues at coordinate 130,136,230 of NC_136494.1, forward strand.
GCGTTTCATACATTTTTCTTCCTGTTTTCCTTTTTTGAACTTTCGTTTGAGAAATTTTCTTTCCAATTTCCTTTCTTTTAACTTCACCGACCCAGACGTTATTTTATATATGAATATTTATGCGAACACTGGCGAAGGATATTTTTTTTCTGTCACTTTTGATGAACACTTGTTTTGTTATTATAATATACAGCAAAAATTATATACTAATACAGACAAAAAAAAAATATCAAAATGAAAGTTTCACTCTTGCATGATCGTGTCAAATCTGATCAGAGAGACTCATTGACAGCATTGAATTTCATCCACAATAAGAACTTGACATTTATGACCCTACACACGACTAAAATGGACACATAATCTGTTACAAGTAAATATACTTTCGTTCTTCACGAAAATATCTATAATAGTATTAGACAACTTTTCTATACAGATTAAGGAACACCAAACAAAGTCTACATCATATAAATACAATGCATTATTATTTTAACCAAGATGTATGTATAGAGTGTTTGGAAAATCGATGACACGGTTTTGGGATTATGGTCTATATGTGCATATAGACCCATGGCTTCTTTATGTGGGAGTTGCTTTTGTAATATAAATCCATTATTAGTTTAATTTCCTTGTTTCTGAAATTTTAGATGCAAGTGCCCTTGGCGTAGTGGATAAAGTACTTGGTAGAATCCAATTGTAACTGACACTCTTCTGGAGGTTGAAGATTCGGTCCTCAGTGAAAGCGATATTCAAAATACAATTGTGAATTACTTAGTTCTTCTAACCAGTCATAGTTGACGGAATGAGAGCATACTACCCCATGGATTAAGTAAAAAGAAATATTCCTGGGTTTAATAATATACATTCAGTCAGAGGTTAAATCACCCAAAACTTTATGAAAATAATAATCAAGATGAGAATGATAGTCCGAGTAAGCCAAATACTTCTAATTTCCTTTTGTGGTCCATTTGTTCTTCAGCATGATATTTGGTTTGTGCTAACTGTATTTGTTAACCTCTATTTGGTTTACTGTATTCTGAAGGAAGAAGACTAATGTTTGCAGAATGCCAACTGGTTCTTTATGTTTGGTAGTCAAGGAAGATCTTACACAATTCATGGTGTGCGGATCTTTCTTCTGAGCCCAACGACTTTTATATTTTTTGTATACTTTTTTTCATGGTTTTGTTCGTGTATATAGCAACCCCAGGCCTAGGTTTATTTTATCTGTGATTCTGCACAAGGATGTAGAAATAACAGTGCAGTACCACATACCGTGTACATATTAGATGTTTACAATAAAGCATGTTGATCAAGTATATGTTTTAATGATCTACTGACTTTTCATATATGGAAGAGAAAACTTGTATGCTAACTTTTCTCTTCTAGTTATTGTTCAGAAAAGGATAGACATTGGAACTTATGTTGACTAAAAGGAGAGGATACGTATTCATATCTATGCAAAGGAGGTAGAAATGCATATAGATCGCTTTAGATGAAATTTAAATGAAGCATGTCAATTTCATTTTACGGTGTGGGTGGTTGGAATGACTTTCATATCAACACCTCAGACAGACACATTTCTGCAAATCAGCAATTTTATAGTTCCGTAATATATTTACAAGTTAATGCACTTTACTATAAATCACTGTAAGCAACATGGCTAAAATATTACTCATCATATATATATATATATATATATATATATATATATATATATATATATACATTAGCAGATATACCTGACGTTGCTTGGGATTAAATAAAGCTCACCCTTCCAATACTTTTATTGTCATCGAAATCCAAAAAATATCCCATCTTTCAATCATATATATATATATATATATATATATATATATATATATAGAGAGAGAGAGAGAGAGAGAGAGAGAGAGAGAGAGAAAGAAAGAGAGAAAGTATGAAATAACAATCTAAAACCATAACTGTTTTCATTAGATCCTATCTTGATAAAAAAATTCTCAATATTCTAGACAGAGCATTAGTATAGGAAAAAATTAAATGATGAAGACTAAAAACGTTACATTATTTATTCATCAATCATCAAATATTCAAACACTATCATCGTAAGGAATATAATGAAAATATGCTTTTCTTATTCCATGGAGTTTCGAAAATTTATATTTTTCTCTTTTGAGAAAATGACTAGAATTTCATAGACAATACATTCCTTCTCACTTCCATGTGCATTCTTTTTAACCACAATTTCAATTTTATGCTTGCTAGTTTTTTCCTCTGAAGAGAAAAATACACAGTTAGGCACATGGATATGTTTATAAGGAACTAATTCACTGATCATTATAAATTTGAAACACAACTGATTGATGCAATGATTGCTATAATTGATTTTATTTACTTTTATGCAAAAATGGAAAGAACTAGAAACCGTTGTGGAATTTTAGATACTCTCGAGTTTAATGAAATTGCAACTGTAGATATTAGACATCTTAACTTTTGCGAAGATTCAAGAGAGCTTCTTTGTTTGTTTGAGAATAAAATACCACCAGTTATCCCAGCCTTGAGTAAGCTTTTTAGCTGTCAGAAGTGGTATACTAGTATCAACTTTTATCTGCTCAGCCAATTTCTTCGGTGGTCGTTCTTTTGATCTTTCTATAATGAAATTTTATTTTTTTATAAATAAAGTCTGGTAGGGAAACATATCAAAGGCACGTTAATCTTTTTTTATCGAATGAAGTCGTTAATGAATCTGTCAATGTGAAGCATTTTTTCTGATATCCGCATTCCTTCGTTTATCTCAGAAAGATACTCTAAGGATATTTCTTAAACATGTAGATAAAAAAAGTCAGCTTCCTTTCCATACTTTTCCAGTATAGTCTTACAATTCAGCAATAAGGTTTTCAAGTTTTTCTAATCTTTTAAAATACACTTCTTCCTTGTATTCCGTTTTTTTAAACTATGTGTTTATTTATTATTATTTATTATTACTGATATCTGTTTGTCTCTGACGAGTTGCATTATAGCGCAAGGATATTTTCCATTATAATAGTGAAACGCATGTAAAACAGCAATGAAGAAAACATATACATTTGCCTAAAGTATAAATAAAAAATATGACAAATTTATAAAAAAATAAATTAAATTTATGATTGATTCTTTCTTTTGTCAATTGGAATGTTACTTAACAGTATACATAACTAAACATACACATCCCATGATAAATAGAATTAATTATACAAACAAAACAATTTTGCTCCACATTTATACCGTATCACTAAGAGTAAACTCAAAATCATAATGTCACTAAATCTATGCCTAACATTTTAACTTTGATCAAAATCCACGACGATTTGAATTATAGAAAATGTCTCAAATTTAATTAATCAAATCAATAAAGTACTATAAAAATTGAATTTGGGGGAATATTTATTGGTTGATATATAATATCTATTGTTAAATTTTCTACAAAAATCAAAAACATCTAAATTATCATGAAGCGCTTCAACCATATGAAGACGAAACTACATTAAATAAAATTAGGCCCACGTTATAAACCTTTACGCCAAGCAGATGCTTCCAAAATCCATAATGATCGATTATTTAATTATTTAAAATAATTAGATATTTCTAAAATGTTGAGATTTATTTTAGCTTCATTTTAGGGTTACAGTATTTCTTTTAACTGATTCATTATTCGTATTATTGGGATATTTCAAACTACTCTTCTCATCTTCAGTTTATTTTCACATTTTGGTCGATGTAACCTCCAATGTTCTTCAAGTGTATCTTGTCAAACTCGGAAATATTTCTGTTGAACACAGGAATCGTTGTTACATAGGGGTTATATTTTAGAAGCGGATGACATATGTATTTGTTGTTTGTGTTAGATTGTTCATGTTGGTGTGCAGATATATCACATATATATAAAGAGAGAGACAGTTCTGTATATATAAAGAGAGAGAGACAGTTCTGTATATATAAAGAGAGAGAGAGAGAGAGACAGTTCTGTATATATAAAGAGACAGGGTACATGTTAATACAAGAGAGCCGATGGCATGTAATACACAATGAGAGGAGATTTGATATATATTCGTTGTGAGTGTTCATATTGTGGAGAGATAGTGTACATTTTAAAGGAGTTGACGGGAATATATAATACACTTTGGGTGAGGGAAGATATAGATATATAGATAGATAGACCGAGAGATAGTGCGTTTGACATTTATACGTTTGACAGTTCTATGAATGGGGGTGTTTCTATAACATTGAAACATATATTTCTTTACCTATTTTTGAGATGATGATTTTCACAAAGTTCTTATAATATAAATTGACAATACCTTCCTGTTGAAAAACATAACATGAATACGCAGATACAAAAATATGAAGATGTTCGTTTATTATTCCATACGACCAGTCAATGGTTTTGCATCAAGGAATTCAAGCTCTACCTGATCCTTTCTTCCCCCCTTCGCTTCCAAGGTTCCATGTCAGCTATGTCTCTGACTCATTGACTTATCTCTTCTCCCCTGACTAACTGATCGACTCTCTTCTCCCCTGACTGACTGACCGACTCATAAAGCTCTCTATATTGAGAAATCATGACGTCATTGCATGACTAAACACGTGCATCTCGATCCCGTGGCCCGACATGCATTCTTACGTTTCTACAAAGCCGACTCTGTAACCTAATTTTTGATTAACCCACTTTACAAACATTATCCATTGTTCGTTTTTAAATTCCTTATTTTAATTTCATTTCTTTAACAGAAACAAAATTCATCATTACATTCCTTTTTCAATAAACAGATATCTAACTATTTTATGTGAACTAAACAATAGTAATTCTACATTCCATTTTCAATAACATTCTGTATTATTTATTTTAACTTATGATCGGAATTCCCAATTCCAAATCTAGCTTCGCAAGTTCGAATCCTCGGCTATCCTATCTCATATTTACTCACAAGGACAGGCGACTTGTTCTTGTAACATTTCTTCCTTCCATATTTTCAAAAAAAGGTACGCATTTTTAAATTCTAGTACATTTTTTTCTCTATATCTACACAACCACACGGCTAAGAAAGATCAGGCTAAAAAAACTCCTTTAGTCAGCCCTTTCCAACTGACTTCACAATTATTATTTTTTATTTTTTTATTAGATCAGACTCTCTCTGATCTTCTTGGCATTTACTTTTTGGGTGTAGGGTATTCCTCCCCCCGATCCACGTCAGCTGCTTTATCCAGCCACCCTTACGCCATAAACTAGAGGTCTCACTTTACCTCTTTTGAAATTGACGACTCCTTTCGTCCCAAAAGTACCCTGATCGTATCCTTTGCCCGATTGTTCTATTAAGTATGGCTTTGTTTTCATTTTGTAACTATCTTATCTTTTCTGGGACATCTCAAAGCTCATAATTAATCTTCGTGGTTGGCTTCCAAATTTTAAGATATACCTTTCATCCACTGATTCACTTCGATTTCCTTGCTCGGACTCTTGGAATTTCGATGAAGATTTAGAGAATATCACCCTTAACTAATTAACCCCCAACCCATGATTCTTATTTGCGCCTAAATTCTAACTAGTGGCCCGATTTTTGTGAGTTTTCTTTTCTCTTGTCAGAGCTTCCAAGATCCAACAGAGATATCCTACATTTATGCATCTCTAAAAAAAATAATAAGGTATATATATCTTCTTACGTATCTACGGTATATTTTACTTTTCTCTCACCTCATTAAACAATATGTGATTTGCCTATGGTACCGACTCTCATAGGTCCCTGGTAGCCTTAAGGATTCTCGTATCCTCTCCACGCCTGTCTCTAATTAATTGAGTCAAGTCGTACCTCCTGCTTGGAATCGTCATGTGCGACCAGCTTTTTTCAAACACTCAATTCCACAGGGTCCATTTTATTTTCCAAACGGGACATCTCTAATCTTTTCCCGGCAAGTTACTCTTCTTGCAAAAAATATTTATGAACTTAAAAAAAAATACAAAAAGCAAATTATTAAAAAAAGAAAATGTCTCTTTTGGCTTATCACATCTGAAAAAACTTCTCAAAAATACCCGCTTACGCAATTGTTATTTTTGTCCCCTCTAAAATTCTAATTTATTCTAGGCCAACGATTTTACCAGTATCATCTTATTTTTCCTAAATCATTTCAATTCTAATGTATATACCTAATAATGACTTTCAATTCCTTTTGCAAAAATACAATAACATTTACATACATTCAAGACATTTTGTAACACCGTTGTATCAAATCAAGAATTTACATGCAATTTCGAACAGCCCTTTTTTTATTCAATTCACGAAGTAGCATGCTCTTGTTTTGTCAGCCATAACTGGATAGGAGTCCTAAGTAATTTGCATTGAATTTTGGGTATCGAACCTTCAACCCCCAAAAGAGCATAACTTTACACCTGAATTTTACTAAGCACTATAACCACAGGTTTTTGTGCAAAGACGGCAAAAATACTCATGAAGAAGGTCAAAGGTTACATAGACCAAAATGTGAAAATAATACTGAAAATGAGAACAGTAGTCTGCAGAATCTAAATAATATGAATTATGGATCCTCATCTAAAAAATTCAGTAGGGTAATTCATTGCAGTAGTTATACTGATAAGTGTTTCATCGAGCTGTTATTTTTCTATGTTTTTAACTCATTACTATCTGATGCCAACGACCGTTATCAAAAGAGCCAGACGCTAATTATCTCACACTTGATCCCATCTTCTGACAAATGACTTTCTCTATGACCTCTGTCAGTAGTTACTTATCATATGTCAGTTCATTAGAATTTCTATCAGTATCACTTGTGTCGATTTTCTACATCTCTCTCTCTCTCTCTCTCTCTCTCTCTCTCTCTCTCTCTCTCTCTCTCTCTCTTCTATTCTCTCTCTGACTGTTTCTTTTATCCAATTCAAGATATATTTTGATTGATGTCATTTATAATGATTTTCATTGAATAACATAACATCCAGCAGATAAACACTGGATTCCTTCTGCAGTTTATATCAATCACATTAAATAAACAAAAAATGATACCACTCTCTCTTTCACACACACACACACACATATATATATATACACTTGCTGCTTGCTTAGCATAATGCGAAGCTCTTTGTTTGTAAATAAACAAACAAATCGAGCACTGTAAAAGCAGCGGTCAAATGTTTATATGAATAGACATTTGATAATATTGTTTGCGGGGGGGGGATCCCATGTACAGAAGGGTAGAACTGATGACTATCAAATAGATGGGTGTAGGTTCAATCCCTGGTTTCGGACGAGTGCTAGTCTAACTGCACTGAAAAACAGTTAGACAGGGATGTTTCAAAAGTAATATGCTCTATTTTTTATTCCATCCGAATAGATCAAAGGGGATAATAAATGACATTGTTATGATGACTGGACTTATGCATTCATGATCTGAAAGTTTCATCTCTTTGTTGCAGATATTGACGTTATGAACTTTAAGAAACCAACTTTTGTCATGGACGTACGTCAGAAGCAGAGATGTGTGAGTGAATTTCTCCACGCAGAAAAAAATTGAACTGATCAACATTCATTGGACCCTACTGAACCTTAACGAAGCTGATGCAGTTTGTGTAAACACAGTTAGGAGATGGGTTCATAGATTTCAGAATGGCGTCATGTAAATAGCAAAGCAACCTCTTGACTTTTACAGCCAAGGCATCAAACAAGAGTATTTAGAATGGTGATGACTATGCAGAAAAATAAACTTTTGACTATAAAAAGTCCTTTGTTTTGATGCTACATCTCCCATCTTCGTAGCTCTTCAATGTTTTAGTTTTTGAGTTAAAAAATAGGAGGGCCTACTCTTTAGAACAACCCTCGTGTGTGCGTGCGTGTATATATATATATATATATATATATATATATATATATATATATATATATATATATATATATATATATATATATATATATATGAAATATTGTTAATATTTATTATTGGACATAATCAGATTGTGCATTTGTTTTTCTCATTATCTGAATGGCTGCCAGCACCAAAAATGGAATTCGAGAACTCTTCGAATTTTCTTATAATTTCTTCTCTCGGGTCTTGGGAAATTCAAAACGTGTGATTTGTTTATGATGTGACGCTCTTTCCATTTCACAAATAAATTTTCAATTCTAACGACTCTGTTTCGTTGAAAAAAAAAACAAAACAAAAATATTCTTTCCCCCATTCACCAATAACCGCCATTGTCATAATATATCTGAAAAATATATTGGCCGAAATGTTGTGAGAATAACAACCAAGATAAAAACATTCGTCCAAACAATGACATACGTTATCAATTCTAATATAAAAATATTAAGAAGCAATATCCGAGTTGATTAGTTGAATTGATAAATAAAATTTAAAGTCTCGAAATAGGCAAATAATTCTTCAAGTTTTCGGTCCAAAATAAGATGGGATCTGTTTCCAGTTTTAGGATCAAATTGATTGAAAATTAAGATTTACAAAAAAGTAGTATTTGATATTATAAACAGTATATATTATTTAACTTGGCAAGGAAACTGTCAAAAAACAAATAATTTTAAGTATTTAATAAACAATTATATCACTTTATTCAGTTTTTCTAAATTTTCAAATTAAACCTGTGAAATGTTTAATTTGAAAATATGTGAAATAATATTTTCAAAGATGTGACCAAGTTTCTTTATTACATTATTGCATTCTTGAGAGAGAGAGGGGGGGGAGAGAGAGCGATAAAGGATAGAATGAATGTGATCGGTTATCATTCACATCACGAACCAATCAAAAGAAAGTAAACTCGATCATTTAAAACACACACACACACACACACACACACACACATTTCAAGAGGATGTTTACCTAATGTCTGAGAAGTGATAGAATCACTGTGCGAAAAAGTTTGATGTTTGGAAAATCCAAAGCTTGCCGTGTCTCTAGTGTTAACATAACTGACAACAGATTTTTGTACCAAAGAGGAAACTTTATATTGCCTTTATTAATAAATATGAATTTTTGTCTAACTCACTGTCAGGAAATGAAAACTTAAGACAAGTTTTGCATGAAGTATGTTAAACCTTTTCTGAATGAAAACATTTAATTTACAGTTTTTTTTAAGTGAAGATTATACATACTGCCGGAATCAAATGAAAATATTTTCTATAACACTCTGTAACCCACTCTCATATGACCTATAACCCTAACCTCAAGCGCCATACGCAAAAAATTAGAAAGACTGAAGGGTACCTTAAACAAAATTCGGCTGCAATTCACAATTCGTTCTTAAAAAAAAATACTTTAGTGTTTAAAATCCATTAAAATTATTAAAATTCATACTGAGATACTTCATTTTCTAAAGATTTTTTGAAGAAAGGAATGCAAAAAAAAAAAAATCAATATGAATGATGCTCGACAACAACAATAGCATCTACATTGAACCAAAGTGACGATATAAGCTGTAACTGTACACATTTCTATCAGAGTTTCAGTCTCTCGGTTGATCTATAACGGTTTCGTTTTAAATAGCATTTTCGTCGCTCTGTCGTGCAAAACTCAGTGAACACGTGTTAAGATTATCTACCCTAGCTTTATTCATTTACTTAGTTGACAGGTTGGTAAAAAAATGTATGTATTTGATCTTCATTAATTTTTTACCTGAAATATACCTGAGGACAATAGAAATTTGTTCCTATTAGATGCTGAGCCTCACTTAAATCTAAATATTTTCAGTGTTTAAAGAATTCTTCATAAATAAATGGAATTTTCACAAAACCTAATTCTAAATTTAGTGTCATATTCTTAATAAACAACTTTGATCGTACTTTGCACAGCTGTCTTTTAATGTATCTATTTCACTTGTTCTATTTGAGGACAAAATCAATACCGAAATCAATGCAAGAAGTATCAGCTTAAGTCGGAACGATTCTGACAAGATTGAACGAACAATTACTGAAGGATGCTTGAGAAACTACTGTGCGTTATAATAGTGTCAAAGGTATTATATATATTTCGGCCAGAGACAATTAGATTTTAAGGGCGGCTTAATCTTTAGCCTGCAAATCATATAGGCAAATCTGATATAGATTATAGATCAATATTATGTAAGTCGCATCAGTATAAGTTAAGATTTAAACAATTTCTTTTTTCAATTTTAGAAATTCTTAAAACCGTAAAAAGTTTAGATTATACAGAGTGTCCAAAAAGTAACTGAAGGGTTGAACGTCTTTGTCATTTTACCATTAATGATTATTTTTACTCTATTCCAAATATTTTACAGATAATATTTTGGGAATTATGAAAAAGTACAGCATTGAACAACGTACGCAAATTGTGAAATTGTTTTACCAAAATTAGGGGTAGATTGTTTTGACTCAAAGAGCTTATCGACGGCATTTTCATGTAAGAGATAGTCCAGGTCACAACACAATTCGAAACAACCCCCAACTCCGCATGAATTGAAGGAAAACATCAGCAACGAAATAAGGGAGTTAAATCGTAATCGAGAGATTCTGCAATCTGTCATGAATAATGTTTTGGAAAGAGCACAAATATGCGAAAATAGGCAACATTTAAAAGACATTATTTTTCATAAATAAGGATTGTTTGAATTTTGCATTTTTTAAAATTTCATAATATCTTAGTCAGATTGTGTTAAAATTACAGAAAGATATCATCGAAAAGAAAGAATCTATTTAAGTTCAAAACCCTTCAGTGACTTTTTGGACAGACTGGATTTTCTAAGTTCTAAATTGGAATTTATTACTTTTTTATCCTGATTTTATCATCTCTTTATAAGAACCTTTCAATTCAACCATAAAAAAAAGCGTACATATTATTTATAGCATTTATACAATATCAATATCACAGTTTATTAATTATTTCGTTCAATAGTTCCCAAAATTACTCTTTACATGGATTTTGGCCATTATTTTTAATTCCATTCTAAAATGTTCTAAGCATTGCTGCTCTTGATCTGATCTTGCAACTTCTTCCAGGCTGTTTGGGATAAATTTGATAATCTATATTATATTTCTTTTTATCCATCTCGAAAACTGCTGAGCCCATCTAGCTGAAATTGTGCATGTCATGATAAGGTGCAGCGAACTAAGTATTATAGTATCCGTTAAATGCAGAACTAGGGATTAATAGGAATTAGTCACAACAATACCACATTTAATCTAGAAGTTCTACTGAGCCGATGTGACTGGAATTTTTTGCAGACCTTTGTTATGGTAAGAGACAGTACATGTTGGAGTTCATATTTCCCTCAATGAAATGTAACTCTCCAATACCTACAGCACTTATGCAGCCCCAGACCATGACATTCCCAACACCATGCTTGACTGTAGGTATGACACACTTATCTTTGTACTCCTCATGTGGTCGCCGCCACACATGCTTAAGGCTATCAGAACCAAACAAATTAAATTTTGTCTCATCAGACCATAGGACATGGTTCCAGTAATCTATGGGCATTGTTGACATATCTTCAGCGAACTGTTTGCGGGCTTTCTTGTGTATTGCCTTTAGAAGAGGCTTCCTCCTGGAGTGAAAGCCATGCACACCAATTTGAGAAGTACAAAGTGTGTCATACCTACAGTCAAGCATGGTGGTGGGAATGTCATGGTTTGGAGAGTTACATTACATTGAGGGAAACATGAACTCCAATATGTACTGTCAAATACTGCAGCAGAGCATGATCCTCTCTCTCCAGAAACTGCGTCGCAGAGCAGTGTTACAGCATGACAATGACCCAAAACACACATCCAAGACAACCACTGCTTTACTGAAGAGGCTGAGGGTAAAGGTGATAGACTGGCCAAGCATGTTTCCTGACTTGAACCCAATAGAACATCTTTGGGACATCCTCAAATGTTACAAGAAAAGGGGAATAGATTCGGAGTTGGAATGTTAGAATTTGGCTATTGTTTTGGAAATAGAGATATTGTAAAAAGAATTTAATTGTGCATTCTTGTATGGGAACTGAATTAAAAAGGTCAGCTAAAAAAATAGTGAACACTACAATTTAAAAACATATTGAAAAATAAGTTAGGTTGAAAAATAGGTTAGTTCTTTGAAGTGTGTTTGGAGAACGTGTCAACCATGTGAGTTCGTCACGTTTTGAAACCACACATCTGACATCATAGCAAAAATGAATTCTCAATATAGGAGCTAGTTTCAGTCGAGTCAAGGAGTGAAGATCGGACAGTTAGCAGAGTCGGTCGGATAGAGCTGATATGATCAGAGGAGGGTCCCTTTAGAAGCGAAAGGAGAACATTTAACCATGTAGAACGACTTTGAATTCCTGGCTTCGTAATCATCATCTGACCGGACGCTCCGATAAATAAAGAAGTCATCATCATGTTTTTGTAAAACTGTGTCGTATCATCAGTCAACAGCAAAAGGTAATGTATGTAACATCCTTAATATGAACTTTGTCTCTCTCATCGTCATTATGAACTTTATGTAACTCTTACAAGAATGTGCATCCTCTATCGCAACCCTCACTAATATATGTATCCCTCATCATTATTATGAACGTTATATGTAACTCTTACAAGAAATGTATCTCTCTCTCTTATCATCTCAACCGGTTATAAATGTTTCCCTCGGAATTGTCACTAACGTTACCGTTAATATGAATGTCCCCTATGCAACACAAGCAGAAGGTGGAGGTGCATAAAGTCTCAAGTATCCGCCAGCTCCACAACGTCATAATTGAAGCATGGAAGAGCATTTCAGTGGTTACATGTAAAGCTCTGGTAAACTCCATGCCCAGGAGAGTAAATGCAGTTTTGGATAATAATGGTGACCACACAAAATATTGAGAGTTGACATGTTGTATATTACTATTGACAACTTTTCGTAAGGGATGTACTCACTTTTGTTGCCAGGAAATTAGCTTTTAATGGCTATATTTTGAGTTATTTTGAGGAGGGAAATAAATTAACCAACAGACTACTTTACATTGTGTCAAAAAAACATTTTTTCAGTGTTGTTCCATGAAGAGATATACTTAAATATTAGAAGAAATGTGATGGGTCTACTCACTTTTGTGATACGCTGTATATATATGTCTTTTGACGTTCAACTTATATGAAAAAAAACATTATTTTTGCACCAACCTTGTATATATATATATATACACACACACACACACATATATATATATACACACACACACACACACATATATATATATACATATATATATATAAGGTTGGTGCAAAAATAATGTTTGTTTTTTTTTCATATAATTGAACGTCAAAAAACATTATTTGTGCACTAACCTATTATATATATATAAGTCTTATATATAACTTCAGAAAAGCATTTTTATTGATAGACTAATCCTTTCTATCTGATGTTTTAGAAAATGTGTGCGATAAAAAGCAAGAATTTTAAAGCGAACAACAGGGATTTTTAAATGTAACATATAATTTACCACACAAAAATATTTAATACAAATGGAAAAACAAAAAAAAAATAACTCAAGCCAACTGCTAATTCAGTATCACGGTAACAGAGAACAGTTATATGAAACAAATATAAGGAGATCATAGTATGCTTATGAGAAATGAGTGTGGTAAGTTTTTCAATTTCTAATTCCAAAAGGAGATTTCAAATAATAAATACAAAACTTTGTTCAGAGAAAATTGTATGAAGTAGTTATACTTTACTACCAGCAGGTTCTATTGTATGATCTTTCGTTTTCTGTGGATTTTGTGTACTTTTAATAGATTTTTTCATCGATAGATTTGCGGATTGCACTAGAATTGTAATTAAATGCATTAAGTCCACAAGACAACTGCCTAGCTAATGTGTAAATCTCTTTTTTATTATAGGAAGCATCCAGCAGTAATAGACCATTCTAGAACCTTTTTGATCTTTCGTCTAAGTTCTAGAATCTCCTCGAATCTTGTTGATTTTTTAAAAATCTTTCTATTTCTTTTTTCTCAGTTATTAGAGACTTTCATAAAAGAAACTTTTCTGAATCGATAGGTTATCATCATCATAGCGTTTCACTTCATCTTGCGGTTCAAAGCATCCTTCAGGTTTCGCATTGGAGTGTGACTTGCTAAGGAAACATTCTGTGAGGATATGTGCGGTAGTCTGTTATTGTTGTATTTGACTGACTCATTCCACCAAGACAGACGGAAGGACATTGGTGTTGTTCGTCCGAGGTATATGACAGTGGCAAAACCCTTGTGAGATGGTAGTCGCTACGGCACCTCTTGATGTCAAAATAGGAAATGGCAATGGTTGGAAATTGTTAGAGAAGACCTTATTATATATACAGAGGAAATAAATTAAGTCTTCATAACAATTATAAATTCAATTTTTTATTTATAACAGATCGAACTGACACACAAAGCAAAAAACAACATATCTTATTGCTGTTTTGGTATCATACCTGTTTAGACATACAATAAACTCTTATAATAAGTATGTAATACTTTCACTGTAATTCAAGCAGGAAGTCGAGTATGAGAAGCTACATCGACTATAATTTTGTACGAGGCCTTTATCAATGGAAGTTACTGTTATCCATAGTTTCAAAAGGGGGAGGGGTTCTAGTATTTTGGACTCCACAATGTGAAAATGTGATAGAATTGCTGGATGTACGATTTTGTATAGAAGATCTTTGCTCAACCGGTCGATGTGTCATTGTTCACAGATCCTCACCAAATAGGTGGATGTGTTGCTATTCTCACTGACAGCCTTGATAACTGTAATATAACCTTATTCCTCTTTTCGGTATAGGTATTAGTTAAATTTATTTTTATGATACTTCGAGGACAACAATAGGTAAAAGAATTTTTCTCCATTAAAATAATTAACATAGTTCTAGTTATCTCTTGATTCATCTAGAATTCATACATTTTTTGGCTTTTTTTTTGGGGGGGGGGCAAACTGTACATAGAATACACACTTTCTTACCAAGTGTTTCTATTTTCTTTAACTATATAAGCTTGTCCTTTAACCCTGACCCCTAACCGGTCATAGTAACAGTGTAAAGCATTCATGTTCCAAAAATAAACTGACTTGTAAGTTAGCCATTTGCCACAGACAGCAATATTTAACGACTTTAACCGAAAGATCAGTTATTTTCCTTTTTGTCACATGAAAAGGATGTCTGTTCTGCCGGTCGATGTCATACAAAACATATTTGAAGAGAAAACCATTTATATTTGCAGTTGAATAAATTTATTCTTTTAGCTTTAACGTAAAGAACAATTCCTGACAAAACTCATTTGCTCGTTGATCTATTTCTTGGCTGTCGGCATACAAATGTTCATTGCTTTGCTGTCAGCAGCCAGAGCTTATTGATGGTCAATGTCATACTTCAGTGATCTGGTCAATGAACTTTGCTCTTATTTCAAGAAGAGTTCCACTGGGGCAAAGTCATGCAATCATTACATTTGAAGTGATTTTTATTGAGAGTCATCTTTTCCGCTACCCTTCGCAGACTTTGTTTTTGCATATCACTCAATAGCGTTCCCCAACATCTAATATATGCATAATGAACTTTCTATGTGATTTAGAAAAAGCTTTACAGGTTTAGCAAAGGATTCATTTGTTTTCATAATTGTTTCCTAATAAACTCTTCGTTTCTCTAAACAACTGTAACACATTTTTGATTTACATAGAACTGTATACACCAGACGTTGCCAGGTTAAAAAAATATTGGCAGGTGGTGGATTTTGTCACATAATTTAAGATACACCAAATATACTTAGTTTTTATGATTTTCCTAAAGTGGCTCAAATGTTGGATCTATACAAGCATAAAATATCCATTTTCGTCTGAAAATTAAACGGGAAATAACTCTCATAGTTTAAAAGGGAAATAATTCTCACAGCTTTAATAAACTTACTTCCGTTTTTAAAGGTAACTGATGTCGGCTAATAATAATTGAAAATAAATTAGATATGAATTAAATAAATAAACCGTGAATAATATTTCTAAATAGAACAAGTAAAACAAGATGATCTGAAGAAATACATATATTGTTACAAGCTGTATACACCCGGTGTTGCCAGGTTGAAAAATATTGGCATGCAGAGAGTTTAGTAATATACTATTTAAGATACACAGAATATCCTAACTTCCTACGATTTTCCTGAAAGTGCATCACATGTTGGATTTATGGAAGCATAAAATACATCAATTTTCGTCGATGCAAATGAAACGGGAAATGGCTTAAAGGGGAAATAACTCTCACAGCTTAGATAAATAAACTTACTTCCGTTTTTAAAGGCAACTGAAGTAGGCTAATGGTAATTGGAAATAAATTGAATGCAAATTAAATTTAAAATAAATTAAATAAATCAACTTTAAATAATATTTCTAAACAGAACAAGGAAGACAATTTTATTACAACAAACAATTAATAACACGGAACTAATTATTAAAATGGATTTTCTTGAATGTAATATGCAAATGAGGTTATTCCTTCAATGTAGATTTCCTTTGAATAAAGAGTATATATAGAAATCATGCCCGTTTTCCATATGAAAATTAATATATGAAACAGAGTACCTTTTGTACATATTAATCAAATTGTGAACAAAAAAAATCGAACAGAGAGGAATACGAGTTTATTATAATAGATTACATGAAAAGCATTAACTATATTCTATACACAGAAGATAACATGAAAAAAGATCTGATAAAGATCTAGCCGGAACTCCAATTGAAGCAAATTATTAATAAAAGAAGCTACTAATTCTAAATCGAAAAATCATATTAGTTTAATAATTCAATTTCTAATTGTGAATAGAAGAAACTATTGAAATTAATTTAAAGTAATTAACTAGACATAATTGACAACAACTAAAGGTGATAGATTCATATATAAAGGTTTGAAGCTTCTATTTTTTCTTGTCAATTCAAGATGTATGCAACACAGGAAAATAATATACCAAAACCAAAAAGCAGTGTTATACATATCCTAGCAGGGAGACCCGACGATGCCTGGGATTTAATGAGGATACAGGGATGTGTCAACTTTCAATACTTTTATTTTCATCAAAATCGGTAAATACGCCCATTTTTCAATTAAATCGAGTGACTGTTTGCTCTAGTTGAGTATCCAGCACAATGCATCGGGTTAAAGCTTTACATGCGTCTCGACATGGACTTAGTCCACAATATATTGTAGTCTACATTGCACTGTTGAGAGTCTACTGTTGATTTTATAAAATTATTTTATATATAATGGCTTGAATAAAAATTAAAATACAAAGGTTTATTATAATAGTTCAATTGTGCTCTAAACAGATTTTTTTTTACACAGTGATCACCACTTATCAAGGCCCGGAAGCCACTCAGGGATAAGGGTTATTGCAAGTACATTACGTTAGTGTGGAGATTTGATGAAGTGTTTACTTAAGGGGGCGGTTCATTAGGAATTTGTTAACGTTGGATTTGAAGACATCCAAGTTGTAGTCCGGTGGGAAGCAGGCAGACGGAACAGATATAGAGTGGGGAAAATTTTTCACAGTGGATTCAGCTAGACGGGTGTTTTTCGTGAAAGATTGGCGAGGGGGGACCAGAGATTGGAGTTCAGACGAGCACCTGCCATGGAAATAACGATAAAACAAGGATAGGCTCGCAACGTCTCTTCTGTGGGAGAGAGGTTGCAGGGTAGAGAAAAGGGCATCCCCCACTAAGATATCTTCATTTAGAACGCATCCCTGTCTTATCAAAGAACTTATTGATTTTATACGTCGGACTCTTCTGCTTATGCTGTGATAAAACTTATGAAATTCACTTGTGATGTTAGGCTGCATAAAGCTGTTAACTTTGTTCAAAAATCGGACCATTTCAGCTTTAATCAAAATTATTCGATTATCGATTTTTTATATTTATTGAAGGTATTTCCATACAAAACCTATCTACAACCACTCCCAGATACATAAAGTACATTTGTATGAAATTTTTTAAAAAATCGACCCAACTGTTTTGTTGTACATAGGGATGAACACACACACACACTGGCAAAGTGCCTTCTGTATAAAACTATATATATATATATATATTCAAAATTTTTCAATTTCTTTTTTATTTCATATATTAAACTTTCTAGCAGTTTATGAGAAATTTTGCTTCGTTCTGTCCTAAAGTATTTCAGATTTTATGGACCTTACCAATAATTATGTATGGTGATATCAAAAGGAATCGAAAGAAAATTCCAAAGCTGTCTTCAGAGTCATTGAACATAGTCACACACACACACACACACACACGTGCGTGTGATTGGCCGCATTACACTTTCTCTATATTTTGACAGCATGCACACATGCTCGTGTTCCTGTGAATTCACGATGCATACACGTACACTGGGCAAGCTGCCCAACTACGACGCCGTTATTATGAGCCTGTCCATAAGAAGATGATATTGCATAGTTAAGAAGCACTCAAAGTTTGGATGAATGCACCTCTTCAAGAATCCTTCTTAAGGATATTATAAACTTTGACGTCGAGTAGTTACTGTAGCAGGCAAAGAAAGCATCATGATGATCTGAATAGACACATTTAAAATGTTGCCAGGTCATTCTTGGTTTGCTATTATTTCATCAGAAAATTGGTTTACTTATTTTACGGCATATCAACTCTTTTTGGATTATTTAATAATGAATCCATTCATTTGGGTAAAAATTCTTACTATCTTTAAATATTTAGCTTGTAGATTAATTCACATCTTATAAATAAATGATATATTTCGATACAGATGGTATCCTAAAATTTATTAAAACTCCGAGTTAAAATGGACTAGGGAGTAATAACAACAAACGTCTGACTATATTAACGTTGGGACGAATAACTGAATTGAGATTTGAAATCGAAAAAATCAGAACTTCTTGAAATATAGGAACCGGAAAATGTATGCCTATTTTCCAATGTCAGAACAGATTCTTTTAATTGTTTGCTTTTTTTGTGAGCAATATTTTCCATTGCTGGTACTGCTCATAAAATGGAAAATATTTATTGCTTTCAAACTATTAGTAAAACTAATACCTATAAAACATCCCCTTCCCAAAAGTATACCCTCCAAAAGGAATGCCTCCTATTTTTATATTTCGCTAGAATAGATCATATGGGATTCCAAATTGCATTGTTATTATGGCTGAACTTATGCATTTATGACTTAAAGTTTCATCTCTCTGTTGCAAATATTGACGTGGTACGCCTGCAAGAAAGCAACCCCTGTCATGAAAGTGCGTCAGCAGCAGAGATACGTCATTGAATTTCTGGCAAAAGTGCATTGAGAATGGTGGAAACTATGTAAAAACATAAATTCTGAAGCACAAAAGATCGCATGTTTTAATGGTATCACCCTTGTAGCTCTTGAATGTTTTTAGTTAAAAATTTAGAGGATTTATTTTTTTAACAACCCTCATATGACAAAATGTGTTCAGGAAAATAATTTATTTTTGCAAAAGTTAAATCGTTAAATCCTTCTTTTGTCTTTTCCTTGGGTCCTGCTAGTAAATCATAAAGCAAAAGCAGTGCTTATATTTACCGTTTAGTCGCATGCTATAATACCCTTCTGTCTAACAGGGAAGGAAGATGTGACAGCGCCCAAGGAGTTACTTATGCAGAGTCTGGTATCATTAAGTAGAATTTGAATCCAATTAGATTTATTCCACTCAAGAACTAATAACCCCAGGAAAGGCATGACTTATAACTTCCCCTTAGGCATGAGTTCAATTAGTTACTGAAAACATTTTGCTGTGAACTTTCCCATATTAGAATCATAAACTTTCATCTGGTTACAAATATGTCTGTATAAAATGATATTAATATAAGACAATATAATAAAAGTTCATGTGTTTATATATATATATATATATCACTTTCGGAATGATCACCTGCAACATCCTTATGTTAAGAATGGCTTTTGTAGTAGACACCCCATTTTGTGAGTGAGCAGAGGGTGTCAAAATATTTGCCCCATATTTTACCTTGATAATCGCTGTTAGGATTCCCATCACACAAATACTGTGAACCAACAAAGAAGTTATGGGATGGCAGCGTCGGTTGGATATAATTAGATTTGTTCTTTGCCCGCGCCTATTAATCTGGTTGCCAGTGATTTAAAATGTATAGTATAGAGCTTTATATCACGAAAACTACCTGTATCCACCAAATATAAATGAGATTTTCTTAATTAGCATAGTGGAAAACCTACAAAGTCGTCATTTTAAGGAAAAGTGTGTAGGTGAAGTTGAGGTAAAAATTTAGCTTAAAAAACAATTGGTGACCCCCCTCCACTAAAAAATAAAGTGCAGTTGCTCAACCCTCAACCCCTTCATGTTAAGAACGGCTTTCAGAATAGACACTCAATCGCCTCATGTTACGAACGGCTTTCGGAATGGTCACTCCGCAACATCCCATGTTAAGGACAGCTTTTGGAATAGACACACTATATTGTAAGTGGGTGGGGATGTCAAAATATTTGCTACAGATTTAACCTTGATAATCGCTGTGAGAATCCCCACATGCAAATACTATGAACCTCCCATCAGTGGCCAGTGTTTTATAGTGCATAGTACAGGGCTTTATATCTCGGAAAGTATTTGTATCAACCAAATATAAGTGGGATTTTCTTATCAACATATTGGAAAACCGATCAAAGCTGTCATTGTAAGGAAAAATGTATAGGTGAAGTTAAGGTAATAATTTATTAAAAAAAAGCAACTGGTCTATAATCAAATACCTGGATAAATTATTGGGGCGCATCTTAATTATAAGCAATTAATGCCGTAAACAAAAAGTAAACAATGATACACGTAAATATTAATGTTATGTTTGAGGAGGTTTTTGTTGTGTTTTTTTTTTGGGGGGGGGGATATGTGTGCGATAGTAATGTGTGCATAAGTGTAGAAAAAAAATAAATAAAAAACAAAAAAGTATATATATATATATATATATATATCCACATGCATACAAATATATATGCATACATATGTATATATGTGTGTATATATATATATGTATATATATGTATATATATATACATATATATATACTGATAGAATGTCGATCATAGAATGTGTAAAGAAAGAAAAATAAATAGATTTAAGTTTTAGGATTTTTATTTCTTTGTGGATTATGGAACAGTTGAGCGGCTACTGTGATGATGCAAATTCATTTTCAAAGTTATCGAAAGAGTTGCAGAGTACTGGGAAGACGTGTTGTCACTCAGACTCCAGGGTATATCACATGTTGTTTTCAATGAGTGATGTGCGAGAACTCCTAGTTAGTAATATCTAAATGCACATAAACTGAACTGCTTGCAAAACTCAACAATTTCTAGGGAAAATCTTACTGTATAATCAGTACGATGTGTGCAGTGATGTTGCATTGTATCGCCTCGCCTTTGAGTAAATCCTTTCAGTTCAAAAGAAGAGAAAAAACGTAAAAGAATTTGAAGATAAATTATTTGAATGGGTACTCATCTCTGACCCTTTTGACATGTTTAGTAAACAGGTTTTAAATTAATTATGTGAAGTTAGAGTGGAAGAAGAAAAGAAAAGGCTTTCATTCGGAAGCTACTTTTGACGAAGAACAATTTATCTTTAATGTTGACATGAAACAATTATTTCATGTCAACATCAGAGATAAATTGTTCTTCATCAAAATGAAATTCGGCATCAGAGACCGGTTTGATAAGTTTTAATTAAATAATAATTAAATTGCAATTGGCTTGCTACGTAATTATTAATCGATTAATTAAGACAGATCTACCTCAGTATTTTTTGACTTCCACATTTCTGTCCAATTTACTTTAAGTCATTATTTAATGAATAATACTCGCTGTAATTACACATCGTAACGTTGTCGTTTCCTCTAACGAACATAAACACTGAACATAAAGACAATCTCAAAAACTTCGACATCACTTTTCTTGGTGAAGAAAAAAAGTATTTATTTCGTTCAATCCACGCATCCAACAAGGCTCCACTGTCAGAATAGGGCACCAGACAAACTTGTCCGTAAAATTCACTGCGACAACGACAATTTTCACAAAGTTCGTCGCTCAGAAGAGGTTGTAGGAGAGAGATGCCTCGCGCGTTTGCTGAACATAACTTGCCAATCGTCAAACATCGTTTTCTTTTACTTCTATTTCTTTCTCCTTCTTGCTTCTCCTCTCTTTCATTCAATCTTGATCCCTATCTATTTATTTGTTTGTGACGTCTCGCTCAAACCACGCCCCAAAATGATGACGAAATCACATTACAATATATCCCTAAACTTCGATATCAATCAGTTAGCTTAAATAGCAAGATACAGGGAGTTTTTGGACATGATTAATACATGATTAATCGTATTCCAAAGTAAAAATAGAAAACAATAGACATTTTTTAATTAAACATTTTTTTTTTTGGCTAATACAGTTATTAGCATAGTTGCGTTTCATCACTGATAAGTATGAGAGGCATTTCAAAAGCAATGCCTTCTATTTTTTATTCCATCTAAATGGATAAAAGAAGATTGCAAATTGCATTGTTATGATGACTGAACTTATGCATTCATAACCTGAAAGTTTTATCTCTCTGTTGCAGATGTTGACGGTATGAGATCTTACGAAAAAAGTAACCTTTGTTATGAATGTGCATCAGAATTATGTGATTGTTTCTGGGCTACAGAACAGGTACTGTTAAGAATAGAAAATTTTAACATGCTGAAAGTAATAAACGGTAAGATGAGTAACATCTTTACATTTTGGATATAGACTTTTTGTCATTTATTCCTATATGCTCTGTAGTTATATTGAACAGACATAAACATCGAGCTTCACAAATAAAAGGATTGGTTTTAATAAAGGGTGAAATGTAATTAAATAAGCATATTTTCACATAAAAGTGTGTGTGTGTGTGTGTGTGTGTATGTGTTTATTTCGCAATGACTTTCTGAAACACTCTCAAATGGTTATTAACCTGACCTTGAATAGGCGTGGCTTATCACTCGAATCATAACAATGGAGGTCGATTTGCCATGTGGGTTGTATTTCATATGAACTGCACTTCCTTTGTTTTGTTACGGGTAGGAATCAATCCTAAACAATTTCTGACATGTATTGCTTCTAACAAAATCATCTCTGCAGGATTTCATCGATCATTTGCTCACTGTTCCTGTTATTATTATGCAACATACAAAAAGGAACTCTCTAAATTTCCGCACATGTAACTTGTCTCTCAATCGCATCACATGATTTTTTTCTTCACAGCACTTAATAAATAAGCACTAACCACAGAATGCTCATAATGAGGCTTACTTAAAGTATATAGCGAACGAGACACTGAGCCTACACAATTTAGATGAATCCAAATAACATAATTTTCATTTTTATTGTTTTAATCTTGTTTCGATTAAGTGTTTGTGGCATGGTGTCTGGCTTTGGTATGGTCATTTTGGATAGTGATAACATCTTTGGTTATTGCCAAGCACTACACCGACTTTAAATATTAATTGGGCATAAAAGTTATTTTTTTAATAAAGAAAGAAAAGTATATATAAGTATATGGTGAACGAGACACTAAGCATACACAATTTATATATATATATATATATATATATATATATATATATATATATATATATATATATATCCTGGCTTAAGGTAGTTGCTTGTCTAGCCGCACTGATGAGATGTGAAACAGCGAAACAGTACTGTATGTGGATGATCATAATGCTCCCTATCTTGGGTTGAGCATATTGGGAAGTGATATACAAATTACCCTTAGTGTATTAACGATGCTCACTGTGTAACCAAATTGAGCTTAGGTATTTGGACAATGTCAAAGCATTGTTAATTCACTGCTCGCATAGCAGCAGCCAAATAGCGCAATGGTTAGAAACTCTGACTGTTGTTTGGGCAGTCGAGTTTCGATCCTGGCTTGAGGTAGTTGCTTGTCTAGCCGCGCTGATGAGCTGTGAAACAGCACTGCATGTGGATGAATATATATATATATATATATATATATACACGAGCATGCACATAAAATTGGATATGAATAAAATATGAGAGAATAGAAGGGTCACCAGTAAGCAAGTGTCAACTGAAAACATTAAGTTTTGTCAATGAAAAATCGGGATACACGAAATTTTATAACAAAGCATTTTTATATTGAACATTTTATCTCTATAAAAGAAACTTTGCGTGTCTTTGTTCCATATGAACTCGAGCCAATTTTTATGAAATTTCACACGAAGGTACTTCATATGCCTGGCAGTGTTCTTAGATAGGTTTTGTATCAAAATGTCTTTGATAATAATCGATAATCGAAATAATTTAGTGAAAGAAAGAACAGACGATTTTCACCAAAATTAACACCTTACGCAACCGAACATCATATGCATTTGAGAAGTTTCATTACCACGCATACTGAAAGGTCCGACATATAAAATCAATAGTAGGTTCTTTGATATCACAGGGGTGCGTTTGAAATGAATGTTTCTGCTTAGAGTATAACTGAAGTATGATACTTGACTTTTACATTTTAAACTTTAATTCAAATGATTATATATAAAAACTATTTTATAAAATCAACAGTGGTATCTCTACAGTGCAATGTAGACTACAATATATTGTGAACTAAGCCATTGCAGAAAGGCATCTAAAGCTTCCTCCCAATGCACTGTGATGAGTCCCCAATCGATTTGATTAAAAGATTGGCAATTTCACCCATTTCGATGACAATAAAGCTATGGGAGTGTGAAACATCCTGGACAAGGTTGAGTCTCCATGCTAGTAAGAATATGAAAGTTATTTTTAATCATGAAAATGTTCATTCATGCAAACTTGTGTTTGGGTAATGAAAGCTGAATCCCAAAGTCAAAATTCTCATAATGTGAATAATATGTGTATGCAATTAATATATGCATGTAAGTATTTGGCAGCGTGGCATAATGTATGTGTGTGTGAGTTGGTTTACCTTGTTATAGCTGTGAGTAGCAAGTAGCAATGAGTTTCTGCTCACATGACCGTCGCTAGTGTGTAAGAATGTGTGCACAAAATAAAGAAGGCTTGTATGTGAGTCATTGAATTGCTCCTTTGCTTTTCTTGCAGCCAAAGACAAGGGGGCGTCTTAAGTATACGTTTTTGGAGTTCTGTTTGAGACGTACTAAGACAAATGTCATTTGAGGAAAATCGCATTTGGTCACTTTGCCACAGATTTAAAAGAAAAATAATCTTGTAAGTTATATTTTATAAATCTAATATATGAAATTTACATAATTTATTCAGAGTTTTATTTGTTCTTTTTTTTTTTTTAGTTTTGTCAAAAACTGGAAAAGCAAAGTAACGGATAAAAGTTGAATTTAATGACATTGTTTATCAATTTCACTTTTATCGAAGGGTGAAAGACAACAACAACAACAAAGACGATTATTGGAGAAACGTTGATTGTGCAGCAACAATCAGTTGCGCAGAGGAAAGAAAGTTCGTTCATGGAAGTTTGTTATTTTTAGTAAGGAGAAAGAGAAATGAAAGTTCTTTACTTTTTTTAGTTAAACCAGTTCTTGCTGTAAATGTTGGAATTAGATTCCACCATAAACATGATACACTAGAAATGGGCTTGCAACATATCTTCTGTGTGAAAAAGCCTGCAGGGACAAGAAGATATAACTCTCTGCCAACTAGATAGTGGAGTTGATACTATACTCTGTGAAGACAGGAAGGATGCTCTGAACGGTACCTTCCCAGATATGACTGGAATACTCCATCACCAGTTATAAATAATGATGCAAATTTCATATTTGAGATTTGATTTTATGTAAATACTAGCTGGCCGCCTGGCGTTGCCTGGTCGTACAATATGCTTAAACATGATGTTTTAATTTATGCCGATTATGTACGTACTATTATTGAATCAATTCTCTATTGATTATTACATATTACGCTGAATAATTTGCCAGGTGGACTATATCGCAAAAAAAAATTTTTTAAATTTTAAATAAAAAATAATAATATCATTCATCAAATTTCGTTAGTGTTTGTTTACAATATCACGTCAGCTGATATTTGGGCTTGATGATCTTAAAATAATCTTTCTTCTTTTATAGATGAAAAAAAGAAGAACTTTTGCAGGGGAATATTTTACGTTACACCGGTGTAACATAAAATATTCTCCTGTAAAAATCCTTTTTATCTATAAGAGAATAAAGACTATTTTTAAGATCGGATTTTTTTGATTTTCAATAAATTATCGGATGAACTTCTGTACAAGACATTTCTAAGAACACTGCCAGACATATAAATTACCTTTGTGTGAAATTTGCAGAGGACAGACTCAGTCGTTTCCGAACCTATGAGGAAGGAACTCATACAAATACACACACACACACACACACAAAGTGACTTTTATATAATAGTAGAGATAAAAATTTACATTATTTGCACTTTTGATTTGATTAATTTTACATAATGATGTAATGAATATGAGTACATCCGGGTCCTTCCTCCTTGCAGGATTGTGATTGGCTGGTTAAATGGAGCCATCTGGTGACAAACGTTGACTAACTGGACCATTTCAGTAGCCTTTTTGCTGTCGAACTTGGTAACCTTAAGAGTTCCATTTTCCCAGGCTTTGCCTACCGACACTAGTTCAGTATAGCAACTTAGCTGATTATTACTTGAACTGAAGTAAGACTAATCAACTACTTCAAGCGATATATATTCCTTTCGTGGTGACCCAGGATTTGAAATAAACTCACAAATTTAGAAAACAAGTCTATTAACTAACTGATCAAAACAATCTCACAAGGTTTAAAAAAAAAAAAAACTAATGAAGAACGTTAGAAAAACTTATTGTTACTTTTGTCCCCCCAGTTTTTTTAATTTAAGGAAAATTGCATTTTATTTATTTTTTGTATTCAATCTATTATAGAAAAGGTAAAATGTGTGTTAGTATGTGTGTGTGTGTGTGTGTGTGTTTTTATGTCTGCCAAAAACTTTCGACACATGCAACAAACACTGAAAAAATTAATATCATTAGAAGGATCGATCTCTCGGATGATAAATATCCAAAATTTGCCAAAAACATTAACTCTTTCACCATCAACTGAACCGCTTTTTGCAAGAAAGGATCTGTTTTTGCATTGACACTTTTGCAAGTCATTCACGCCTAGCGATTTCAACATACATTTAAAACACGTTATTTTGAAGGTCCATGACATCATAAAGTTGCTGTGAGCAAAATAGCTAACAGGCTTGCTTTTTTATCTTTTTCGTTACAGGTTCGAGCCCGACTATTGCAGGAACTCACGGGTATTTTTTTTTTTAGGAGGTTGGTTACTCAATAGCCTTACTATACCACCTCTCGACACCCGGGCAACGCCGAGTATCCATGCTAGTTCTTATACAGGGTGTCCGCAAAGTCTGGCTACATTATGTAGCCAGACTTTGTGGACACCCTGTATAAAGTAAGAACCTATCCCTTCCGCTTGGTTATACTTAGAAAAGTTATTATCTACACAAATTTAAATAATTTTTTTTTTCTTGTGGATATATTAAAAATGGAAGAGATTTCGGAATTAAGTAAAGTGCTACAAGCCACTTTGCAATAACAATTTCAACGACAACAATAATTGAAACTACAAAAACAATCCCAACAACATTTAGAACAACAAAAACAACACTAACAACAGGAAAGGATTGAAAAGTTATTCAAACAACAGGCAAAAGAAAATAAATCAGTTTTGGAAAACGCATTGTTTAGGGCTATAAAGTCATCAGGTTCGAGGATTTTACAGCTGAAGGAGTCTCAAATTCATTCCCTGAATTTAAATACAATCCCAATATTGGCTCAACGTTTCCAGCTTATTTTCATAAATTTGAAACAATATTTACAAAAAGATGCGCACAATGGTTTGTCAAAGAACATATCACACTATTGTTATAAAAGTTGGGAACAGAAGAAAATACTAAATATGCAAATTTAATCTTTTAAAAAAAGGGGGGCATGTCATTTAGTGAAATAATAGAAATAATTTCGAAAATTTTCGATAAAAGAGATAGGCTGTTTCATACACGATATAAATGTTTAAAAATCGTAAAACATGACGATGATAATTTTGTCACGTATGCAAATATGGTTAACGCACAGTGTAAGGTATGCAAATGGACTTATCGAGCGACATGTTCAAATGTTTAATTTCTGTCCAAGATCTTACGACAGCGAAGTACAGAGAAATTAGCTCCAGAATTATCATGGGCTCAAATATTACGTTGCAAAAAGTAATGGAGGAATGTCATGGTCTAATAAATATTAAAAAAATAATAAAAACAATCGAATTGAAGAGAAAAGCATATCAAGGATGTAGACTGTAAGAAAAAAGTCGAAAATAAAAAAAAAATAAAAAATGTTATATGCAATGTGTGTGGTGGAAAGCATATAAAAATGATAAGATATGAAATGTGGACTACAATATATTGTGAACTAAGTCACTGCAGGAAGGCATGTGAAACTTTCTTCCTGGTGTTACACGGTGAGTCACCAATGAGAGCAGAAAATCAATCGATTTGATTGAAAAATGGGCTATTTCACTAATTTCTATGACAATAAAAGTATTGAAAGTGTGGAACATTCATTGATCTTAATTAAATCCCAGGCAACATTGGGTCTCCATACTAATATATATTGTTTTAATATTGTTTTATGTCAGTTACCCAAAAAAGGGCATTCTGAATCAGACAAAACTTAAATGTGTCCCACTCAATAAAGATTTCCTTGTTCCTATGGAAGACAAAACAGATATTGAACTTTGGTCCGAGACCGAAGTTGAAGATTACATATTTTAGTTCGAGTTTCACACCAAAGGTCAATGAAAAAAACTTAACCCTGATAAAGTTCGTGGTAACCTCCCCTCCTCCAAATACATCAAAATTATTAAAGCGATGCTAAAAAATATAACAGCTTTGTGAGTGTGCCTTGTGTAGTTTCTGAATTTTAGCTGGACACATACACACGTAAACAGATAATTGCACTTTATTCTATACTAATGTATAATGCTAAAACTAGTTACCAAATCTGGGAGGCTTAAAAATGATAAAAATTCAATTCATAACAATAATTGCAAAAAATTTTACACATTTTCTATGAAATGATGAATTGTGAAAATATTTTGATTAAAAAAACAAATGAAATTCTATGAAATAATAAACTGTCAGAATATTTTGATTTCATTTTAAATGAAAGTATGAAATGATAAGCTGCGAAAATATTTTGACTTAAAAAAAATTAAACTATAATTTATGAGCTCTAAAGATATTCTGATTTTTATAGAAACCTAAACATTTTAGCAAAAGTTAAAAATAAGCCAAAGTTATAGCCCGTTGACTTAGAATGAGTGCTTCATGCCAAATTGATGGTTGAATAGGGTTTAATTTGTGCTTATTTTTGCATCAAATAATAATCCTTATTAATTCCTAACTGTACATTCAATGAATAACATAATACTTAGTTCGCTGCACCTTGTCATAATAAAGGTCCGTACAGAATTTCAGCGAGATTTCCGACAAACCTTCCAGAGTAAATGTGGTATTGCTGTGACTAATCCTTATTAAGTCCTAACTGTTCATTGAACCAATACCATAATACTTAGTTCGCTACACTTTATCATAACAGCAGTACATACAACATTTCAACTAAATCGATCCAGTATTTTCTGAGAAAAAGTTGCACGGCCAGAGAGACTTGGACAAATATTATCTCGATAAAGTTTAATCATTTATTATGTGAACATTACAAAACAAGGAATAAAAGATTTTAAGCCACATTTGCTTTTCTGGTAATGGTTTCGATCTATTGTTAATATCTTGGTTTTCCAACTTGGTTATCAAGTCAAGAATATACTGCACACCTTAAACCTATATAATAATAGCATTGTTCTTGTGTTTGTATGACCGTTATAACCTGTGATATCAGATGCGAATTCAAGATTCATTTAAAAGATTTATGTTTGAAGTTGCTAAAATGTTCCTTTTAAGCTTTCTTTTCTGTAAAAAAATATGTGAATATTTCAGAGTTAATATCTATTTCTTAATGTCTATCTATTAATAATCTATATATTTCTCGATATCGATCTATCAATATCTATATATTTCTTAATATCTATCTATTAATATATATATATATTTCTTAATCCTTAAAAACAATTGTGCTCTAAACAAAAACATTTAGTTCGAACGCGCCTCTGTCATATCAAAGAACATATTTTGCTAAATATACTGCATAAAATGAAATGAATCGACTCATTGTTATCTTGAAGTCTTTTTATCTTCATTTTTACTTCGCTTTTTTTAAAAACTAAATTATATTTGAAAGAGTAAGCTGTTGAAAATTAAATTTAATTATTAGTGTATGTCGGCCATTAAAGTTTTCATTCAAAGAAATTATGATAAATCTCTTTTGTAAAAGTAATGTTTTAATCTCCGTTTATAAATATAATAACTGTAAATACTTTTCAAAATTTGCGATCTTTTTAATATTTGAGGATTTGCTATGAATTATCAA
The DNA here is from genome assembly GCF_053919585.1 of Euprymna scolopes. Classification (NCBI taxonomy): domain Eukaryota; kingdom Metazoa; phylum Mollusca; class Cephalopoda; order Sepiida; family Sepiolidae; genus Euprymna; species Euprymna scolopes. The sequence continues at coordinate 130,166,739 of NC_136494.1, forward strand.
GCCAGAAATAAGATTTTGTTTGGCAGCTTAAATGCTTACAAATTCCATTCAAGTTTCAAAGAATCATAAATTCATTCATTTTTGTTTTTTCATCTACGGTAATTTCTTTTTACAAAAAAGAGAAAAGAGTGTTTTCTGTTGCCGCTATCTATGATGTGGCTATCAAATTTCCTGCTTTTCTAGCGCCTACCTAGATAATTAAAATGGCTGACTTGTATGAAAACAAGCTCAACCACCGATTACCATGACTAATAACACCCTACCTGCGAACTCAGCCTTCAAACTCCTCGGCTTAACCTTCACAGACAACATGAACTAGAATACATTGAGGACATTGCAAAGGCTGCTGCAAAGAAGGTTAGCTCCGTCTACCATGCTAGAAAATTACTCACACTTGAAAGTATCCTTTGTCTCTACAAAGCCACCATTCGCTCATGCATTGAGTATTGTTACCACATCTGGGCTGGTGCACCCACAACTAGTTTTTCCCTCTTAGACAGTCTTCAAAAAAAGAGTCTCCAATTTAATAGGTCCCATACTATCAACCAAGCTCCAGCCTCTGTCCCATCGCCACATTGTTGCATCCTTGTGACTGTTTTTCAAATATTTTAACAGAAACTGATCTGATAAACTCCTCCACACACATACATCCGACACACCCGTCTAGAAGCAAAATCTTACCCTTTCTCTGTAGAAGTCCCTAAATTTTGAAAAATCTGCTATTCTGATAGCTTCTCTCCCCGGGCTGCTAAACTTTGGAATTCTCTCTCCCCTTCCTGATTTTATGACTGTAGAAGTTTAAATATAATGTGAAGAGACATCCTGCTCATCTCCTTACATAGTCCCTAATAAACAGGGTTCCTTCCGTCCAAGTGGCAATATACTTTATTGGGAGTGAACAAGAGTTAAAAAAAAAAAAAACGAAATAGTAGTAAACTTAATTTCGTAATTATCATCATTTTTTATTGGATTTTTAAAAGGTACGTTACGTTATTGCATTTTGATTTTAATATCTGATTACGATTACATAATAATAATAAGAATAATAAGAATAATGTTGAAGAAGGTGGAAGTTGCACCTATTGTGATGGGAGCCCTGGAGAGTTTAACAAAAAGATTTGACAAGTAGATTGAGAAAATTAGGATCCATTGCAATGTTGGAGTACTTCAAAAGACTGCCTGGTTGGGAACCACCAGAATCTTGCAGAAAGCGCTGAAAAACTGAGAAAACAAGATGCTGATAGCCTATGTTCATTTGTTATTATCCGTCTATCACTATAAAATCGGCAATACCAACAGTAAGACACAAGATGTGACATAGACACGAAAAACACAGAGACAGAAGAATCGGTGACACAATATTTTTAATATTGAGATAATTTGATGATGAAAAAAGTAATAACGACACCCCAGACACGCATAAAAGAAAAAAGAAAATAATTCGTAATTTACACGGCCACAACTAATTTACATAAAAGTATGAGAATAACACGTGAAAGATGCATCATGGAATACATTTTGAACGACATTTTCGTGGAATTGTTATTATTTTATATTCTAAAATTGCGATTATATGTTAAATACTTTAGAATTTTGCAATGAACATTGCATTACTTCCTCTTTGAACGACAGTGTAGTATATGTTCGTCTCTCATGATACAATTCTCTTTTTAATGGGAAAGGGTAGTGTACTATCTTTTATTTTGTCTTGATATCACCCTCCCAGGCAATAACTTCTCCTTAACTGCTCACTATAGCATATGATCCTTCACTATGATATAATCCTCCCAGTTGAGCAAAAATATGCAACCGAAGACACTGTAATATATATTATATATTTAATGTTTAAAACTATTCCTACTTTAGTCACTCCCATAGCTTCCCTCTAGCCTCAAAATAACCCTCTACTTATATAACTCAATTGCTCCAATTCCCTACACTATTTTAATATTTTTTCATCCTTATGCTTTATAATTCATTTATATTCCTTCTATGTTTTATTTTTATCTTTATTCTACATTTCCATTCTAATGTATCCTGAGCAAGACGTCGCATTTCCTAATATTTGTAATCTAGTTCCCTTCTACTCTCTTATGAAAAGCAATAAGTTTCGAAATGCCTAGATATAAAGAGTGTTTATAACCCCTCTTTCTACTGATGTTTCTCCTTATTGAACTGACAAATATATTCATATATACCTATATTCATTTTGTTTTGTCTTTAATTTCATTAGAAAGGTTTATATTTCACAAGGCCAGTTTCACACATTTTTTCTGTGGATAGACTGATCACTAAAAAGGCTTGATCTCCATATGAAAAAATATTTCAGAAAATCATAATCCTTGTGGAAATGGCAGTAGTACAGTAGTTTTCAACACAGATTGTGGGCTCAGTTTACTGTGTTTGAATTCTGTAATGGTTGTAGGTAACATTTATGCCCATACCGTTGCAAAAAGTATGAATTTATCTCATCTCTCCTTTGATTTGGCTGAAATAGCAGAGTATACGAGAATCTCTACCCGGCAGGTATTTTAGAAGAAATCTGTAACACCTACAGCCAGATTGTTTTGTTAAACTGCAAAACTATACATGCATCGCTTACCTGCTGCAAAGAGTGGGCTTTGATCCTTATAATGTATAATTTATTTCAAATGAGTACATGTGTGGATTTAGTATGTTATCAGCGTCATTAAATCGACAACGATATTGTTTTTTGCTTAAGTTTTTAATGTTCTCATGAATTGAAAACAAAAATCGAAGAGGCAATAATCTGATTATAGACCTTCTTTGGCATTAACTATTTACATTAGTCTTACGTGAAATATTACCCTTTTCACCGTTTGCTATTCGTGGCTAAAATATCAGTGCCTGACCAGTTTGAAAGTGACATGACACAGAATCAAACAAATGCGTTAATGTCAGAGGCATTTTACGGCGAAATCTGGCACTTTCTGAAGGTCGACATTTGTATTTATCTTAACATTTGTTTATTGGGAGAAGAAACCTTTATCCAACACCAAGATGGTTACTATAGCAATGCTACAATATGTTGAAAACATAATGTGCCCTTTTTTAAAGTCTTTTTCATCATAAACAAGGCGTATTGCCACTTAGATGTAAGAAGCTACTATTTGGGATCATGCTTAACAGGGGACTGTAGGGAGTTGAGTAGTGATATGGCTATTCACATTACATTTAACTTCTGTATATCAGTACAGTCAGGGAAGCAGAAAACAGGGAGGGAATTCCAAAGTCTAGAGGTTCGAGGCAAGAAACAATTAGAAGGGAAAGCTTTCAAGCATCTAGGAACCTCAAGAAGCTTATTTAAAGCTTCTGATGGATGAGTATTTTAGAACGGAGAAATCTGTAACACTTTTAGCTGGATGGTTTGGTTCACTGTGCAACCATATATGCATCACTTACCTGGTAGAAAGAGTAGGCCTTGCTGCTTACAATATATAATTCATTTAAAATGAATGTATGCATAGATTTAATATATTTTGTCATCATTAAGAGAATATGATATTGTTTATTTGCTTAAGTTTTTTTAGTGCTCTCATGAACTGAAAACCAAAACCAAGGGCCAATGATCCTGCTATAGAATTTCTTTTGACATGAAGTGTTTGCATTCGTCTTCCGTGAAATCTTATCAGTTTCGCCTTTTGCTATACGTAGCTAAAAATGTTTACTCTTTCTGTTTGTAGTTCTAATTGAAATTCAGCAGATTAATGTTAAGTGAATTCACTTGTGAATACATACACGGTTATAGCTCAGAATTCAGGTCCAGCCAAATAATTTCCTATTACAAGTAAATTTATTTAATTGTTTTCTGAACACATGCTCTACGAGTCCAAAATAACACAAGGACAGTCATCTTTCGTATTATTTGTATTCATTGGACTGCAATTCTAATCTTGAGTGCTATCTTCACGACGTTTCGGTCAATGTAACCTCCGACCTTCTTTAGGTGTATCTTGTCGATATTAAGAACGTCCCTGTCCAACTCGGAAATTTGGATGCAGAGGTTAGAGTACTTGGAAAGACTAATTGTAAAAGTGATATTTTCCTAATGGTTGAAGGTTCAATTCCCAGTGTGGGCGACAGAAAAATACAATTGTGAATTATTTAGAACTTCTATCGAGTCATGGCTGATAGAACAATAGCATGCTACCCCCAAGAAGTAAATAAAAAATTCTATTTGAAATTCCTGAGTTTAACAGAAACATTTCCGAGTTCGATAAGATACATCTGAAGAGGTTACATCGCCTGAAACGTTGTGAAAATCACACTCCAGATGAGAACAGTTGTTCGATGAATTCAAATAATATGAATAACCAATCCTCATCTAAAAAAATCAGAAACGTGACAGTAATCTGTACATATCTTAAAAATATATTAAAACAAATCTGTCACTTCAGTCCCACACCATCGCTAAACAATAAATAAAAAGGCATTTCGATCAATGGAAAATGCATTAAAATTTATGTAATGTGCATTCAAATTCCATCTAGTAATTCATACTATTAATATCTTGTAACATTTATTAATCAACTTCTCTTCCTTTACTTCTAGGAAAAAACACATTGTGTATTTTCCCTCCAGTTTTCGTTCTATTATAGCTTAATTCTTAATCAATTACACTAATGTCAACAAGTTCTTGGGCAATGCAGAAGAATAGGCGACACAAAGTTCGCCGCAAACACTGTCAGATACAAAATTATTTTATTTTTCTAAAAAAATATAAAGAAATCAATACATATTTCATGAAGTACTTTATTTTTCACAATACTAAAACAAATTCAAAATAATGAAACAATAACATTTTATTTAATATTTTATGAAAAAAATAATTAAGTATAATGCGAATTTTTATCTGACACTGTTTGCTGCTGACTTCGAGTCGCCTATTACTCTGCATCGCGAATTTTCATCATAGACCGCTAATAATAAAAAATTTTTTTATACTATTAATGAATGTTAGTACTCTCATAGTGTTCCTCGTTTTTTGGCTGGTCAATCATTCACATTTCTTTAACTTTTATACCCAAGTAACTCTTGGCCTTGATAAGTATTGACTCCAATAAAAAATTATCATAGCTATTTTCTTTTTCACCAATTTGTTTTTTTTTTTTGTTTTTTTTTTTGTATTTAGAATGTTACAAGTGTCCTGGACTCCTGGTTGGTCAACACCAGCCAACATCTTATACCTACTTTCTATGCAATTCGATTCCAAAGAGTAAAAACCAGCCGGATTGCTTGGAGCTATATTACTTCTTACCTATTCAGATAATGTCTTCCTCGATCTAATATGCACCCTAAAGCCTGGAATAATCAGAATAATTTTGGAGTTGATGCAAGAGGTGGCACGCTGTATATGGCCAAACCACCTGGGATATCATGCATATATAATACTAAAGCGTTACTATTCTTGAGAGAAAAAGGATGACGTAAATAAAGAAAGTAAAATTTTCAAATGTGTAAATGCAAATAATAATATAAGGTTCAAGGCTGTGCATAGGGTAGATGTCCGTTACAGGGTTATAGCTTTTTCAACTTAAATATCTCTACTTATATCTAAAAGGCACTTTGTGGATGTGTGTCTATGTGAGTACGTTCCCTCTTGACTCCGAAATTTTACACAAATGTACTTTATACGTCTGGAAGTATTCTTCGGTAGGTTTTGTATCAGATTGCCTCTGACAAGCATTGAAAATTTATAATCGAAAAATCTGATAAAAGAAGTAATAGTCCGATTTTTACCAAAGTAAACATCCCTATTCATCCTAACATCACACTTGCATTTGAGAAGTTTTATCACTGCACAAGCAGAAAGGCATGGCATCTAAAATCAACAGTATGTTCTTTGATACGACAAGGGCACGTTCGAAATGAATGTTTCAGTTTAGAGCACAACTGAACCATGGTACTTGACTTTTGCATTTTAAACTTTCAAGCAAGCCATTATATAAAATAATTTTATAACATCAACAGTACTTTTCTACAGTGCAATGTAAGTTACAATGTATTGTGAACTAAGTCACTGCAGAGAGGCATCTAAAGTTTCCTTCCAGTGTGCCGTAATGGGTCCCCAACTAGAGCAGAACATCAATCGATTTAGTTGAAAAAATGAGCGATTTCAACAATTTTGATGACAAAGTATTGGAAGTGTAGAACATTCGTTGATCCTCATTCAATCACGGGTAACGTCGTGTCTCCCTAGAGTGATTTTTTTTTTACACAGTGGTCACCACTTATCAAGGCCCGGAAGCCACTCAGGGATAAGGGTTATTGCAAGTACATTACGTTAGTGTGGAGATTTGATGAAGTGTTTACTTAAGGGGGCGGTTCATTAGGAATTTGTTAACGTTGAACTTGAATACATCCAAGTTGTAGTCAGGTGGGAAGCAGGCAGATGGAACAGAGTTCCACAGGCGTGCAGTTCTAAGAAAGAGTTATTTATTAAATGGAGCTTCAATCTTAATATATTGGCAAAACTTCATGCACGTACATGCGTATAAGTCATTTGCCAACACTGCAATCGAAATCAAAATAATTCGCTAATTTTCTCGTTTAAAATAACTCGGAATTTGAAAGGATTCTCGGTTAGATAGATGGATAATTGCAATCATTTTTTTTTCTTTTCCGATTTCCCAGAGTTACAAGTTTTGGTGGAACGAATCCGTCAAAGTATAAAGATATAATCTGGTGATAGTGGGGAAAGCAATACAGGATGAGAGTAGTTGGGTTTGGTCAAGGGTCAAATCTGCGTGAAAATTGATTTATTGGCTGAGACTTTTTGTAATATCACATGAGAGTAAAAAAATGTTATTACATTTATCATATATTCATCTAGGTTGTTCTATTTGATTTTTGATTAAAAACACAAAGATTATGCATAAATCACACATATACAACTAGGCACATAAACACATATATATCGATACACATTTAGAGATATAAATATACACACATACACACACACATAAATGTATACATATAAATAAATAAGTGAATATTTACATGCATGAGTTTTTTTTTCTGACTCAGAGAATACCTATCCATGATATACAAAAATATTTAATAATCATAAATATTTGTGCGTGTAAAAATATATATGCATGTGAATATGTAGAAATATGATTTTCATCTGAAAATATACATATATCTTTTAAACAAAATTTCTGACAAATCACGTCCTCATATTCAATATATATAAATAAATAAATATATATGTGTGTGTGTATTTTGCTATCTCTTTCCATTTATATATATATATATATATATATATATATATATATATATATATATATAAACATCACTAGAGATACATGTATTTGATTTGAATCTTATCGCATAGATATATGAAATCTATTAAATTATGACAAGACTATATTCCTGGGAGAATGACAATACTGTAATTTAAATAATGTGATACCTACGTTTATGTGCGATATATATATATATATATATATATATATATATATATATATATATATATATATATATATATATATGTGTGTGTGTGTGTGTGTGTGTGTGTGTGTGTGTAAAGTATATAAGGAAAGTAAGATACTTTCTCGCTGTTGTCATCGATAGCTTTCTTCCTATAAAAAATAATATGTGGTTCGTGTTTGTCAATTTTTATTTCTTCGAATCGTCGCAACATTTAATTCGATTTAATTCCTTCCAGAAAATTATTTGAAGCTTTCGGAATTCATACAGACGTTATATTAAAAAAGGGGACGTAACTATGCATTCGTCATTTTGTTTCGAATCAAAAAATAATATTTAGGAAAAAGAAAGCATTTTTTAAAAAGCAAAAACAAATGAAATATCAAGTAAAAACACTACAGAACAAAAAACCTAACTGACTTCAGAAGTAGACAGCGTCTGCCTATCATCCAGCTTTTATACTCCTTGTGTGTCTATTAGCAAGGTGCAGCCCTTGCGCTTAGCTCCGTTTCCTGGCTAAGATAATGAACGCCGTCGCACTATTTCCCTTTCTCACTAAATAGACAAATTGGGGACGCTTGCTGCCACTAATTTTTACAAAATTTTCCTATTTAAATATGATCATTGAAAGCGATATCCTTGTTCATTAAATTATGGAGGCATCTTATAGAAATAAGATTTTAGTAACTGTTTACAAATTAATGGTTGTCTAATAGAGCAAGGAATGATAATGCACTAATTCGAAATCGCCTCTGCAATACCGTAATTATACCAGTGGTAATGTTACTTAAATATAATACTAAGAGTAGGACCTTTGTACTAGCGTTGCATGCACAGTGGAAGTATGCCCCCCCCCCCCGTAAAATAACAAACTGCGGTTATTAGTGGGAGCCACTGATGGTCCAGTATAATAGCGGGCACTGACTTCTGTGGCCAAAATGAATGTACGTTGCGAAGTACCGAGACATTTCATATATATTTATATATTGAAAAGTTTAGCTTCCAAATAATCGAGTATATTTTCTTATGATTTGTTCAGAAAAAATCTTCCAGAATATTATTAAAGGAAATATGTAGTGGAAATACAATTGTTGGCAAATGTTTGTTTTATTTCGTTCAATAAATTTCCGTATTTATCTTTCGGCATATTAAAAAGAAATGCAAATATTTGGGAGCTAACCTCTACAATTTAGTTAGCAAAAAATAAATTTGTTTTAGTTCGTTCCATAAAGTTCCGTATTTATCTTTTAGCATAATAAAAAGAAACGCAAAGATTTGGGAGCTAACCTCTTCAATTTAGTTGGCAAAAAATAAGTGTGTCTTACTTTGTTCAATAAAGTTCCGTATTTATCTTTCGGCAGAATAAAATAAAGCACAATATTGTCGTCGCCGAAAACGTTGAAGTTTATTTTAAGTTTTTAAGAAAAATCTTAATATAAAAGTCACAACTATTTGGGAGCTAAACTGTTCAATGTAGAAATACATATGTAATGCGTAGTTCTGAAACATCAGTGGACATGCAGCGCGTTTTATGTAACAGAAAATCAGATTTGTTTATATTTTGACGAAGGTGTTGCCGTTGTTGATGAAGACAGCGGTGGTGTTATAACTTATGTCAATAGGAAACATCTGAATATAAATGCCGCAAATATTTGGGAGCTATAATGGTCAATGTATAAATACATAAGTAATGTGTTATTTTCAAACATCACTGTCACGCAGTGTGTTTAATGGTATAAGAAGTCAGTTTTGTAGATGTTTTGACAAAGACTTCGTTGTCCTTAGTGATGCCATATTGTAATTTTACTAAGCATTCGTTTATGAAGCGAATAATTTGATTCCGGAATATGAGAGTTTTTAGAGCTCAACCTAATGGACGGAATTAGGCGAGAGAGACTTTATGATTTATGAATCGGACATAGGAAATATTATTTTTTCTCTATGTATATATTAGTCAGCTATGATCGATGTAATCAAAGTATCTGCGGAACATGTAGAATTGTTTCCGGTGGCAAATATTAGTGGTGGTAGGAGTAAATACTAAGAAAAAATAGGGACTCCTTCCTTTGTAGATGTTGCAATTGTTATCACGACTGAATGCGTCTAAAATGTTGTTCGAAAGCTACATAATATAGTGGTTATTAGGCTAGATGTATTGAATTTGTATGTGGCATCTATTGTTGCAAACCTACGATACTTTGGTCCAGAGGGGAATTTCTCCAGCCATTTTATGACATAGGTGATAAATGCAGCAATCACGTTTTGCTATTTTTTTTATCAGTGTGGAATTTCGTATTTGTATAAATAAACTTGGAACAATTATAATTCTTTAGATGAATGTAACTTGTAATATGTGAATATTGCATTTGTATAGTTTCAGAAAGTAAATGGTTTTGAAGTAATTTGATTGTTACGAATATTTTATGTAATGCATTGAATGCGATTGTGATTAAGTTGGTTTAATTAAATGTGAAAGTTTCGATTAGTGTATTTATCACAAATTTGTACATAGTACGTCGGAGAAGATGCAATGCTGTATGAATACTGATACCTATTAATGAAGTCTAC